>NC_090024.1:101928556-102528556 GCF_037176765.1 Anolis sagrei
CGGCACAGAGTTCTCTTCTGGGCACTGAAAAGTCCATGGGTGCTACTTTAGTCTTTGACATCACAAATCCTGGAGAGCAGGTACTGATGCCTCTCTGTCTGTCGTATGCAACAGCAGCGATAGCCTTGGTGGATGTGTCGCAGACTATCATCTCTTCCCCGTGGTGAGGCTGGGCGCATATGATGCATGTCTTGTACTCCATGCATTGCCAGGGATAGGTCTCAGTGATCGCCACAAGCTCTGCAAACATGTCCAGACAGGAAGGGTGGACATTGTTTTCACACTGGGAGCAGTGTATAAGGGCTTCCGCCTTCCCTTTCTTGTTGGACTCTTTACTCTTCAGACAAATCCCACATATAGCATTTGAAAAGGTCTTTGGTTTGTACCCAGGAACTGATTTGGATACAGATCGTTTGGATCTCTCTTTTCTTGGGGTGGAATTTCTCTCTCTTGCTTTCAGTCTTGCCGACAGAGGTTCCTCCTGGTTTTCAAGACCGCATTCGCCTTCAGAGACATTTAGTTCTCCGAGGTAGAGTTTCTCTTTGTGAGATAGATCTCTGCTTTCTAAATCTGGATACTTTCGCTTAAAGGAGATCACACCCAAGTATTCACTGACTTGCTCTTGAAGCATGTAGTATACTCCCATTTCATCAGGTGGCCATTTGTACTCTATCAGGTTTTCCGCTGCAAAGTAACTAAAGCTGAGATCTTGACTTGAAGTTTCATAACTTTGTGAATTGTTCTCTGAGCTCATTCGTCGTCTCTTAGATGGTTGGCTGCCATCGTTTGACTTTTCTTCAGTAACATCCTTGAGGGACTGGGCTGCAGGAGTGACTGGGTCGCTGTCACACGCCCGTGGGGACAGAACGGCCATCATCACTGCCGACGGCTGTGGCGAGAAAGGTCCACCATCGGTCTCTTCCTCCTCCTCCGCACACGCAGTGGCTGGATCCTTCAGCATCCTTCTTCTTAAGGACAGGAGACGATGAAGGGCAACATCTCTGTTGTTGGGTAGAGATGGTCTTTCCGGCGTGAAAGGTAAAGGTGCTATCCAATTACCTTGGAGGTCTTGAGTGACTTGGTGGTTCATCATCTCAAGGAACTTCTGTTCATCTTTAGAGAAGGCTGTTTGCTCATCTCTCTCTGTGACTTTGAAGATGGAAGAGTAATCGGGTATTACTCCCTGGCAACAAACTGAGATGTGGCTGGCACATCCTTGCATTAGTGAAGGTCTTTTAGTGACAGGCTGGAACATCTTGTTCAGACAGACTGGGCCTAACACCGTCCATCCTAAAGGCAACTTCTGGGCGATGGGTGATCCCTTGGGACCTTCAATCTGGTTGCTAACACGGAACAGTATGGGGCAATCTGCGCCGATAAGCATAACGATGTCTGTTTCCAAGTCTAGAGCTGGAATTAGATCTTGGATGCCTTTGAGATGAGGATGGGCTTGAACCACCTCCTTTGTGGCTATTTGTTCTTTGTTCCTGGGGATCAGGCTGCATTCTATAAGGTCAGGAAGTTCGTAACTGGCCTTTTGTCCAAAGGGTGAAATTTTGAACCTAGTTGCAACTCTGCCACACATCTTGTTCCTTCCAGAGCAAGTGGATATGGTGTATTCCACTGTCTTGGTGTGAAGGTCGAACATGTCGAAGAACTCTGGGGTTGCAAGCGATGCATCACTTTGGGCATCCAGGGCGACGTAGACCTTTTTCCGATTCCACGGCTGCTTGTCTGGATACACCTCCGCCAGGCAGATTGGGTGACAAATCCTGGGCTTGATGTTATTTTGACAAAGCTTCGTGCAGGCAACGGCAGGAGCCTTGAGGGCTACCTGAGGTTCTGTAGGCTTTTGGTCCTTCACTTCTTTGGTCTCTTCTTTGACAGGGGACTTTGTATTTGCTCTGAGTTGAGGGGAATCAAAATTATGCATTGCGGAGCAATGCTTGAGGCTGTTGCAATGTTGACATTTCACCTTTTCTTTACAGTCTTTGGAGAAGTGAATAGTGGAGCCGCAACATCTGAAGCACACCTTGGCCTTTTGAACTATTTGAAGCCGCTCTTTATAGGGCTTCTTCGCGAACTCTCTGCATTCAGCTAGGCTGTGTGGCCTCTGATGAATGGGACAGGTGATGCTACTGTTGCCAACTGGTTGAACTGAAGATGGAGGACTAGAGTCTGTCATCTTGACACTCAAGTTCCTTTCAATTTCTTTGCCCTGCACTTTGTCTTCTTTGGAGGTCTTTTCAGGCTTTAGGCCTTGGTACAAAGCGGGAAGACCCGTTTGAGGGTCATTCCTCTCACGGGCTGCTCTGGTGACAAAATCCACCAAAAAGTTGAAGGGCGGGTATACATTTGTATTTGCCTCCTTGTACTTGAACACCTCTTTCCCCCAAGCTTCTCGAAGGGGAAAGGGAAGTTTGCCGAGAATGGCACTCTGCGACGAGTGCTGGTCCAGACATACCAATCCTGGCAGCTCTGGATTTCCTTTGGCTGAAGCTAGCTCTAACAAAAGATCACTGAAGTCCCAAAGCTGTTTGTAATCTTTCATCTTCAGTGATGGGAACCTGTTGAGTCGATCCATGAGGGATGCTTCTATCTCAGTGCTCGAACCGTAGCGCTGGTCCAAGCGAGACCACGCTGTGGACAATGCTTTTTGAGGGTCTGACACGTGAGCAGCATAGAGCCTCTTTACTTGCTCGGCTGAGCTGGATCCAAGCCACGCCATAAGAAGAGACAATTCTTCATCTGCTTCTAATTTGAAATCTCGGATGGCCCTCTTGAAGGTAATTTTCCACAGAAGGTAGTTGTCTGGCCGGTCGGTAAATTTCTGGACGCCTTTGTCTCTGATATCTCTTCTGGGATTTCGCAGGAGGAAGCCCAATTGTGAGTCCGGTGTGTAGGGATACATCTGAGGAGTCTGCTGTGGTGTGACAAAGTCAATGTTCTTCGGTTGAACACGTCTCGTTATGATGGTAGGAGATGTTGAGTTCAGCAGATTGCTGGCAGGCAGCGCCTCTGAAGCTTTAATCTTCAGCGATGAAACAATTGGCTTAGTATGCAGGGATGGATGTGGTGGATCACTCCCGGCCATGCCTTGCCAATCTGAGAGTACATCTGGATCCTGCTGAAAGACGTCATCCTTTGGTTCCCACATAGACAGGTGGTATCTCTGAGGCTTAATTACAGGGATGGACTCTGACAGAGACGATGGCACCCTCCCGGCCGTGTTTTGTTGAACTTTGGGGAAACTGACTGGCTTTGAAGAAGCAAACACTGGAACAGGTGAGCGATCTTCAGGATGGTCAAAGGAGACATGACTCTGCACTACAGGTGGTTCCAGTTGCAGGTGTGCTGAAACCTTTGCAATAGACTCTTGTGTTGGCAGGAGGCTAAGGTTTTCTTGAGTTAGCTCCTGTGATAGAGCTTTGGCTAAAACGTTGGCCCTGGCTATCTTTTGAGCTGTGTCTCTTTTTGCTTGGAGTAGATCTAGGTCCCGCTGTAGCGTATCCTGCTTGGCCTTTGCCACTGCAAACTCAATTTCTCTCTGGGCCTTAGCCTGTGCTAAGTCAGCTTCCTTTTGGGCTTTAGCCTGTGCTAACTCAGCTTCCTGTTGGGCTTTAGCCTGTGCTAACTCAGCTTCCTGTTGGGCTTTAGCCTGTGCTAACTCAGCTTCCTGTTGGGCTTTAGCCTGTGCTAACTCAGCTTCCTGTTGGGCTCTCGTCTGTGCCAAAAGCAGTTCCTGCTGGGCCTTAGCCTGTTGAAGGAGGAGCTCCTCCTCTTCGAAGGCGAGGCCTTGCTTAGCCATCTCCGCAGACGCCTCTGCTTCTAAAACCTCCTTCCTAATTTCTAAACGAATAGCTTCTCTGCTATAATAGGCTGCTTTGGAAGATATACTAATAAATGTATGTGCAGATTGGGAGGCACTACTATGCCTAGATGAATGTTTGGATCTAAGGCTAGCGGCCTTAGGTAGAAGTTTGAGCAGACTGGATCTAAGGCTTACACATGGGGAGCCTTGAACCTTTTCCTCTGCACCTTTGAAGGAGGAACTAGGCTCTAATTCATATAAAACTGCTCTGTAGTGCCTCCTCTCTTCTTGCATACTAAAAGAAATTTCTTTAGCCCTCTCTAAAGCCTCTGGGGTATTCATCTTGTTCAAAACATCAATTATTTGTTCTGCAATAACACCACCATCATTGAAGGCTTTTAGAAATTCTTGTCTAAGAACCTCCCTTTCTTTTGGGCAAGTGGATGACTTCATTGAATTTGCTAAAATAGGTAGGGTCTGACAAATTTTCTTGAATTTCTGTGAAAGTTGGTTTTCCTGATGCACAAGACAGGACATCGCCTTCTGTGTGGGATGCCTTTCTCTGACAGGGTGGGGGGATTTTGCCCTCACTTGTGGGACCTCCAAGTTATGGCTTGCCATAATGCCAAATACAAAAGAAACTTATTCCACACTTTAAACAGTGTAAGTGCAATGCAATTTAAGCATACAATTGCAAAGCACACAAAAAATGCAATGCAATCCTTTGAAAAGAACAATTACAAACAGCTGCCTCCTCTTTAAAAGGTAAAACTTGCTTTGTTTTGCTGGTTGAAGCCACTTAGCAATGGTTGCTAAGCAGATTTTGAGCTCTAGCAGCTGCAGTCTTGCTTCTAGGGAAAGATGGGCCTAGCCTGCTTGAGAGGGGAAGACAGGCTTTACTCGAGTCCCCGGCTTGACTTGAGGCCTTGGCTCACTTTTAGGCCGCAGGGCCTGACTTGCTTGTGAGGGGAAGACAGGCTTTACTCAAGACCCCGGCTTGACTTGAGGCCTTGGCTCACTTTTAGGCCGCAGGGCCTGACTGATGCTGAGGGAAAGACAGGCTTTACTCAAGTCCCCGGCTTGACTTGAGGCCTTGGCTCACTTTTAGGCCGCAGGGCCTGACTTGCTTGTGAGGGGAAGACAGGCTTTACTCGAGACCCCGGCTTGATTTGAGGCCTTGGCTCACTTCTAGGCCGCAGGGCCTGACTTGCTTGTGAGGGGAAGACAGGCTTTACTCGAGACCCCGGCTTGACTTGAGGCCTTGGCTCACTTTTAGGCCGCAGGGCCTGACTGATGCTGAGGGAAAGACAGGCTTGTGGCTTGCTTGAGTCCCCAGCTTGATTTGAGGCTTGGAGGCCCTTCTTTTTGGCTTTATTTTTCTATAGGCTTGGCAAAATAAACCCTTTGGCGAGATTTGCTTGCTAGTTCTTCTTTTGCCACTTTAATTGGTCATTTTTACTACTTCTTGAAGTAGGCTTTTTTTATTACTGATCAAGGGAAGTCATATTTTTACTACTTCCTTAAGTAGGCTTTTTTACTACTATGCCGTCGCGCCTGGGGCTATAGAGAAAGAGGCATGGACGTGACTGCTTTCCCCAGGGGATTGCTTTCTTGCCCTCCTTTAGGGAAACTGGAACTCCCAAGGACCAGAACACAACAGTTAACTCAAAGGAATGTTTATTGTTAACAGTTCTCTTTCTTTGACACAAACTTAATGTTTCAACTGGGAAAAGATACTTTATAAACTCTAAGTCCAGGGTCCTAGGAGTAATAAGCTGAGAAGCTTTTCCTTTCTCTCTCTCTCAATGGCTATGGATGCCTGAGCATACCATAACCCCAGTTCAGTGGCCTAAATTGAAGGACAAGACCTTCCTATGATGCCAAAGAACTGGTGTGAGGGCGCCTGAGTCTTCACATGTTCGTTCAGGGGGTTTGAACATAAAGAATAAGACTCAGGGGAAATAAACCTAAGAACTGGTAGTAAAAAATGCCTTGACCAGGGGCTTTGGGCCAAGCTTTTGGACACGTCCATCCAATGAGTCTTTAACTGAGGTAAAAAGGGTGAGGGAGAAACCTTCCCTTTCTCCCTTGGAAGGGGCGGAGCCTAAACAACTGAACTGGGGAAACAAACCAATTGGTGCATAACAACAACAAATTGACAGCTATAGCAACCAATGAAATTCAACCACATGTACAAGGTAGACAGAAATAAAATGGCAGTTTAAAATCCTGCAACTAACAGTTCTAAGTATATGAGGCACCACACGCGCCGTCACAACAATAATAATAATCAATTTATAGACTATGATGAGATAAAATAGCAGCAGGAAGTTTAAATGGACCTCATAAAACACAGAGTTGTGGGACAGAACATCCTATTTGGAGGGCACGAACTCCATTAGCCCTCCTTCAGAATGAAACTGACAGTTGGTGGTTTCGGATCTTGATCCAGATTCCCAGGCTTTACCTTTTATCCTTCATTCATGCAGTGAAGGATAAAAGGTAAAGGTTTCCCCTTGACATTAAGTCTAGTTGTATCCAACTTTGTGGGGTGGTGCTCATCTCCATTTCTAAGCTGAAGAGCCGGCATTGCCCATAGACACCTCCAAGGTCATGTGGCCAGCATGACTGCATGGAATGCTGTTACCTTCCCGCAGAAGCGGTACCTATTGATCTACTCACATTTACATGTTTTCGAAGTACTAGTTCAGCAGAAGCGGGTCCTAATAGTGGGAGCTCACCTTGCTCCCTGTATTCGAACCACCAACCTTTTGCTCAGCAAGTTCAGCAGCTCAGCGCTTTAACTCACTGTGCCACTGAGGGCTCCCAAGTGAAGGATAACACCAGGGTTTTCAGAAGCTAACTGGGTTTCAGACCTCCTTGGCAAGGCTGTCATCATGATAAGGTATTTACCTTCATTTATGTTTAATCTTAGGTTATAAATGTGTTGAAATTATGTAATTATGTGTATATGCGCTGTCAAGTGACTTATTGATGTATGGTAATCACATGCATTTCATACAGCTTTCTTAGACAAGAAATATTTAAACCCTAAAGTTCAACCATTACTAAAATCTGTAACTCAGTCTACCAAGTAACCATGAGTTTCTATTCCCACCCATGCACTTACCCAACCCATACAAACACACAGTGTTTTAGCCACTAAATTATATCCTGTTACATGCTCGTTACATCCCAAATAGACTACTGCAGCGCACTCTATGTGGGGTATAAAAGTAGTAAGTAAGTAAATAAATAAATAAATAAATAATAGCTGCACAAAAGTGGTATGATACAAGTTAGAGAAGAGAAGAAAACAATTTATACAGTAAGAATTACGGTATATCTTTTGTAGTTGTGTTGCTATGTGCCCTCTAACTTATCACAGAGTTTTGTTGATAAGATTTATTCAGGGAGGATTTGCAATTTCCACCTTCTAAGACTAAGCCAATATGAGATACTCAAGGTCAACCACTAAATTACAACCACTGAGAAGTAATTTGAACTTTCATCTCCAGAATCCAAATCCAACACATAGATCACTACTCCATACTAACTGTCTGTCTCAGCCTTTACTACCTTAAAAGGGGGGACTATTTAAATCACTGAAGCTCATACATTTTTCCATGCTCAGACATGCTGTCTTCAATTTAGTTCAGGATATCTAGCCATCATGACTAGTAGCATTGATGGCCTCAAACTTTTATGAATGTATCTAAGAGCTCAACAAACTTTCTGTCACTGTCTAGAAAACATGTTTTATTGCTTCACAGCCCAGTTTTATATTACAGAGTCACAACAGTCTTTTCAACATTAGGTCAGAACTTTCATTTGCCCAGGCAGTTTAATTTATGTATGCCTGACCAGATTTTGCTGTGCTTTAGCTGTAATTATGATGTTACTGCACATAATTTTATTTTTCTTCTCATTTTGTGTCACTAATTTGCTCATTATTTTTTATTTCATTTTGTAGAGCTAATTGCTGATGCCTTTGCACAGTGTTTGTTTCACGTTTCCATAGAATAAGCTTACAATCTCCAATTTTTGCCAAGAAAACAAATTGCATGTATCTCACATTAGGGGTGATTTGATTCAGTTTAACATTATATACGCTCTTGGTGCAAGAGGTACGATTCACCTATGCAGAAGAAAAGGCTATCTAAGAAAGGATTTGATAAATCTGCATAAGCAAACTATGTGGTTAAGAGACAGAACAAGAAAGGATGGAAAATTCATTGTATGGGAATTCAAGATAACTTCGGACGGAAAAAAGTGAAAGGTAATGTCTAAAAACCTGGTTGAATGATCAAGAATAATATATGCAATTAAACAAATAGTCATAATTGTATAGTGCCGACTCTCATATTCGAAATACAACACCACCCGAGCTCTGCGAGTGCAGCATTTTTCCGAATGAAGCAGAGAGTGTTTGAGGACCGGGACATCCATAGGAATACCAAGGTGCTTGTTTATAAAACTATTGTCCTCCCAACCCTGCTATATGCCTGCGAGACATGGACAGTCTACAGACGTCACATGCAACTCCTGGAACGATTCCATCAGCGCTGCCTCCGGAAAATACTGCAAACTCTTGGGAAGACAAGCAGATAAATGTCAGTGTGATGGAAGAAGCAAAGACCACCAGCATTGAAGCGATGGTCCTCCACCATCAACTCCCCTGGACTGGCCACGTTGTCTGGATGCCCGACCACCATCTCCCAAAGCAGTTGCTCTAATCCGAAGTCAAGAATGGAAAACGGAATGTTGGAGGGCAGGAAAAGAGATTTAAAGATGGGCCCAAAGCCAACCTTAAAATCTCTGGCATAGACACTGAGAACTTGGAAGCCCTGGCCCTTGTGTGCTCCAACTGGAGGTCAGCTGTGACCAGCAGTGCTGCAGAATTTGAAGAGGCACGAATGGAGAGCGAAAGAGAGAAATGTGCCAAGAGGAAGGCGCGTCAAGCCAACCCCAACCAGGCCTGCCTTCTACCTGGAAACCAATGTCCTCACTGCGGGAAAAGATGCAGATCAAGAATAGGGCTCCACAGTCACCTACGGACTCACCCTGGAGGATTATCCTACTTGGACAACGAAGGATCGCCTAAGTAAGTAAGTAAGTATTCAAAGGCACCCATAACATTTCCTTCTCATAGGCAAAGATTTCCCCTGACATTAAGTCTACTTATGTCTGACTCTGAGGGGTGGTGCTCATTTCTATTTCTAAGCCAAAGAGCAAAAGACCCCTGAAATAGTGAACAAGGATTTTCACCTCTGCCCGATGGTCAGCATTATTGGCATGGGACAAAAACGGGGCTACACCCAACATCTGGCCTTGGATCACATCATGTTACGCAGCAATTTTACTTCACAATGTTATGAATGCTTACTCTGGAGAAAATCCAACTATGCTTAGCAGGACTCTTCTCCCTAGTAATATGTTTCAGACTGTATCCTTAATCTTTCAAGAACATAATCAAAATTAATTGTGTAAACCAGGAGCAACAGCTTTCCGTGTATCTCTCCCTGTGTGTCATATACACTCACTTCTTCTGAATGACCATGTAGGACATGATTCAAAGTGAAAGTTGGCACTAGAAGTACACTATTTTTAGCAACTCTCAAGGTTTGTTTGGGCAACGCTGGATAACAAATGAAGGCTTCCAACGCCCAAAAGGAAATGAAAGAATACAACACAGTTCTCGGCTCCGATCAAAGCAGTCAGAGGCCGCAGAGTAGGGCAGATAATGGCCTTTTTCATACAAACAATTAAGCAGCCCCTTCAAAGAACAGGAAGCACCACCCTCCAACTTCGACTTTTTAGACTGATGAGTTAAGCAGATCCATTTATTTTACTAATGTGATCTTATATGTAACCACCTTCCAGGTAGTCAAAGGTAGCCAGAAATTCCTTGCAAACAGGGAACGGGACTAGAAAGGGCGATATAAACTGGGCTGTGTTTACTTCTAAAAGCTTTCTTCATTTCTTCAGGGAAGAAGAGATGCTTTCTCCATAGCTAGAATGTGGACATACTGGATCTTGTGAGGAGGGTGAATTCTCTGCTTTGTCTATTTCAGCAGTTCTCAACCTTCCTAATGCTGTGACCCCCTAATACATTTCCTCAAGTTGTGACCCTCAACCATAACATAATTTTCATTGCTACTTCCTAACTGTAATGTTGCTATCGTTATGGATTGTAATGTAAATATCTGATAGGCAGGATGTATTTTCATTCACTGATATTTGGCACAAATATCAGATGCACTCAAATTTGAATACTGGTGGGGTTGGGGGGGGGGGTATTGATTTTGTCATTTGGAAGTTGTAGTTGCTGGTATTTATAGCTCAACTACAATCAAAGAGCATTCTGAACTCCACCAACAGTGGATGGAATTGTTAACCAAACTTGGCACACAGAACTCCCATGACCAACAAAAAAAATACTGTAAGTGTTTGGTGGGCAATGACCTTGAGTTTTGGAGTTGTAGTTCACCTACATCCATAGAGCACTGTGCACTCAAAAAATGACGGATCTGTTGGACCCCCATAACCACCAGAAAATACTATGTTTTCTGATGGTCTTTGGTGACCCCTCTGATACTCCCTTGCGACCCCTCAGGGGTCCCGACCCCCCAGGTTGAGAAACACTGGTCTATTTGATAGAAGGGAATTCTTTAGCCAGCTAAGAGGTTAACAGCTTAGGTTTCCATGAGAGCCATACATGGAAATAGGGTTGAGCAAGACAGTCTTTTGCAAGCTATGGAGATGTAAACCAGAACTTGTGGGGCTGTGGTTCTTTGAAGACCTAAAATGACCAGGGAGGCTTCATGAAATCCATAATCTGAACATTGCCAAATTTGGGTTTTGAGACCATATTTCTTTCATATCCAGGGTAATAATTCCTTAGGTCAGTGGTTCTCAACCTGTGGATCCCCAGATGTTTTGGCCTTCGACTTCCAGAAATCCTAACAGCTAGTAAACTTTCCGGGATTTCTGGGAGTTGTAGGTCAAAATATACGGGGACACACAGGTTGAGAGCCACTACCTTAGGTGATCATTACAATACTCATGTGTGCCTTCAAGCTGCCTGTCAACTTACGGTAACTCCATGAATTTCATAAGTTTTCTTAAGCAATGAATAATAAATATTGCCAGTTCCTTCTTTTGAAATATAGCCTACAATATACTTATCAGTCTATCAGTCATGGTTTCTACCACGGCAACATGGCACACAATGGAAAGGCAGCTGTATGAATATCTGTCCCACAACTACTCTCAAACACACATCTGGAAAACCTATGGCTTCACTCTACCCATTCCCCAAACAGAACAAAGCCCAAAATGGACCCATCTCCTTACTTTCTTCTTATCATAGAAATGTATGTTTTTATGTTCCATATGCTGTTCCAAAAAGCACCATTTGTATAATATACATAATTTAAAATATTCATAACCTATTTTCTCTATAAAGAAAAAGCAAAACTGCATTCCATACCGTTCCAAAGTGGTACAGAAAAAGTTTCCCCTGAAGCTGCTCCCTCTATATGGAAAAACCTGCATCATAATCCAAGGTACAGTTAATAATTTGTGTGCCTTTCACCCTAGACCACGGGTCCTCAAACGTTTTAAACAGAGGGCCAGGTCAGAGTCCCTCAAACTGTTGGAGGGCTGGATTATAATTTGAAAAAAAAAATGAATGAATTCCTATGCACACTGCACATATCTTATTTGTAGTGCAAAAAAACCCTTTAAAACAATACAATTCAAATGAAGAATAATTTAAACAAATATAAAGTTATTAGTATCCCGATGGGAAATGTGGGCCTGCTTTTGGCTGATGAGATAGGATTGTTGTTGTTGTTGTTGTTGTTGTTGTGTGCTTTCAAGTCGTTTCAGACTTAGGTTGACCCTGAGTGAGGGCCGGGCAAATGATCTTGGAGGGCAGTATCCGGCCCTCGGGCCTTAGTCTGAGGACCTCTGCCCTAGACTAATCTGGCCAATCACATTTCTCCGGTTCAGTCAGATTGTTGAACTATGGTTTCATGTATATGTTTCAAAAACTTGGCTCTCCTTTGGCAAAGAAGGCAAGATCTTCCACGTTGATTTACAATAATCTACACATGAGTGTTACCTCCAAATACAGTAGTCTTGCTTATCCAACCTTCACTCATCCAACATTTTGTATTATCCAATGCAGTCTCCCTCCTGCCCGGATCCACAGCTGTTTCAATACATTGCGATGTTTTGGCGCTAAATTCGTAAATACAGTAATTACTACATAACATTACAGTGTATTGAACTGCTTTTTCTGTTGATTTGTTGTGAAACATGATGTTTTGGTGCTTAATTTGTAAAATCATAACATCATTTGATATTTAATAGGCTTTTCCTTAATCCCCCCTTATTATCCAACATTTTCGCTTATCCAACGTTCTGGCAGCCTCTTTATATTGGATAAGCGAGATTCTACTGTATTAAACTGTGACTAAATACAACTATGATTTATTGACAGAAGTCAACTTCGTAAATGAAGTGGAGTTGTTGTTTTTTTCCAGGAAACCACAATTAAGACAATGCTAAACACCCTTTCAAAACAAACATGAAAGATTCCAATATGTTCCTTATAGCAATATTAGAGGAAGAAACAAATGAGATAGATGCTCACTAAAATACTAATCATGTCTGACATTATGTCCACACATAATTAATATATGCCCTCCGCATATAGTTCACAGAAAAATAAACCCAGGCTAATTTGTAAGAGTCATTTAAGTATGTCCGTTTCCAGAAACTGTTTACATATCAACCTACAAAGGAAACAAAATATAGATCAGAGAAAGCATTCACTTAGTTTTTCCAATATAATAGTCTGAATTCTACTTCAATTAGAAGTAGCAAGACTGGAAGCCAAAAATAATTGAGTAAGATCCAAAGAATCCCTCAAGTGCTTCTCCTTCATGATTTCAGTGCAGAACATGACAAGAGACTTGTCTCTATCATTCACAATTGATGTTCTGGGGTTGGATGAAATGCCAGGAATTTCTAACTTGTTCTCAAGCCAAAGTAAGTTTTGGGAAATGAAATATCTATAGCATTAATCTGATTTCCACGTGAGCATACAGTGGAAATCAATAGCTAAATGCCACTGGATTAAATCTGAAGCAGAAGACATGGAAAAACATTATTTCTAGCTTTTTTGCTCTTGTATAAAAAGGGTGATCTTAGGGTAAAATTCAGTAGTTGTTCACTCATTAAAATAAACTATATCAAGAATGCACTCTTATATTCAGCTATCAAGCTGGACTCTAAGAATGTATGTACAGGACTGTACATGAAGGAATGTACAGTCCTGCACATTTTTAAGTAAGCAATTTTTACATATATGCATATATATGAACATTTTATAAGATTCCCACACATTCCTTTCATGTTTATATTTTGTTTAGAAGAATCAACTTTGACGTGACCGGGCTTCTTCTAAGAAGTTGGAAATGGTGACAGGATATTGCTAATATTATATATTATATATTGCTAATTATATATATGTGTGTGTGTGTGTGTGTATGTGTATATGTATATGCATATGTAAAGATTTCCCCTGACATTAATATCTAGTTGTGTCCTACTCTGGAGGGTGGTGATCATCTCCATTTCTAAGCTGAAGAGTTGGCATTCTCCGTAGACGCCTCCAAGGTCATGTGGCTGGCATGACTGCATGGAGTGCTGTTACCTTCCCGCAAAATCTACCTTCCCTATTGATCTACTCACATTTGCATGTTTTCAAACTGCTAGGTTGGCAGAAGCTGGGCCTAACAGTGGGAGCTCACCCCGCTCCCCGGATTTGAACAAGCAACCTTTCAGTCAGAAAGTTAAGCAGCTCAGTGGTTTAATCCACTGTACCGCTGTACCCCCCTCGGTGGACTGTCACCTTGTCATGGTGAGGGGGCTTGCGTGTTCCAATGAACCTGCGGGCACAACTTGAGTTGTGCACTCCCAGGAGTGGCCGTGGGGGAGGTTCCAGACCAAGTACAATCCGAAGACCCAAAGACCTCAACGGCGGAGCAGGCGGAGGATAACATGGTACATGTTACAATGGCTGTGAAGGCGGAAGAAGGCTGCAACAGATTGAGAAGCCACAGTCATTGTGTTAAACTACACCACCAGTGGAACCTCACTCTGTGAAGACTGTGTGTTGATCAGTTGTGAACTGACCTCCACAAATTAAAAAAACGCACAGGCGTCTTCTAAAGAAAATAAATCGCCTATGGACCCACCAGAACACTGGAAGACTATCCTACTCGGCCAACGAGGGATCGCCTAAGTAAGTAAGTAAAAGTAAGTACCACCAGGTAGAAATAAAAAAATGGGCAAAGTCCAAGAGAGAACATTTTAAAAAGTGGAGCACTGCAGCTTTGCTGATTTCAAAACAGAACCATAAGAGAAGTGCTTGGAGAAATGTGATGGTGTACATACAGAGGAGGAAACTTATCTTCCATATTATGGTGATTTGAAGATACACAAAGATGTGTGTGTCTATGTATGCCTTCAAGTCATGACAACTCCATGAACTTCACAGGGTCTTCTTAGGTGAGGAATACTCAGAGATGGTTCTGCCAGTTCCTTTCTCTGAAATATGGCTTGCAGTACCTGATATTCCTTGGTAGTCTCCTATCCAAGTATTAACCAGGCCTGATCCTGCTTCACTTCAAAGATCAGGAAAGATCTGGTGCCTTTGGGGTATTTAGGCAGGGAAAGGGATTTAAAGATAGACGAATGAGAGAGAGAAATAGCAAAACTTACATTAATTTCTAGGAACTGTATATTTCAAATGTAGAAGATGTCTTCTAACAGAAGTTGGAACAAGTATGCTTCATCACTAACATGCAGTTGGTGATTATTATTATAAAGCATACATGGTATTTTAGAAAGGATCTTAAACAAACGTAAGCACAAGAGATAAGCTAATCTCTATCCAACAACTTGCTATATCCAACGACGAGGGGAGTGGAAGGATGGAGGAAGGAAAGAGAAATTGATATTGGGTTGCTGTGAGTTTTCCGGGCTGTATGGCCATGTTCCAGAAGAATTCTCTCCTGACATTTCGCCCACATCTATAGCATGCATTCTCAGAGATTGTGAGGTCTGTTGGGAACTTGGCAAGTGAGATAGGCTGACATGTGCACACACAAGTCCCTTTCGTTTCATCCCCCCCAACTTTCCCATCTCTAGTTATTTGGCAGGCGAGTTCCAAAAGCCATTAACACACAAAAGCTATATTGTCTACTAAACTGCACTGTAAGCATCCGAGACATTCTTCCCATACAGTTGTCTTTACTAGACACATCTCACTAATGGATGGGTTTGCAACGTAATAGGGACTAGCCCAGATAAACCCACTTGGTGGCTTTAGACTCTTATCCCTCTAACACTTTCATCGTTCGCTCAAAACAAAATACTGTCCATCTTTCATAAACTATTTGCTGTATTTTTTTTCCCAGAAACCCACCATTCCCCCCCCCCCCACCCACACCAATGGAGGACAGGGTGATTGTTTTTTTTTGCAGGTCTTTCCCATTAAGGCCAACATTTTGATAGCTTCCGTTCCTCGCTCCCTGTTCTATTTGTGTGCTTTGAACCACGTAATAAGCAAAGCAAGAAATCCAAGTTAACAGCTGAAGCTCAAAGACACCCATCTCCATTTAACCTCAGTGGCTATTTTCATTCATCAAACCTGAGTGGTAGGCTTTATTAACTTGAGACCTCTCTAAGTGCTGTGACTGAGCAAGGGGATTTCTCAAACTGAGCCAGAACGTGTTGACGTTGGAGCAATTGCTGGAAGAGGCTTCCGGCTGCCAAGAACCTCCCTCCCCTCAGGCCTGAAACTGTCCTGTGCAAATGATGTGTCTTAAATTACATGTCGATCCTAGAATCCACAACTCTGATGGCCTGTTGACATTTATGTCCACCAGGCAAGCTGCTTCCAATCCTATTTCCAGAGGGAATAACAATACTACGCCTACACTATGCTTTTGGGGCCACATATTAGTTTTGCAGGAACCTGCCTAGAATCAAATTCAGCTGGAGGTCAGCTGTGAGCAGCAGTGCTGTAGAATTTGAAGAGGCATGAATGAAAGGCGAAAGAGAGAAACATGCCAAGAGGAAGACGCATCAAGCCAACCCCGACCAGGACTGCCTTCCACCTGGAAACCAAAGCTCTCACTGCGGGAGAACATGCAGATTGTTGAAATAAATGACTTCTCCAAGAAGTTACCAGTCTTTCTAGAGGACCTAGAAGCAAAGCTTTTCTGGCAGAATTATTCCACAGACTCTCTTGGAGGACATATTTTGCTGGAAGCAAGTAGGCAAACCACAGGTATCTGTCCTGTGGGTATGGGGGTCATACTCTGACTTCTAAAGTGAACATACTAATTTGTACTCTTAAAGACCGGCGTTCACATGGTCAATGAGGATCCTCAAAGGAAATGTGGGGCAAGGTAACACACACCAGTGAACATACGTTTTATTGTCTTCTGTTTGGTGCATGGGGGGGGGGGGGGGACTGTTGTCGTCTAAACGAAAGAGTAGAGAGGAGGAAGAAAGAAAATAAGAGAAAATGGTTGAGGAGGAGAAAATGAAAGCATGGAAACAAATGAGTTAATCTTACAATCCTAAATATTTGGATCTAAAGTTCATTTTTAACGTACTGTATATATTCGAGCATAAGCTGACCCAAATATAAACCAAGACACCTAATGTTTCCACAAAAAACTGGGAAAACGTGTTGACTCGAGTATAAGCCGAGGGTGGGAAACGCAGCAGCTACTGGTAAATTTCAAAAGTAAAAATAAAATTACCAATCAAATTACCATATACGCAATATATATATACACATACATATATATACACAGTGTATACATATATTATGTGTGTGTGTGTATGTATATGTATGTATGTATGTGTGTGTGTGTGTGTGTGTGTGTGTGTATATATATATGTCGGAACCCAGGCGCCTTAAAGAGCCAGACTCAGGAGTATGTCCAAAAGAATAGTTTATTAACACAAAGTAAAAGAACTCAAAGACACTTACTTCAGTGTCCCTGGTCAGAACTCCAAAGTAGAAGCAAATTTCACCTTAAAAAAGCAACTAAAGCAATAATCAGGATTATCCAGAGAAAAGATCCGGATTAAACTGAATTGCTTCCAAAGTCTTTCAAAACAACACAGTAAATGAGGACAAACAAACAAAGAGCCGTGAAACAAGAGCCGTAGTCAAAAGGAGTCTGAGGTCGAAGAAAGCCAAGTCCTAAGTTGCGAGGTTCCAAGATCCACGTAGGCAGTGTCGTTGTCAAAAGCAGTCCGAAGTCAAGGAAGGGGAAATCCGCACTCATGAGAATTTAAGCCGAGTTGTAACACTCGTGGCAGCGACACAACCCAAGGCACGAAACCAACACTTTGCCTTCTGCAAAGATCTATCAATTCAGTGCCTACATTTCTTACACCTCATCATCCAATGATGAGCTGACTCCACCTCGTTGTTATCCCTTACAGCTGACTTTGCTTCTGCACCGACATCCATCCCTCCAACTCTTCCATCTCTTTTCAAGACTTAGCTCTCCCCACAATTCCACAGTATCACCCGATTGCCAATCCCCATCACCAGAAAACCCCGCAAACGTGTCACTAAACGTCTAGTGACATCTCAAACCTCTTGTACCTTGGTCCAATCCAGTGAGTCATCCCCATCCCCATAACTCCCAGACCCATCATTCCCAGAGAAACCCATGAAATCCTCCTCTTCTGTGGGAGCAGTATCTCCCAAATCTTCCTCTGTCGCTCCTCATCCGACCCCTGCTCCCAAGTAACCCTCTTAGTTCCCCTATTCACATCCATCGCATCTCCTTCCTCCTTCTCACTCATTGATCCTTCGCTCTCAGAAAATCCTTTGAAGTCATCTTTGTCAGTAGGTGACATAAGTATTTCCCGGATCCTCTTCCTCTGTTGCTCCTCATCTAACTCTTGAGCACTCCTTTTCCCTCTTCTGCCACCCATACTACCACTTTTAGTGTTACCAACAGGCTCTACTACAACATACATACATACATACATACATACATACATACATACATGCAATTTCTCAAGTTGCTCCTGACACACAAAAAAAAAACCAGCAACCATATATTATATGCCAACCCGAATATAAGCCAAGGGGGACTTTTTTAGCCTAAAAAATGTGCTGAAAAACCCGGCTTATACTCAAGTATATACGGTAAATGAATTAACTGTAACTACTATATTCTTAGAAAAGCCAGTCAAATTACATCTTTCAAGAAATCTAACGCCTATTAGCCAGGAAATAACAAATGCCTTCCTGAAATCCTCATTATTTTCAATGATGCTTTCTTGAGTGTGGGCAAAAGCCACATTTATCAGATCAGGGATAGTACAGAGCTCTCTCATGTCGGCAGCCATTCTGTGTAAGAAGAAAGCGCTTCTACAACTAAGAGAATAGTTTAGATCCCAGACATACCTGAGGAAAAATGCCACATATACGTTTGTTAACTTCCAGGCATACATTTTGTTCTCCTTAGTCAGAAGCATCACTGAGGTTTGCAACACATGTAGAAAGGACAGGAGACATGCAGAAATACACAATATGTTCTGCACTGCAGCCTGTCCAAATTAGGAAAGTATGCTGATGGTTATCTCATTTTTATTCTCAAGCATTTAGACAGGTAGGCCATGAGACAAGTGTTGGCCCAAGACCAAGCCTAGTGACCAAACCCTGAGCTAGTAAGTGTATTGCTAAGTAAGACTTCAACCCAGCCTGCCCCTTCTCCAAACAAGCATTCATTTTGCGTATACCAGTAAATAATGTCACTCACCTTTAATGTATACTAACTGCATGAAAAATTAAAAATGACCCCATACCTAAAGAACCAGTACCTGCAGTTTCACTTATCCTAACCTGATAAAATGCACTCTCACGTTATAATCCATGAAGTTCCAAAGTAGGTCTTGAATGACTCTTACTTTCAAAGAAACAACACTTTTAAAACTTGAAATTGTAGTTGATGGAAAAACATGAGAACACTGAATTACACACAGTCTGATCCCCATATTTGTGGGAAATTATCACAGGATGTGATACACTGACATACATGTCTACACCCTACACCACTGGAGAAATTATACTGTTTTGCCAGTATTGCACCACCTGACATCCATCGGGAAGTAGCAGCCTGTAATAAAAGGACCAAGGTATTGACTTCTCCGGCCCATCCTCTGTTCGGATATCAGCCAGCAAACCAATGCCTCAAATCAAGAAATAACTTAAGATCTACAGAGATATTCGCAGGAACACTTCAGCAAGCAAGAGTCCAAAAGTGGCAGGTTAATCAGTGGCTCAGACCGGATGAGAGACTCCCTCCTGGGCACACAGAGGACCGGGTGATTTGGAAGGTGCTGAACAGACTGCGTTCTGGCACCACAAGATGCAAAGCTAACCATAAGAAAAGGAGCTACAAAGTGGAGTCCATGACACAGACCATCTATTACAATGTAGTCTGAGCCCTGCCACATGCACAAAAGGGGACCTTCTTAGAGTGATACCAGAGGCACTCGAAGTGGCAGCTTCTGGTCAAAGGAAGTCTAGTATAATGTCAGGTTTTTAACTTTGTTTGTGGTTTTTCTATGTTGTTGTTGTTCACTCGTTCAGTCATTTCTGACTCTTCGTGACCTCATGGACCATGCCAGAGCTCCCAGTCGGCCGTCACCACCCCCAGCTCCTTCAAGGTCAAGGTTTTTCTATACAGAACTGTATTCTCCTGACACAATAAATAAATAAATATCTGTGGGATCAGTAGCGTCCGTTTCCTTTATAACCCACTAACAAAATATGGCCTTCCTTGGCATTTTGTAGTGTGAATTGCTGCATCTTTCTTTTCTGTAAAATGTGTGGCTTCTCATATCCACACAAAGTCCAATAACATCTCCCCTGCAGATGCAGGGTGGGGAGATCACAAGGAATTAAGGAAACTAACAATGTACACAAAAATATAAATAATATGAAATGCAAAGGAATATGCTGATCAAGATGACAGGACAATTACTGGAATGTAACCAAGACTGGTTAAAATAGGTTTTCTGTAACATCTGCGTTGTGAAGGAAGTAGGTAATGGGAAAATTAGACATTATTGAAAGAAAAAAGCCACCAAATTGCAAAAGCATCTTTCTTTCTTTGTCTGTTTGTTTTGTTGACTAGGGCAGTTTTCCTAACAAAGCAAGATTCTAAATTCTGCTCATTTAGTTTCTGACATAAAGATTTCAGCATATGATAAAATAGGTTTTTCTTATAGGGTACCTTCTACTGGAGGTCTAATTGTTTGTGCATAGGTCATATTTGCACTGATTTTCCTTCATCAGAGTTAATGGGAGGCTAGATGCCTTTTGACTTACAAATACTCTTTTCTAGCAAAATCTCCTCTCCACTGTCCTCCCTTTTTTGCTCTATAATGGTCATCAACACAAGAAAAGCAACAACAGAGTCACCAGTATATGAATCACTTCGTAGTCATGCAGTAATTTTCCTGGATAAAATGATTCAGCTTTTCAGAGGCTGTTACCTTACTGAATCACCGTCCTACTCTCTACCCACCATCACTAGAACTTCAAATTTAGCTACATCAGAGAACACCCTACCAAGGCTTCATAGAAAGAAAGGGACAAACAAAGGTCACATTACTTTTGTTTTAGCTGCATACCGCTGTTGGATGTTCTTGCTTCCTCATTATCACTATTCCTTTAGTTTTGCAATGGTTTGGGTAAGGCTGCTTAGCACTGGGAAAAGTACTCACAGCTATCTGAGTTTTTGTGTGTGTCAGAAGTGACTTGAGAACATATTGCAAGTTGCTTCTAATGTGAGAGAATTTGCCATCTACAGAGACGTAGCCCATGGGATGCCAGGGTGTGTTACCATCCCGCTGGAAGGCTTCTCTCGTGTCCCCGCAAGCTAGAGCTGACAAACAGGAGCTCACCTCATCTTGAGGATTCGAACCAGCAACCTTCAGGTCAGCAACCCAACCTTCAGGTCAGCAGTCCAGTCAGCACAAGGCTTTAACCCATTGCACCACCGCGGCTCCTGCACAGATATCTGAATGATTCAACTAGAAATGTATAGGTAAAGGTAAAGGTTTTCCCCTGACATTAAGTCCAGTCGTGTCTGACTCTGGGGTGTGGTGTTCATCTCCATTTCTAAGCCGAAGAGCCGGCGTTGTCCGTAGACACCTCTGAGATTATGTGGCCGGCATGACAGCATGGAAGGCAAAAAGATGGCCTCCTCTACAGATACTGTCAAATGCTAGAAATAGATATGACAAATGCTAGAAAACAGGAAAAGGTCAAAATTCAGGAATCTTTCTCGGGCTTACAATAGATTATAGTTACAATGGGTAGCCCTGCAAATGCTTTAATTCTGATGCAGTGTACCTACAATTCTGGCACAACTACAAGGTTTGTTCTGTATGTGCCTCTATGTCACCTATCAACTTATGGCAACTCTATGAATTGTATAGGATTTTTTTCAGACAAGAAATACTCAGACATGCCAAATCCTTCCTCTGAAATACAGACTGATATTCGCTAGCTGAGTCCCATTTAAGTATTAACAGTGATGACCCTGCTTAGCTTCCAAGATCAGACAGGATCTGGTGCCTTTAAGGCAGTGGTTCCCAATCTGTGGTCCACGGACCACCAGTGATCTGCAAGAACGAAACCCTTTTATAGTGCCAAGGCAATGGGGATATCAGAAGGGGTGAGACTGACTACCCACAAAAGATTACTACACATCACACGATACATCAGCTCTAGATTATTAAATATGGCTTTCTGTGGGTGAGCAGATGGCAACTGCTGGATGACATATCTTCTGCATCAGAAACTAGAGATGATGTGGTCAATCCAATGCAATTTTCTGAATTAGCATTCCAAATAACCAAACCAAATCTAAAGTTGACCAAAAACAGATTCATAACCCTTTTGGTGCTAATGGTGGAGAGTGGTCCCTGGTCAAAGTGGACCCTATTCAAATGGTCCCTGGTCAAGTGGTTCCTGATCAATGTGGTCCCTAGTGGAAAAAAGGTTGGGAACCACTGCATTAAGATATTTACTTGTAACTGTTTTATTTAGGTCATTTTCCAAATGTACAGTGTCCATATCAAAGCATGCAGAAGTGCCTTACAGCAGCCTTTTGATCTTGACACATCACATGATACAGTAGATGACTTAATAATTGTTGACAAACAGCTGATAGCTCCATTCAAGCAACACATCAGGGCAATGAAGAAGTTCAACTGTGCCACAGATCACATGTGACCAGTCCAGTTGTTTCTCCAACTTTTGAAAGTACCTTTGTCAAATAGACAAAATTGCTGTTTTACTTATAAAGAAGGTGAATGGGGAAAGAAATACTCTGTTTTTAAGAACCGTACTTCTCCTAGAAGCTCGATTATTTTCTTCTAAAATAATTAATGTAATTATTCAATATTTATTATTTATTTATTATTTACTACGCTTCTATACCGCCATTCTCAGCCCGAGGGCAACTCATGGTGGTTTACAAAACAGCACAATTTGATGCCCACAACAGTACAAAAATAGTTTAAACATTAAAAACATTTAACATAGATTTTTAAAAAAATCATTAAATTAACATCAATAAACATAATAAAAAACCATAAGTCCTCTGCATTTCATTAATCAGTCATTGTCCAGTCACATTGTCCAACCGTTCTGAGATCAGAGTTTCAAAGCCACACCGCGTTTGGGAAGGCCTGCTCATATAGCCAAGTTTTAATTTTTTTGCGAAACGTTAAGAGGGTAGGGGCTGATCTAATGTCCCTGAGGGCATTCCACAACCGAGGGGTCACCGCTGAGAAGGCCCTATCCCTTGTCCCCGCCAATCGAGCCCGTGAAGATGGCAGGGCCTCCCCAGAAGACCTTAAATTCCTAGAGGGTTCGTAACGAGAGATACATTCGGACAGGTAAGCAGGGCCAGAACCGTTTAGGGCTTTATAGGCTAAAGCCAGCACTTTGAATTGTGCTCAGTAGCAGAGTGGCAGCCAGTGGAGCTGGTGCAACAGAGGAGTTGTATGCTCCCTGGGTGCCGCTCCTGTTAGCAACCTGGTTGCCGCCCGTTGGACCATTTATGGCCATCCTCCTCTGGAAGTTCCCCAACCTTTAATGTTGGAATTGATAAGTCAAGGTATATTGTCCTAGTAAATGGGTTCAGAAGTCATGGCTTGAATAGATTGGCAAATCACTGTGTGTCTACTCTGGTGTGGAAGGTTACTAGCATCACCAAGCCACCACAGTGGTTGCTTTATCTCCAGAGTTCTTGGAGTGCTAAGCAGATAAAAGATGAAACTAGATTGGCACCTTTACGATGTAGGAAGCTTGTAGGAACACTTTTGGTGTTCCAATTTAATCCAACCATATTTCAGTTTGGTGCTTGAATTGAACCCAACTATGGTTCCCTATGGTGCTTGAACTGTTCTGGCCCAACTTACCTGTCGGAACACATCTCCTCCTATGAATCAGCTAGGATGTTAAAATCGTCTGGGGAGGCCCTACTCTCGATCCCGCCTGCATCACAAGTTTGGCAGGGATGAGAGACAGGGCCTTCTCAGTGGTGGCCCCTCGGCTGTGGAATGCCCTTCCTACAGAAATTTGATTGACCTCCTCCCTGTTAGCATTTCGGAGGAAAGTGAAGACCTGGTTGTTCGAGCAGGCATTTGAATAGGTAGTGTAACAAATATAGGAATATGGAACAATTGGGTGATGAGACTGGATCTTGATTTTAACTATGAGATGATATGAGATGTTATATGATGTTTAATTTATTGTTATAATGATATTGTTTTAATTGTTTTTAACTGTTTTATGATGTTTTAAGCATTGAATTTTGCTATTGCGAACCGCTCTGAGTCGCCCAAGGGCTGAGAAGAGCGGTATACAAATATAGTAAATAAATAAAGTAAATAAATAAACTGAATCTGCCATTATTTCAGTGCTGGGAGAAAGGTGGAATAACTAATCATCTTAATGTTACGTTTTAAATAATAATAATAATAATAATAATAATAATAATAATAATAATAATAATAGCAGCACATCTAACCATTCAACTGCCGCTCTGCTGATGTTATGCTGTTTCTTACTCCTAGATTTCCTCAGGGTAATCATGCCTGAACTTGCAAGACTTATACTTGGCAGTGTTGAATAGCAATTCGAAGATTTCACTAAAGACTCAACCTAGTTCACACTGAGGTGACAAAGGTAAATCTGAGCCATACCACTTCAGATTGAAATGGGTGGCTCACAATCAAATAAACAATGACATCAGGAAATCCTTGTCTGATATCTCACTTTCTCTACGGATAAATACAGACACACACATCTCAATGACAACACCCTCCCAAACTGAAGGGTGCAGGTGTATCAGGTTTACTACCCCAGATAGACAGATATAGATACATACACACACGTATACATACACATACATATGATCACACTGTGATCCAAAAATCCAAAACCATTCTCCCATATTAGTATAATCCACCACTGCTGCAGTTTCTTTTAGTATTCATGTTTTTGGAAGGGATCCACACAGATATATGCTTCCCAGAAATATAAAAACAAAGTGCTAATAATTCTCTGTGGGAGATTTCTGGTAAAACACAAGTCGTAGTTTCAAGAAACAGTAGAACGGTTTATTTTATATGTGCAGTTACAACTCAAGGCATGGGAAGAAAAACATCCCATTTTCTGTATGACAATAACAATAAAACAAATTATAACCCATCTGTAAAGGCGCTCCACATAGCTAACAGTAATTAAATACAATTTTTAAAATAAGATTTAATTTCAAAATTACCTAAAGCAAGTAAATTTAATGCATATCAATAAAATGACAGACTACCTTCAATAGCAATCCAGTTTGAATGCTAAATGTCCTAAATGAAAAAAACAATTTTCTTGCTGGTTAGAAGGGGACAGATGGAAAGCAATGTCAACTTCTCTTCCCTTTGACAAAAAGGACAAAAACTGGGAACTGCCACTAAAAAGCCCCTGAAACAACGGAAAGCAACTGGCTTCCCATTTCTTTTCTGAGGACTCCCTTTGTTAAAAGATAAGATCTATTTTTCTGAATCCATCACAAAACTTGATTGCTAACCTTGTAAGTCAGGTAAGAGAGGAACTTGCTCTCATTCATGTGCAACATCTGGTAATTGGTGGCATATCACATCTGTATAGTGCAATTTTTTACTTGAAACAACCATCACTCCTATCCCAAAGGCATTTATTATCTTCTGAACAAAGAATCATAGGATTGGAAGAGACTATAAGGGCCACCCAGTCCAAAACTATCCCATGCAAGAATACACAATCAAAATACAACTGACAGGTGACTTATCCAGGGTTTGTTGTAAAATGTCCAGAGGAGGAGACTTCTCCATGCTCCAAGGCTGTGTATTCTAGTATTGAAACACTCTTACCTTCAGGGAAGTCTTCATGATGTTTAGATGGAATCTCTTTTCCTAGAGTTTAAATTCATTGCTTAGCCTGTGGAGCAGCACAAAACAAGCTTGCTCCCTCCTCAATATTACATCCTTCCAAATAGTTCAGTTGTACCAATCAGTTTTTGGTCAACTTTAGATTTGGTTTGGTTATTTGGGGTGCTGATGCAGAAAATTGCATTGGATAGACCACATCAACCCTAGCTTCCAATACAGAACCATTGACATCCAGTAGTCACCATCTGCGCACCCACAGAAAATCATATTTAATAATCTAGAGCTCATGTGGTAGTAGTATTTATTTATTTCCAACATTTCTATCCCTGAAGAGGGACTCAGGGTATCTTACAACAGCAGCAATTCCATGACAACAACATATAACACATTACGTACATCATTATACAACAATAAAACATTAGATTAAAATACATTTGAAACATTATTATTAATGTTATTATTATTAAAGACTACATTAGTAATCTTTTGTAAGTAGTCAGCCTTCCCCCTCCCGAAATCCACATTCCCTCATTGTCACTCTTGTTGCTGCTTGGTTTCGAGGCAACGGTGTAGTCATGGTAAGACCGCGGAACATATTTTCATTCTTGCAGACCACTGGTGATCCACGGACCACAGGTTGGGAACCACTGAAAAAGTTGAGCATGGCTATCATGCCACCTCTTAATCTCCTCTTCTCGAGGCTAAACATGCCCATCTTCCTAAGCCGCTCCTCAAAGGGCACAGATTCCAGACCTTTGACCATTCTGATTGCATGTAATTGTCACCTATATTGTCCATCTAAAGAATAGCTCACCTAACCATAAAGGCAATAAACAACCCTATACAGTAGATTAACAGCCCAACCAAGTGTCTCCTGAGTGCTGCTACTAGAATTCTTTTAGTGATACCTACAGCCAATATCAGGATCATCCGAAAGCAAGAGAAAGTGTATGCCCTGCCACTGAGCTGCTGAGATCCTCGTCACATTTCCTGACACCAGCCTGTCTGGGTTTCACAAGCAAGTGATGAAGTGTTTCTAAGAGAAGCTTCTAAGAAATCTAAAATTACGTCATCACAGTGGCTGGATCTGTGGGTCACACGAAGTCAAGTTCCAAAGGATAAGCCAAGATTCTGCCACTGTGTATTGTGGATGCCATAGCTATATAGCCGAGACCGTATTAGTTGAGTTTTTCTTCCCCAAACTATCCTAAGTCGTAGTATGATTTCTGGAATCTACTTGACATTTCCCATGAGTCATCTAATGTCAAAGGAGGGGAACCTCATAAGGTAACAGCTTTTCCTGAAGAATTAAACAGAAAAATTCACAAGGTGTTCAGTGCTCTTACATGTTATATGGACAGGCATTCAGTTCATATGTTCTACGTCACATTTCCCTGAATTACACGTTTTGAAGTAGGTAAACCTTGTGCTACTTTGATTTGGCTTTATGTTTCTTCTTTTAAAAAGTCATAAGATTTATTACACAAAGATCCACTTAGTTAAAGCAATGGTATTCCCCGTAGTAATCTATGCTTTTGAACTGTGGTGTTGGAGTAAAGTTCTGAGAGTGCCTTGGACCGTGAGAAGATCCAACCAGTCCATACTTCAGGAAATAAAGCCTTACTGCTCATTGGAGTGAAGGATATTAGAGGCAAAGATGAAATACTTTGGCCACATAAAGAGAAGATAGGATAGCTTGGAGAAGGCAATGGTGCTGGGGAAAATGGAAGGAAAAAGGAAGAGGGGCCGACCAAGGGCAAGATGGATGGATAGCATCCTTGAAGTGACTGGCTTAACCTTGAAAAAGTTGGGGGTGGCGATGGCCAACAGGGAGCTCTGGCATGGACTTGTCCATGAGGTCATGAAGAGTTGGAAACGGTTGAACAAATAAACAGCAATAATAAAAAGTCTTCAAATCTATATAGGGTTCCACAAGCTGCAGTTCAAAAGAGAAAAAATGCTAACCAATAGATCAGCTGGATAAAACTAGCCTTTCAGGCTAAAGATAGGGTTTAAAAGATCTGAGAGTGTGTGTTAAAGGAAGACTGTTCAACTGGTATGAGTCTTGCTTTTTAGACTATTAAAATATTCATGTAGAACCAATAGAGGATTTGTGAACTACCAGGAAGGATACCTGTATGTTTATAATTGTATTTACTACATCACTGCCACATAATAAATTACTTAGCGTGACTCTTACAAACTATCAAATTGCATTGGCATTGTTAATTCAAAAATATACCTATGTACACACACACTTTGCTAATATACTGGAGTTTGTTGCGCAAAGCGTGTTTTAGCCAAGTCCCATGCAAAAGACACACAAACAGGAGGAAAAAAGAACAGAAAAACTTTACTCTTATCAGCAGAGGCATAAACTTGCAATGTTGCATGCACAATAAGCAGTGCAACAAACTTACATAGTCCTTGTAAGTAACACAGAACTTCTTCATCTTCATTCAAATGAGAGCAAAACATAAACCTTGAGTAAATAGCTATTCCACCATAGCAAAGTGCATCACTGTTAGAACATAGCAGCATTACAGCATATTGCTTCTCCTCAGAGTAGCGATTGCTTCTCCCCTTAGAGCAGCTTATTACTTCTCCAAACTGTATTCTAAAATCCATACAGTTATACCCCATCGGATGTGGCTCAAATATGCTGGCTGACCTACATTACCAGCTGCACATAATTTTTTTTAAACTTTATTTGTACCCCGCTAGCATCTCCCGTAGGACTCGATGCAGCTCACATAGGCCGAAGCCACAAAACACAATACAATAAAACATAATACAGCAGCAATACCAAGCAAATCAAAAACAGTAAGCAAAATAAACAACAACAATAACAATATCAGGCCACTTTAAAACTGGGCTGGCCAGAGCAGTGGGTACAGAATTAAAAAGTGCTGAAGCGGCAGGAGGAATGTAGGATTATAAAATGCGGTGTGCAGCGATCTTAATACAACTAAAGTGCTTCTGGGACTTGGTGATGGGGATTCCTACTCTGAGAAGGCACATCGGAATAGCCAGGTTTTTAAATTCTTTCTGAAGACAGCCAATGTAGGGGCCTGTCTAAGATAATTTTGGGAGGGCGTTCCAAAGACGGGGGGCCACCACAGAGAAGGCCCTGTCTCGCGTCCCCACCAGCCGCACTTGCGACGCGGGTGGGATCACGAGCAGGGCCTCTCCAGATGACCGAAGAGAGCGTGTGGGTTCATAGATGGTGATGCAGTCACGCAGGTAGGGTGGTCCCAAACCGTTCAGGGCTTTATAATTAACATCATAAGGTTTTTCTTTAACACACACACTTGATCCTGCTACGACTTACTGTAACAGAGTTCAGGTAAGAAAAGTATCTGGATGTAGGCTGCCAGTTGGTCAATCCGACAGCAGACTAACTGAAATATTCTGGGGCCACCAAATGCGGAAGCTAATCTGTACAATTTCAAATATGATAAAAGACAGAAGATAATGAAAAGACAGGAAGTGTGGCTCAGTCGAGCTGCTTGTCCTCCTTCCTCCATCAATGCATACCAAGATCAGTGGTTATCCTTCCTGAATCCCAAAACATTTTGGTTCTGTTCAGAATCATAGCTTTCAATTTATATTCCAGGCATCACCAAGGTTCTTCAAAAGATTTCTTACTAGAAAGAGTAGTGCGAGGTAAATAATCAACAAAATTTCTCAAGGACAGCTTATTCATCACGACAAATCTTTCACTCAACATAAGAGGACTATGGTTGTCCTTGAGGCAGTAGTCTTCCTTTTTTTCCAGATCTGTCTTTCATGCTTGCCTGCAACATAGAGCTCATCTACACTGACCACTCAGTGCAATTTCAAACTGGTATTGAAGAAAGTGGTCTCGCTCTGAGGACAATTTTATAGGAAATCATGGAATCAGGATGGTGATTACATAAACCACAGAGCAGTGATGCACATTAAGGGCTTCCTTTTGCAAATTTTGTAAGTATTTGTTGTCTGGCCCATGCATTTTGAAGCTAGCTTTGAACTACATTAAATGCTCAGTGTAGATGGGGCCAAAGGATCAATGTAAGTTTCTGCCATACAACTACACCTCTTCCTTCCTCTTCCTTGACACCTCTTCCTTGATCTGTTTTTCTAAGGGCCTTCCACACAGCCATATAACACAGAATATCAAGGCAGAAAATCCCCCTATATCTGCTTTGAACTGGGTTATCTGAGTCCACACTGCCATATATTCCAGTTCAAAGTAGATACTGTGGGATGTTATTCAACTGTGTGGAAATGGACTTAGCCACTTCCTATCATCTTAAAAGATAGTATTTGAGAGAGAACAAATAACTATTGGAATTACAATGGATTAGAAACTGCTTGTGGATCCAGACTCACAAAGTGAAGATCTCTGTTTGTAAGGTGTACTCCCAGGTCATATTGAAAAGACCATCAGGTCTAACAAACTAGGACTACAGTAAATGGTTCAGTTGCGATACTGGACTACATTTTAGTGCACTATAGCATAAATCTATATGTCTTCTCTTCTTTTTCCATCTGTAGGGAAATCAGTGTTTGCCTTTTCACTCAAACTAACCAAACAGGATTAGCAAGGCAAAGGCAAACTATGGATTTTTGGTTTTGACAGTTTGACTCAAAAGTACCAAAATGTCTTATCAGCTTGGTCACACAGAACCATGGGCTGGCATGAAACATCTTCAACCGTGTTCTCCCATGCATAGAATTCTCAATGGTCCTTTGGCAGAGATTAATGCTATTGAAGGAGCATAATTCCACAGCCAAAAGTTTAATGTATCTGTGCCCCGAACACTGGCTTTATACCCAAGATTCACAAAACATAACCAGAAGTCTGGCTTTCATACCAGTATGGGTTTTCCAGGGTCAGAGAAACAGATGGCGAAAACAGAAGAACAGCCTGCTCCATCAATGTTTTACACTGTCAGAAGGGACAGAGAGTGTGATCTATGCTGATGATCATGCCATCACCACTCAAGCAGGGAGCTTTGAAATGGTTGAACAGAAGCTCTCCGAAGCTTTAGGCGCTCTTACTGCCTATTACAAGGAAAACCAGCTGATTTGTAATTCATCTAAAACACAGGTGTGAGCCTTTCATCTTAAGAACATAGAAACATATCGAGCTCTGAGGATTACCTGGGAAGGAATCCCACTGGAGAATTGCAGAAAACCAAAATAACTGACAGTTACTCTGGACCATGCTTTGACTTATAAGAAGCACTGCTTGACTATCAAGCAAAAAATGGGTGCTAGAAATAATATCATACAAAAGCACTGTCTCTGAAAAATCCTGGGAAGACAGGCAGACAAATGTCAGTGTGCTGGAAGAAGCAAAGACTACCAACACTGAAAAGATGCTCCTACACCATTAACATCGCTGGATTGGCCACATCTGGCCTTGCACTTGGCTACTCTGCTGCTGAATATGCATGCCCAGTGTGGAATACATCTCACCACGTTAAAACAGTAGATATGGCTCTTAATAAGACATGCCGCATTATCACAGGATGTCTATGCCCAACACAGCTGGATAAATTACACTGTTGAGCCGGTATTGCACCACCTGACATCCATCGGGAAGTAGCGGCCAGTATTGAAAGGACTAAAGCATTGACATCTCCAGCCCATTCTCTGTTTGGATATCAGCCAGCATGCCAATGACTTAATTCAAGAAACAGTTTCCTAAGATCTACAGAGATACTCACAGGAACACCTCAGCAAGTGAGAGTTCAAAAGTGGCAGGTTAAAACCCGGAACCCCAAACAGTGGATGATACCATAGGAGAAACATCCCCCTAGGTACACAGAAGACTGCACTCTGGCACCATGAGATGCAAAGCTAACCGTAAGAAATGAGGCTACAAAGTGGAGTCCACAACATGCCAGTATGGAGAAGATCAAATCACAAACCACTTACTACAATGCAGTCTGAGCCCTGCCACATGCACAATGGAGGACCTTCTTACAGTGACACCAGAGGCACTCCAAGTGGCCAGCTTCTGGTCAAAGGAAATCTGGTATAATGCCAAGTTTTTAACTTTGCTTGAGGTTTTTCTATACATTATAACTGTATTCTCAATTCGATTCTAACTCAATAAATAAATAAACCAGTATGGGCATCAGAATTTTTAAAAAATAAAAATAAGCTTATTTGTCTAGAAAATAGTTCAAATGACCTAACAAGATAGTAAAGAACTTTAACATTGCCCAAGTTTGCTTGTTCTAGTTTGTTCAAAGTCACCCCTCCATTTATTTTTAGAAGGTATTTTAAAAATGTAGACCACGAAGAGCCGTACTGCCCATCAAATCCAGTGGGCCAAGTTATATAATTGCAGGGAACAATCAAGGGAAGAGCACGGGAAGGATTTACTTCTTGGGTCGTGCTTAGAACACAGCAGTATTTTAAGTCAACACATAATGCCTTTACATTGCCTTTTTAATAGGGAGTCAGTATAATGCTACCAATATTGATTTTTGCCCCAAACAAGCCAACGAAATTGAAAGTGACAGGAACGCTTAACAGACATCCTTTCAAACTATGCATATTGGATTTGGCCATAAGGATTAGTGTGCCTGTTATTTCAAACATTAAGGAAACATTTCCACCCAAGTTCTAAGCATGCTCATAAATGTGTACTCCCTTTCCAAGAAAATGGGAAACATTGCAGAGTTCTGGAGTTTTTGTCTCTTTTAAGGTATTTAGGCTTGCAAATGCGGAGCCAATGTTGTTGCTTGTGTGTTTGGTTTCTATTTTATTGTAATTTGTTGTTTGGGCTTGGCCTCATGTGAGCTGCCCTGAGTCCCCATTGGGGGAGATGGTGGCAGGGTATAAATAAAATTATTATTATTATTATTATTATTATTAATCAAAAACCACAACTCACAACTATCAAAATATAATATACTGGTTTTTGCCCAGATGGAAAACATGGGTGGATGAGAACATGGGATATGGCATCTCCCTCAAGTGCTGTGCCCCACACCAATCTGGAGGTCCCCTTGACTCTTTAGCCTTCTTTTTTAAAGGAAAGATAGGGAGATTTAATCAGACTCTGCCATCTATCTTGGCCCTGAAGTTTGTAATTTTCAGTTCCCACAGGGCAATCCTCTGGACTCCAGGGGATGCAGGCCAAGATTTAAAAGCAAGAAGAGTTATTTTTGTACTGTCCTTAGTGTCAACTAAAAATATAGGTTCAATTGATAATTTTTTTTATATTCCTAATTTCAACCTGAGCTGGATTTGTGACTTTATACCCAGTTACTTAACCCCATTTCACTTGGTTTCTGAAATATCACACACAGAGAGAGAGCTTTTCATAAGACATATTTCTACTTTCCTTAATCCAACCTACCATACCTTCCTATAATGTTTTTATTTTCTTCATCATCACAGACCCAGGGCTGATGGTGCAATGTCTATTTTGATTTCCTAGTCCACTGGAAGCAATAGTAGTCCACCACCAATACATTCCATGCCATAAAAAGTTCAGCCTTCCCAATGACTCACAGACCCTTCCAACAGCTGCTCAGTCATTCCAAATCCAAACCCACTCCCTCCTTTGCAGTCCTGGAAAACTAGTCACTGTTGCTACACAGCCCCACACTCCTACACACATGCTTGAAACACCATTTCTGTTCTCCTTCTAACCTCACACTCAAAGCCCAGGTAAATACCTTCCAAATCTCACGTTTGTTGACTTGAGATCATTGCACATTGATCATACTCAAGACACTAAAATGTCAACCAATTGTATTTTCTAATAATCATTCTCAGTTTCACTCAACCTAACAGAAAAAATATACCGTCAATTGTTAATCCCAATTAGAATAGACCCAACAGGGATTTTTCATGGCAACATAGACTCAATGGGTTAACACTAGTGGAAGCTATCAACAGCTATCTCTACAGATGCTGATGTGCTGCCACTCCTAGAATGCTTCACCACTGGTATTGCTGGCCAGGCTTACTGGGACCCTCAATCCAGTAACATCGGGTAATCTTGATTCAGGCCAAAGATTTATTATTGGCTAACTTCAAAAGTACCAACTTCTATTGTGAAGTCATGACTTGGTGGGATTAAATTATCATCATCATCGTTGTCATCATCATCATCTTCTTCCTCTTTTTCTTCGATTATTATTATTGTTGTTGTTGTTATTATTTTACTGACACAAAAACACAATACGTCACAGTAAACGAGACATATATGCTGCATTTCGTATCATAAAATCACAAGTCGAACACTTCCCAAGCATTTAGGACTGTGTTATATATTTTCGAATGATCCAAGTAAAGTGGCCTTTTGCAGTTGACAGATCATGATTTTGTCAATGTTTATTGTTTCTAAATGCCAGCTGAAATCTTTTGGCACGGCACCCAGTGTGCCAATGACCACTGAGACCACCTGTACTGGTTTATGCCAGAGCCTTTGCAGTTCAATTTTGAGCTCTTGATCATAGATGAGTTTTTCCTGTTGTTTTTCCTCAATATCACTATCACCTGGTATGGCGATATCGATAATCTTTTTTTTTTCTTTTCCATAATCATGATGTCTGGTGTATTGTGTTCAAAAACTTTGTCAGTTGGAATCCGAAAGTCCCACAGTATTTTTGGTGTTCATTTTCCATTATGTTTGCAGGTTTATGACCCCACTAATTCTTTACTACTAGCAGGTGGTACTTGTGACATAAGTTCCAATGAATCATTTGGGCCACATTGTTGTGCCTCTGTTTGTAGTCCGTCTGTGCGATTTTCTTGCAGCAGCTGATGATATAATTAATGGTTTCATCGGTTTCCTTGCACAGTCTGCATTTTGGGTCATCAGCTGATTATTATTATTATTTCCTATATGTATATCCCACTCTTCTCACTCCGGAGGGGACTCAGAGCAGCTTACAGTTTAACACTTCAATGGCACATTGCAAATACATAGCGTATGAAATATATCCCATTAAACAAACAACAAATAACATATAAATGCAATAAAACTATTAATACCTGTTAAAACCATATCCCTAAATCCATGGTCGTCCTTCATACTGCAGCATTCATATTAATACTATATTACACTATTCCCCAAATGCCTGGACCCAAAGCCAGGTCTTAACTCTTTTCCTAAAAACCTAAAAAATAAAGTACCCCTGAACAGAAACTAACATCATTTTCTAGAGTGCCCAAATCAGGGCACCATACATGCATGGTTTAACTAGATTTTGAAGTTAAGGAAGCTTTTGTTAATGATTATTTCCTGTATTTTGACAGCCCGTCAAGTTTTCTAGCACCGACACTACTGAGATGCTCATTTACGCTTTTACTGCAACCATTCCCAAGGGTTCGGTGGGTAGCGATGCTAATGACTCAGAAACCAAATAATGCCAGAAGAAGAATCACCAGAGCGTAAGAATCAGAAGCCAAATAAAACCAGAAAGAGGACCTCTAGAGGAGATATAATAAGCTTTCAACTAGACTTGCAAGTTAGTCACTTACCTGAGGCAAAAATCTAAAAATACAAAAATTAATTTAAAGTCAATGCTATCTGACCAGGAAGGAAAGATGGGTCCACTCATGCCCCAAGCGTTTGAAATAGGTAAGCAAAGACAAGCAGGTTAGTGAAATTCCTATGGGCTATTAGGTTTTGCAGAGTTATCTAGAAGCTTATGTTAAATGAAAGCCTATATTCTTCTCAAATTCAACACAGTTTAACCCCTGTATCCATAAGTGATACATTCCCAGACTTTGCGTGGGTACACAAAATAACGGATAATAGCAAATGCTATTGAAATGAAGGACTTTTAGCTGAAAACACTATAAAGTTGTGCTAGATGACCAAGTAAATGCCTAGAGAGGATATATTCTGATCAGATGAAACACCAGATACCAATCCTGTGGATCTGGGGACCATACTGTACTGAAACTGCATCCAAAATATCAGGGTTTTTTTCTTACAATAGACGCCTACGGCTACATCTTCAGGATCCAGCACAGGTTACTTCAGACAAAATAATGCCAACCTTGATCAACATGCCAGCACTACTTGTAGAAGCTAGCAGCTTTCAATTCAGCTTTTGAAAATGCCCCAAAGACCAAAATGTTCTGTGACAGTTATCTCAAAAGCCACACAGCATCAGACACCCCTGAGCGCTGGCACTTCAAAGCCTTGCTCATGGCAACGGTGTTACAGAGCCACGGGGGTTTCTGGGGAATGTGATCTGTGCCATCCATCCTGGGAATCCATTTTACAAAATGAAAACAAAGCTTGCAAGGGAGTTTGCCACCTGTCCAAACAGCTACCACTGTCATGGATCAGATTAAGGTACTTTTGAGCTCAGCTGCTTCCAGTGCTAACTGTATGTCAACTCCCATAGTCCTTGTATGCCACCTGATTATTGCCCATTTTCCAACCTGTCCTTCTCTCTATGAGCCTATCTCCCAGAATATCAAGGCAAAAAATCCCACACTATCTGCTTTGATAGGTCCACACTGCCATATATTCCCATTCAAAACATATAATGTGGGGTTTTATTCAACTGTGTGGAAGGGGGCTTGATCCACACTCAGATAATGTGGGATTTTCCTGCAGAGTTCTGGTGGCTCCATGGATTTCATGGGTTTTTCTTAGACAAGGAACACTCAGAGGGAGTTTGCCCTTCTCGGAGATTGAGGGCCTTCCACACAGCCCTATAACTGTAACAACAACAACAACAACAACAATAAATGGAACTTTTTAAAAGGAGACGGAGGGCCTGATTCTGGCAGCCCAACAAGCCATTCGAACCAATGCCATCAAAGCCAGAATTGAAAAGTCAACAACAGATCTCAAATATAGACTCTGCAAGGAAGCAGATGAAACAACAGATCACATCCTCAGCTGCTGCAAAAAGATTGCGCAGACAGACTACAAGCAGAGGCATAACACCGTTGCTCGGATGATTCATTGGAATTTGTGCCACAAATACCATCTGCCTGCGACAAATAACTGGTGGGATCACAAGCCGGAAAAAGTTACAGAGAATGAACACGCCAAACTCCTCTGGGACTTCCAAATTCAGACAGACAGAGTTCTGGAGCACAACACTCCTGACCTCACGATCGTGTTAAAAAACAAAGTATGGATCGTCGATGTCGCAATCCCAGGTGACAGCAAGATTGCAGAGAAACAACTAGAAAAGCTGACACGATATGAGGATTTAAAAATAGAACTGCAAATACTCTGGCACCAACCAGTAAAGGTGGTCCCAGTGGTGATTGGCACACTGGGTGCAGTGCCTAAAGACCCTGGCCTGCACTTAAACACAATCGGCACTGACAAAATTACCATCTGCCAGCTGCAAAAGGCCACCTTACTGGAATCTGCACGCATTATTCGCCGATACATCACACAGTCCTAGACCCTTGGGAAGTGTCCGACTTGTGATCCAATTCAACAGCCAGCAGAGTGTCTGCTGTGAACTCATCTAGTTGTGTTTCAAATAATAATAAACTTTATTTATAACCTGCCACCATCTCCCCAAAGGGGACTGGAGGCGGTAAACATGAGGCCAAGCCCAAAGATACAATACAGCAAAATCAAGTGCAAAATACAACAACAAAAATTACATCACAATAAAGTTCATGCAGTGGCAAAATAAAGTAAAGAAAGCAGCATAGCATAATAGAAAATTGAACACAATGGACAGGCCAAATGGACAAGATAAAATGATAAAACCCTAGATGAGGTAGGAGTAGAAAAAGGACAAACAGTACAGTTAGGCCTTCAATTTAGGATGGGAGTTGGGAGTTGTAGTTGCTGGGATTTACAGTTACACTAAAAGTAAAAGTAAAAGTGCATCGTAAGGACAACACTGTAGATTGAACAGACAGAAATGGGATGAATGGTCACTCTCAAAGGCACAATGGAAGAGCCAAGTTTTCAGATCTTTCTTAAAGGCTGCTAGGATGGGGGCTTGCCTAATCTCACCAGGTAGTGAATTCCAAAGCTGGGGCGCCACAGAATATCAAGGCAGAAAATCCCACAATATCTGCTTTGAACTGGGTTATCTGAATCCACACTCAAATAATGTGGGATTTTCTGCCTTGATATTCAGGGAAATAGAGATGTGTGGAAGGGCCCTTCTCTGAGATATAGGGCCCTTCCACACAGCCCTATATCCCAGAATATCAAGGCAGAATATCCCACATTGTCTGAGTGTGGATTCAGATAAACCAGTTCATAACAGATATTGGGGGGTTTTCTGCCTAGATATTCTGGAATATAGGGCTGTGTGGAAGGGCCCATAGGGTACAGCACCTTTCCCTGCTTCGTGGTCCTCCCTCCAAGTATTAACCAGAGCGTAGCCTACAGGCCCAAACAGCCATATAACTCAGAATATCAAGGCAGATAATTCACAATATCTGCTTTGTAGTGGATTATTTGAGTCCACACTTCCATATAATCCAGTTCAATGTGGGTTTTAACCAACTGTGTGGAAGGGCCCGTAGGCTCCGCTTTGAACTGGGTTATCACAGGGTCCTTCCACACAGTCCTACATCCCAGAATATCAAAGCAGAAAATCCCACAATATCTGTTATGAACTGGGTTATCTGAATCCACAGACAATGTGGGATTTTCTGCCTTGATATTTTGGGATATAGGGCTGTGTGGAAGGGCCCATAGAATATAGCATCTTTCCCTGCTTGGTAGTCCTCCCTCTAAGTACTAACCAGAGCGTAGACTACAGGCCCTTCCACACAGCCATATAAACCAGAATATCAAGGCGGATAATCCATAATATCTGCTTTGAAGTGGATTATTAGAGTCCACACTTCCATATAATCCAGTTCAATGTGGGTTTTAACTAGCTGTGTGGAAGGGCCCGTAGGCTTTGCTTTGAATTGAATTATCGCAGGGCCCTTCCACACAGCCCTATATCCCAGACTATCAAGGCAGAAAATCCCACATTATCTGAGTGTGGACTCAATGAATCCAATTCAAAGCAGATACTGTGGATTATCTGCCTTGATATTTTGGGTTATATGGCTGTGTAGAAAGACGCAACCATACAACCCTACATCCCAGAATATCAAGGCAGAAAATCCAACATTATATGAGTGTGGACTCAATCCAGTTCAAACCAGATATTGTGGATTATCCGCCTTGATATTTTGGGTTATATGGCTGTGTGGAAGGACCCAACCATACAGCACTATATCCCTGAATGTCAAGGCAGAAAATCCCATAATATCTGCATTGAACTGGGTCATCTGAGTCCACACTCAGATAATGTGGGATCTTCTGCCTTGATATTCTGGGATATAGGGCTGTGTGGAAGGGCCCTTCCACACAGCCCTATAACCCAAAATATCAAGGCAGAAAATCCCCGAATATCTGCTTTGAACTGGGTTATCTAAGGGCTGAATAAAATCCCATATTATAGGACTGTGTAGCTTCTGAGATCAGAGGGCTTCGGTTGCCTTGAGGGTATCCATTCCCATTTAGCCCCTTAATTCTTCGTCAAGGGAGAGGGGGGACTATGCAACCAAACCAACACATCTCTGAAGCAATGAGGTTCTCACCCAATTCCTGCTACAAAACAAATGCAGACCCCCCCCCCTTCTCATCCGCCCCAAGACAGACCTAAGCCAGCCGCCCCTTCATTTCTCCAGCGATGATGAGTCTGCATTTCTGCCCCCGGCACCCCAGTCTCGCTGGGCTCGGTCCTTTTAAAGGCATTCGGATGAAGGCAGCCAGCCGCCAAGCCTGCTCTCTCCCCTCCTCAAAAGGAGGAGTAGAAGGAACCGAGAGATCCTGGCAGGAAGGAGGGAGGGAAGCCCAAAGAGAGCCCTTCCATCTCTCCCACTGACTGAGGGGGTGTTTGGAAGGATTGTAGAGGGGGACACTCTTTTCTGGGCTTCTCCTCCTGCCTTTTCCTGATAGAGACAGCCTCTACTTCTTTTCTCTTCCAGGGAATCTCTCTCACCTTTGGAATCAAAGGACAGAATCATCATTTGCATGTGTCTGTCAAACACAAGACACCGGATCCCCCCTTTTGCTCCCAGACAGTATTGGCTCCTCAATCCCAGGCAGTAAAGAGGCGGCTGTGACTTCCATTTATAGCCCAGCAAGCGACCGCCCCATCCGAGTGTACAGACACATACATATTATGCATATATATTATACACACACTTCCCCAATGAAGGGAGCATTCCCAGTTCCAGGGATACGCCGGGATGGCTTTGACTTCGTCACTGAACAAACAATCCCCTTTAAGATGTTATATGGGAACATAGTGGTGTTCTATATACAGCAACCAACCGTCCATCACTGTCTGAACCAGCCTTCTCACTGGCAGGATTTCCTAAAAGGCCTGCCCTGAAGGAATCAATTCCCAGTTGCTTCTGATCCCTTCCGCCTTCCATTTGCGACCATTCACACTCATCCGCAAGCTGCTCTCCTTTTGATTTTAAGTTTACACCACTGTAATCCGATACGAGGTTACCACAACAGCTGGGCCACCATGTGAGGGAAGGCTCCCTTTGTGTCAAAAGCCCCTTCTTAAAAAAACAACAAACACAAACAGCTTAACTGTGCAAGAGGCATGTGTCCCTTTGACAACAAGCACAAAGACGCTCAGTGTCCCTGCCTTCCATATTCAGCAGGGATCACGATCCAGAGGGCAGGCCTATATGATTTTTTTAAAAACATAGATAGCTAGATAGATCCTAAATACAAAACCTCCTAAACAAGTCTTTGGACTCAGAAAAAGGAAATGGTCAATTGCCCCTTCCACAGAGACATATGCAATCCACATTGAACTGGATTATATGGCAGTGTGGACTCAAATAATTTGGTTCAGAGCAGATATTGTGGATTAATTGCCTTGATATTCTGAGTTATATGGCAGTGTGGACCCAGGACCCTGCCTTGATATTCTGGGTTCCTATGGCTGTTTGGAAGGGCATGATAGCTCCGAGACCCCTTCCACACAACTGAATAAGATCCCACATTATCTGCTTTGAACAGGAATATATGGCAGTGTGGACTCTGATAACGCAAATCAAAGCAGATCGTGTGGGAATTTCTGCCTTGATATTCCGGGATATAGGGCTGTGTGGAAGGGCCCTCAGATAACCCAAACCAAAGCAGATCTTGTGGGATGTTCTGCCTTAATATTCTGGGATATAGGTCTGGCGGAAGGGCCTGATGGCTTCTGAGCCTGTGTTTGGTTGGCTTCCAACTCAGATGACCAGAAATGGTGGCACAAAGGTGTAGGAGTGGGGCACAGTGGAGCCACCACTCTGCCAGCCCTGGCCTTTTGGTGCTCTCCAGTAAGGAAAGTTTTGCATTGAAGACAAGGCCCTTCCTTGTCTCCCTTTCTATGATTCCTACCATTCTTATATATGTATGTGTGTGAGTATATATGTATATGTAGGTATATATGGGCCCTTCCACACAGGCCTATATCTCAGAATATCAAGGCGGAAAATCCCACATTATCAGAATGTGGACTCAATTAATCCACTTCAATACAGATATAGTGGATTTTCTGCCTTGATATACTAGGATATAGGACTGTCTGGTAGGGCCCACATATGCCTACATGTACATATATATGCATACACACACACACACACATATGGTAGGAATCACAGAAAGGGGGGCAAGGAAAGGCCTTGTCTTCAATCTGTTTTTAACTGGGTGATCTGAGTCCACACTCAGATAATGTGGGATTTTCTGCCTTGATATTCTGGGATATAGGGCTGTATGGAGGGGCCTACATACACACACACACAAACATATATATAAGAACTAGCTGTCCCCTGCCACACATTACTGTGGCCCAGTCTGTGTATATGTGTTAGTTTTGTGTGTGTGTATATATATGTGTGGTTCTGCACATACATTGTAATGTGGGGGTTTTGGGGGGGGGGTGGCTTTTTCTTTTTAAGTCTTTTCTGCTTTGTTTTTCTGAGTGATGGTCACTTGTTGGCCTGATAGGTCTGGAAAATAAAGTAATGAGAAAGTATTGGTTTCTAATAGATGTAATGTCTTTCTGCTTGTGGGTAAACAGTATTTCTTGCTGTTTCTTTGTCAGTGTTGATGTGGAGATTGTCTAGTTTGCCTACTCTGGAACATACAACATACAATTGACTTTCTTTAGGGGTCCCTTTCAAATCTATGATATTATATCTGTGTGTGTGTGTGTGTGAATAATATCTATCTATCTATCTATCTATCTATCTATCTATATCTATGGCAGGATTGTTAGTCCCACAAACGAACATTACATTTGTATTTATATAGATAGATAGATATTGATTGTAGGTGAACTATAAATCCCAGCAACTACAACTCCCAAGTGGCAAAATCATAATTTTTTGAGGGATGGTCACTCCTTGTGTTGTGAGACGTTTTGTTGCCGAATTTGGTGTGATTTCGTTCATTGGTTCTTTTGTGTTTAAGATAATCATTATGTACAGAGCATATAGATAGATAGATATTGATTGTAGGTGAACTATAAATCCCAGCAACTACAACTCCCAAATGACAAAATCCTAATTTTTCGAATGATGGTCACTCATGTAGTGAGACGTTTAGTTGCCAAATTTGGTGTGATTTCGTTCATTGGTTGTTTTGTTTTTAAGGTACTCATTATGCACAGAGTATATAGATAAATATTGATTGTAGGTGAACTATAAATCCCAGCAACTACAACTCCCAAGTGGCAAAATCATAATTTTTTGAGTGATGGTCACTCCTTGTGTTGTGAGACGTTTGGTTGCCAAATTTGGTGTGATTTCGTTCATTGGTTCTTTTGTTTTTAAGGGACTCATTATGCACAGAGCATATAGATAGATAGATAGATATTGATTGTAGGTGAACTATAAATCTCAGCAACTACAACTTCCAAGTGGCAAAATCCTAATTTTTTGAGTGATGGTCACTCCTTGTGTTGTGAGACATTTGGTTGCCAAATTTGGTGTGATTTCGTTCATTGGTTCTTTTGTTTTTAAGGTACTCATTATGCACAGAGCATTTTTAGATAAATAGAAGACTAGCGGTCCCCTGCCACACGTTGCTGTGGCCCAGTCTGGTGATCTGGAAATGAAGTAATGAGAATGTGTTGGTTTCTAATATATGTAATGTCTTTATGCTTGAGGGTAAACAGTATTTCTTGTTGTTTCTTTGGCAGTGTTGATGTGGAGATTGTCTGGTTTGCCTACTCTGGAACATGCAACATATCATTGTCCTTCTTTAGGGGTCCCTTTGAAATCTATGACCCTGCATCTGTCATATATGTGTGTGTGTGAATGGCTGGATGGCCCTTAGTCAGGAGGGCTTTGTTTTGTTGCCCTGGTGAAGGGAGCTGGACTGGATGGCCTTAAGGCAGCATTTCTCAACCTGGGAAGTCAATACACCAAGGGGGAGGGGTCACCAGGGGGCTGTCAGAAGGGTCCCCAAAGACCACCAGGAAACACAGTAGTTCCTGTTGGTCATGGGGTTTTGTGTGGGATGTTTGGCCCAGTTCCATCGTTGGTGAGGTTTGGAATGCTCCTTGATTGTAGGTGAACTATAAATCCCAGTAACTACAACTCCCAAATGTCAAGGTCTATTTCCCCCAAACTCCATCTGTGTTTATATTTGGGCATATTGAATATTCATGCCAAGTTTGGTCCAGATCCATCTTTGTTTGAGTCCACAGTGGTCTGTGGATGTAGGTGAACTACAACTCCCAAACTCAAGGTCAATGCCCACCAAACCCAATTTTTTCTGTTGGTCATGGGAGTTCAGTGTGTGGTGGAGGCTCCTTCTTTGGAAGCTTTTAAACAGAGGCTGGATGGCCATCTGTCGGGGGTGCTTTGAATGCGATTTTCCTGCTTCTAGGCAGGGGGTTGGACTGGATGGCCCAATTCCATGATTCTATGATTCAATTCCAAATTTGATGTGATTGTAGGTGAACTATAAATCCCAGCAACTACAACTCCCAAGTGACAAAATCGTAATTTTTTGAGTGATGGTCACTCCTTGTGTAGTGAGATGTTTTGTTGCCGAATTTGATGTGATTTCGTTCATTGGTTGGTTTGTTTTTAAGGTACTCATTATGCACAGAGCATATATATATAGATAGATAAATAGATACTGCTTGTAGGTGAACTATAAATCCCAGCAACTACAACTCCCAAATGACAAAATCATAATTTTTTGAGTGATGGTCCCTCCTTGTGTAGTGAGACGTTTTGTTGCCAAATTTGGATTGTAGGTGAACTATAAATCCCAGCAACTACAAATCCCAAATGACGAAATCCTAATTTTTTGAGTGATGGTCACTCCTTGTGTAGTGAGACGTTTGGTTGCCGAATTTGATGTGATTTCGTTCATTGGTTCTTTTGTTTTTAAGATAATCATTATGCACAGAGCATATATAGATAGATAGATAGATAGATAGATAGATAGATAGATATTAATTGTAGGTGAACTCTAAATCCCAGCAACTACAACTCCCAAATGACAAAACCGTAATTTTTTGAGTGATGGTCACTCCTTTTGTAGTGAGACGTTTTGTTGCCAAATTTGATGTGATTGTAGGTAAACTATAAATCCCAGCAACTACAAATCCCAAGTGACAAAATCCTAATTTTTTGAGTGATGGTCACTCCTTGGTTTGTGAGACGTTTGGTTGCCAAATTTGGTGTGATTTCGTTCCTTGGTTGTTTTGTGTTTAAGATAATCATTATGTACAGAGAATATAGATAGATAGATAGATATTGATTGTAGGTGAACTATAAATCCCAGCAACTACAACTCCCAAGTGGCAAAATCCTAATTTTTTGAGTGATGGTCACTCCTTGGTTTGTGAGACGTTTGGTTGCCAAATTTGGTGTGATTGTAGGTGAACTATAAATCCCAGCAACTACAACTCCCAAATGACAAAATCATAATTTTTTGAGTGATGGTCCCTCCTTGTGTCGTGAGACGTTTTGTTGCCAAATTTGATGTGATTGTAGGTGAACTATAAATCCCTGCAACTACAACTCCCAAGTGGCAAAATCGTGATTTTTTGAGTGATGGTCACTCCTTGTGTAGTGAGACGTTTAGTTGCCAAATTTGGTGTGATTTCGTTCAATGGTTCTTTTGTTTTTAAGGCACTCATTATGCACAGAGCATACATAGATAGATAGATAGATAGATATTGATTGTAGGTGAACTATAAATCCCAGCAACTACAACTCCCAAGTGGCAAAATCCTAATTTTTGAGTGATGGTCCCTTCTTGTGTAGTGTGACATTTTGTAGCCAAATTTGGTGCGATTTCGTTCATTGGTTCTTTTGTTTTTAAGGCACTCATTATGCACAGAGCATATAGATAGATATTGATTGTAGGTGAACTGTAAATCCCAGCAAGTACAACTTCCAAATGACAAAATCCTTATTTTTCGAGTGATGGTCACTCCTTGTGTAGTGAGACGTTTTGTTGCCAAATTTGGTGTGATTGTAGGTGAACTATAAATCCCAGCAACTACAACTCCCAAGTGACAAAATCCTAATTTTTTGAGTGATGGTCACTCCTTGGTTTGTGAGACGCCTGGTTGCCAAATTTGGTATGATTTCGTTCATTGGTTCTTTTGTTTTTAAGGTACTCATTATGCACAGAGCATACATAGAGAGATAGAGAGATAGATAGATAGATATTGATTGTAGGTGAACTATAAATCCCAGCAACTACAACTCCCAAATGACAAAATCCTAATTTTTTGAGTGATGGTCACTCCTTGTTTAGTGAGACATTTTGTTGTCAAATTTGGTGTGATTGTAGGTGAACTATAAATCCCAGCAACTACAAATCCCAAGTGACAAAATCCTGATTTTTTTGAGTGATGGTCACTCCTTGGTTTGTGAGACGTCTGGTTGCCGATTTGGTGTGATTTCGTTCATTGGTTCTTTTGTTTTTAAGCTACTCATTATGCACAGAGCATTTATATATAGATAGAGATAGAGATAGAGAGATGGTAGGGATCCTAGAAAGGGAGACAAGGAAGGCGGTGCTCTCCCATCTCTCCCACTGGCAGGGCGTTCTTCAGAGGCGCACATGGCTCTTCAAGCAAAAGGGAGAGAAGGGGGGGGGGGGATACGAGGAGGCAGGGTTTCAGTCCCGAAATGTAGCTGGGATTGCGATCCAGTGCAGCCTGGAGGGATCTCTTTCTTCCTTCCCCCCTCCCCCTCTCACTCACCGGCTCGGAAGAAAGCGGCGATGTCTGCGGATTCCTTGGCGGCGTCCTCGGCCCCTCCTTCCCCGCCCGCGTTGCCTCCGCTGCCACCGGCGGAGGAGGAAGACGAGGCACAAGCGGCAGAGGAGGCAGAGCCGCTCATGGCTGCCGCCGGCTGGAGATCTCCGGATCCGAGGCTCCTTCCCCCTCTTCCTCCCTTCCTTCTCCTTCTAGCAGGAGCCCGGGAGGCGCTCCATTGGCGGCGCTGCTCCTGCTGCTGCAAAGGGAGGGAGGGAGGAAGGGAGACAATTGCAGGAGGAGGGAAGGGAAAGAGGGAAGGAGGGAGGGAGACGGGGCTGCAATCAGTGCGGCAGCAGGAAGCCGGTGGGAGGGGAAAGCAAGAGAGGGAAGGGAGGGAGGGAGGAAAGAAAGAGGGAGGGTCTCCTTTTCCCTTTCTTTTCCGCTCAGCCTCAGCCGCTGCCGCCCCGCTCCTCCATCTTGCCAAGGTGGGAGGGGTGATCAGGAAGGAAGGAAGAAGGGAAAGGGAAAGGGTCGAGTCCCCGCCCAGGGAACAAGAGGAAGGGGAAAAGGGGAGGAGGCGCCGCCGCCGCGCTCGGGAAGTTCCGGACGGCTCCGTCCAAGGTTCGGGCGCCGGGCGGGGTCTGGTTGGAGGAAGAGGAGGAGGAGGGAGAAGCGCCGCCCTGATTGGCTAAAGCGGGTTCTAAAGCCCCCTCCTTTCCTCCCTTCCTTCCTTCCGCGCAAAGGGAATCCCCGTCAAAGCCAAAGGGCACAGCGTTTTGTTTGAGAACACAGAAATGCTGGACCACTCTAACAATGTATTTATTTGCTAGCCGTCCCCTGCCACGCGTTGCTGTGGCTCAGTCTGTGTATATGTGTTTTGTGTGTATATATGCATATATGTGGGTATATATGCATCTACTTCTGCTTCATTGATTTCAATTCAAGAAAGATATTGACAAGCTGGAATGTGTCCAGAGGAGAGCGACTAAAATGATCAAGGGTCTGGAGAACAAGCCCTATGAGGAGCGGCTTAAGGAGCTGGGCATGTTTAGCCTGAAGAAGAGAAGGCTGAGAGGGGATATGATAGCCATGTATAAATATGTGAGAGGAAGCCACAGGGAGGAGGGAGCAAGCTTGATTTCCTCTTCCCTGGAGACTAGGCTTCAAACTACAAGAAAGGAGATTCCATCTGAACATGAGGAAGAACTTCCTGACTGTGAGAGCCAGGCATGTAGCGGGGGGGGGGGGGGCTCAGGGGGCTTCAGCCCCCCCCCCCCCCCGAAATTCTCATGATGGTTCGCGAAAAGGCCTTACTGGTGCTTTATTTAAACTGTTATGTTTATTCATATCATGATCTGATCACCATACTCAATATATCCCATATGCATGGGGGTATTGGGGTAATGATACAAAAGGTTTGCTAGGCTAGACCCTCTTTCACTCAGACTCAGCCCCCCCCCCGAAACTTAGCCCCCCCTGAAAAAAATTCACACACCCCCCCCCCCCCCCCCGAAACGAAATCCTGGCAACGGGCCTGGTGAGAACCGTTCAGCAGTGGAACTCTCCGGAGTGTGGTGGAGGCTCCTTCTTTGGAAGCTTTTAAACAGAAGCTGGATGGCCATCTGTCAGGGGTGATTTGAATGCAATATTCCTACTTCTAGGCAGGGGGTTGGACTGAATGGCCCATGAGGTCTCTTCCAACTCTTTGATTCTATGATTCTATGACTATTCTAAAGCCTTTGACTGTGTGGATCATAATAAATTGTGGCAAGTTCTTGGTGGGATGGGCATACCAAGCCACCTTGTCTTTCTGAGGAATCTGTACAAGGACCAAGTAGCAACAGTATGAACTGACCATGGAACAACTGACTGGTTCAAGATTGGGAAACGCGTACGGCAAGGCTGCATACTCTCACCCCAAGGCTGCTCTCACCCAACCTTTTTACTCTCACCCAACCTTTTTAACTTGTATGCAGAACACATCAAGCGAGGATGTGCGGGGCTTGATGAATGCAAAGCTGGGGTGAAAATTGCTGGAAGAAACATTAACAACCTCAGATATGCAGATGACACCACTCTGATGGCCGAAAGGGAGGAGGAGCTGAGGAGCCTTCTAATCAAGGTGAAAGAAGAAAGCGCAAAAACCGGGTTGCAGCTAAACATCAAAAAAACCAAGATTATGGCAACAAGCAGGGGCGGCTCATCCATTACGCGAAGTAAGCGGTCGCAGAACACTTTTTTTTTGCCGGGGCGCAGAGGCGCCTCTGTAAATGCCCCTCGACTGCCATTTGAGTAGCGCCCCCTCAGCTCACAACAGCCCTAGCAGTCCGGGGGGAGCCTCAGCTTTCTTGCCTCGCTGCCGGGCGATCCTCTTCACAAAGGGGCCGGGCCCTTGAGCCTCACCTAGCCCCTCTCATTCCTGCTCCACCCGGCCACCTGGTGCACAAGCAGAGCCAGTGCTCAATCGTTCTCCGTGTTTGATCCCTTCCCCATGACCGGCTCCCTTTCCCGATCTCCCGGCTCTCCACCCACCTCCTCTCCTCTCCCCAATCCACAAGTGGGCCAAGGGGTGGAGCCGCCGCGCCTGGCCCGCTTCGGGTCCGGAGGCCTGTCGCCTCTTCTCCTTACTTTCTCTTCAGCCATTGGGACCAAGAGAGAGAAAGAGAGAGAGCCCCTCCGTCTGGAGGTATCTCCCACCTCCACTCCCTCCTTTGTTTTTGTGGAAAGGTAGGCATCTCCACCTCTCTCTCTCTCTCTCTCTCTCTCTCGGTCCCCATGGCTGAGGAGAAAGTCAGGAGAAGAGGTGACTTTTGGTGCACACACTGGGGTCTTCAGGCACGCCTCCAGACCCAAAGCGGGCCAGGCAAGGGAGCAAATGCGGCAAGTGTAGTTGCTGGGATGTATAGTTCACCTACAATCAAAGAGCATTCTGAACTCCACCAATGATGGAATTGAACCAAATATGGCACACAGAACACTCACGACAAACAGAAAATATATATCAATGATTGGTTGGGGGGGCGCCAAAATACGGTTTGCTTACCATTGAAAATTACCTAGGGCCGCCTCTGGCAACAAGAATGATTGACAACTGGAAAATAGAGAGAGAAAATGTGGAGGCCGTGACAGACTTTGTATTTCTAGGCGCAAAGATTACTGCAGATGCAGACTGTAGACAGGAAATCAGAAGACGCTTACTTCTTGGGAGGAGAGCAATGTCCAGTCTCAATAAAATAGTGAAGAGTAGAGACATCAGACTGGCAACAAAGATCCGCCTAGTCAAAGCCATGGTATTCCCTGTAGTCACCTACGGATGTGAGAGCTGGACCTTAGGGAAGGCTGAGCGAAGGAAGATAGATGCTTTTGAGCTGTGGTGTTGGAGGAAAGTTCTGAGAGTGCCTTGGACTGCGAGAAGATCCAACCAGTCCATCCTCCAGGAAATAAAGCCCGACTGCTCATTGGAGGGAAGGATACTAGAGACAAAGTTGAAGTACTTTGGCCACATTATGAGGAGACAGCAAAGCCTAGAGAAGACAATTATGCTGGGGAAAGTGGAAGGTAAAAGGAAGAGGGGCTGACCAAAGGCAAGATGGATGGATGGCATCCTTGAAGTGACTGGACTGACCTTGAAGGAGCTGGGGGTGGTGCGGCCGACAGGGAGCTCTGGCGTGGGCTGGTCCATGAGGTCACGAAGAGTCGGAGACGACTGAACGAATGAACAGCAACATGCATATATGTGTGTGTGTATATTTCTGTTTCTATTCTATCTATATAAAAATGTTCTGTGCATAATGAGTACCTTAAAAACAAAAGAACCAATGAATGAAATCACACCAAATTCGGCAACCAAACGTCCCACAACACAAGGAGTGACCATCACTCAAAAAATTATGATTTTGTCATTTGGGAGTTGTAGATGCTGGGATTTATAGTTCACCTACAATCAAAGAGCATTCTGAACTCCATCAAGGATGGAATTGAACCAAACTTGGCACACAGAACTCCCATGACCAACAGAAAATACTGGGTTTGGTGGACATTGACCTTGAGTTTGGGAGTTGTAGTTCACCTACATCCAGAGAGCACTGTGGACTCAAACAATGATGGATCTGGACCAAAGTTGGCAGGACTACTCAATATACCCAAATGTCCACACTGGTGGAGCTTCGGGAAAACAGACCTTGACATTTGGGAGTTGTAGTTATTGGGATTTATAGTTTACCTACAATCAAACCCCACCAACAATAGAATTGGGCCAAACTTCCTATACAGAACCCCCATGACCAACAGAAAATACTATGTTTTAGTGACCCTTCTGGCACCCCCTCACGACCCCCTCCCAGGGGTCCCCAGGTTGCTGCTCTTCTCAAGGTTCGCATCCTCCCTTCACCCAACGGAGAGTTGCTGCTCTTCTCATGGTTCGCATCCTCCCTTCACCCAACCGGGGGGGGGGGGGGGGATGTGCAGCCGCTCCTGCAGTCAGGCTTGCCTTGCAATCCTCTGGTCTTGGGGGAAGAGTTGCCTGGTAGCCACATAGGCCTCATGGAGCCTCTGCGGTGGCTCCAGCTGCTGCCGGGGCGTGCCTCGCCAAGCCCCCACCCCTCTGTTGGCCCAGACCTTCTCCTTCTTTCCTTCTTTCCTTTCCTCAATCCCTCCCCTCCCCAAAAGAAAAAGGACTCTGCCTTCCTGCATGGAAAGGTACTCCATGGCGAGGCTTCTCTTCCCTCACAATGGTTGGTGCTTCATTCTTCTTGCGCAACGGCGAGAGGGGCTTTTGTGCATGCTCTGTAAGGCATTTTTCTTTTGGGGGAGTTTTAAGTTATTTCCCCTTCATTTTGGGGGAGTTTTTTGTTTGAAAGACATATATCGGATTAGAATGTGTTTTGCTGCCAAATTTGGTGTCAATTCGTCCAGTGGTTTTTGAGTTCTGTTAATCCCACAAACGTACATTACATTTTTATTTATATTGATGATAGCTATTCCACCCTCTTGCTCCTGCCTCTGATTGGCTAAAAGAGGGTTTGGTCAAGATCTGTGCCCTGATTGGCTGGGAGCTCCGATGGCGTCACCACCTCCAGGCAGATATTCACTTTGGCAAGGAAATGATGGCTGAGGATTGGCCAGATGAAGGATCAACCAGCTAATGTAACACCCCCCCCCCCCCCAAGATGGAGTGTAATCAGAGATAATGAAATGTTTATGAGCTTTTGATTAGCTCAACTGACCAGTTTCGTGTTGAACAAAAAATGGAAGCTTTAGGAAACAAAGGTGTGAAGCTCTAGGAACAAGTGTTGATTTGGGACAATCAAGGACTTGGCTTTCAATAAAAGAGTTAATCAATGCACATACTCTAAGCCTCTGTTTCAGTGGGTGACAATCTCTCAACCTCAGGTGAAACATATTGCTGTACAAACAATCCTGGGCTTATCTGGGCTGGCATGGGAAGTTACCTATCTCTGCATACACATGAACAATGGACTCAGTGATTAACTGGTTTGGGAAATGGCCAGGGGTTTTTCCAGCCTGCCTGTTTTCGAGGGATTATCTCACTAAGGTTATGGAGAGTTGAAGGTCATTGGGCTACATCTTGCTATATTTTAGACATTTTATATATAAGAAATAGATACATTACAAAACTGAATGATACAAATCACACAGAAAATTTATTAAAGTATTATTTTATTTATTTAGAAGTTTTATATACCGATCTTCTCACCTCGAAGGAGGGACTCAGACCGGTTCACAACATGTGTTAATATACAATAATATACAAAAACAACACAATGCAACATCATTACACGTTAAAATATAAGTAAAATAAAACATTATCATCACATTATACAAGCCAAATCGTCAATACAATCACAGTCACAGTTCATCGTTCATCATCCTCCTTCCATGTGGGCAAAGGTTATTGACTCAGTTATCAAATGCCACATTCCAAAGCCAGGTCTTTGTTAGTTTCCTGAAAGTCAGGAGGGGGGGGGGCAGTTCTAATCTCTAGTAGGAGAGAGTTCCAAAGCCAAGGAGCCACCACCGAGAAGGCCCTGTCCCTCGTCCCCACCAACCGTAATTGTGAAAGTGGTGGGACCGAGAGCAGCCGCCCCCCCCCCCCCCGAAGATCTTAAAAGCCTTGATGGTTCATAGGGGAGAATCCGTTCGGACAGGTAAACTGTGCCAGAGTCGTTTAGGGCTTTATAGGTCAAAACCAGCAGTTTGAATTGTGCTCGGAAGCTAATCGGCAGCCAGTGGAGCTGGCGTAACAGAGGGGTCATATGATCTCTGTACCCCGCTCCTGCTAGCAATCTGGCTGCCACTCGTTGGACTAATTGAAGCTTCCGGGCAGTCTTCAGAGGCAACCCCACCTAGAGAGCATTGCAGTAGTCTAGAACAATAGAATCTTGTGGGGAGGTGGTGAAGTTGCTGCGGATCGACTCCTGGTCTCCCAATGTCTCGAACTTGCAAAAGTTCAGAAAAGGTTTATAACAAAGGGGGGGAAATCATATATTTATTACAGAGCCCTTGGTGAACTATAAATCTTTGGGGGGGGGGGTATCGTGGCACGACAACAGTGCCACTTTTCCAAGGATTTAATAAGCCTTTGTGTAAGCATTCAGCTCTTTCAAAGTTTGTGTGTTTTACAGTGTCATCCTGTACATCCCCATGCAAAAGTAAGATCCACTGAGTTCAATGGGATTTCCTCTCTGTAAATATGTATCAGAATTTACAATTCGGTTTCTGCAAGAGTGCTCTTTCTGCTGTGTCGAAACATTCACAGAGGCGTTCACATTTTTCTTGTTCTTCACATTTCAAGTTCCGTTTTCCTGAGCACACTTTAATCTCCTTTCATTTTTGAAGCTGCAAAATGTACAGTGTTTTTTGTTGGGTTTTTTTTTAATGTTAATTTATTCTGTTGCATGTATGAAGCCAAACCATGTGGCAGCATTTCCACGCATATATTTTTGTAGATGATCTCATCCAGCATTAGGAGATTATTTGGGTGTAGCTGTAGTAAGAGATGTAAATCAGTTCTGCATTTAATGATTTTTTTTTGTAAAATAAACAATTACAAAAATCTTACTATTGAACTCACTAGCAGCTTTTGCTTCCGCATCTCTATTGTTTACATGTCTGCTCCATACTCAGAGATTTAACTTGTAATCTAAACGCTTTTGGGAAGCAGCCAAAACTTGACAACTATCACTTCCCTGTGGTCATTGTTGTGTACTTTCAATTTGTACCAGAGCCCCCGGTGACGCAGTGGATTAATTCCTTGTGCCGGCAGGACTGAAGACAAACAGGTTGCAGGTTCAAATCTGGGGAGAGCGTGGATGAGCTTCCTCTATCAGCTCCAGCTCTTCATACGAGGACATGAGAGAAGCCTCTCACAAGGATGATAAAACACCAAAACATCCGGGCATCCCCTGGGCAATGTCCTTGCAGACAGCCAATTCTCTCACACCAGAAGCGACTTGCAGTTTCTCAAGTCGCTCCTGTTTCTAATTTATGGCAACCCTATTACAGGGGTTTTTGGAGCTGAGAGTAAGGGACTTACCCAAGGTCACTTAGTGCACTTCCAAGGCTAAGCAGGAAGTCAAATCCTGGTCTCCAGAGTTGTAGTCCAATGCTCAAACCACAAAACCACCCTAGATTTCGTCTTTTTAAAAAGTGTTCCAAAAAGTAAACGAGAAAGAATGATTTACTAGAGATATGCCTCCTGAACATGGAATTTAACTAACCATTTCTTCCATCAGCATGTTGAACATTGATGCAGCTACTAGGGATCCAGTACCAATGCATGTTCAAAGTCCTGTGCCGCTTAGGAACTCATCACATTGCGGTCCAAAGAGTGGGCAATAATGGGGGATTTGCCAAGCAGCACGGGAAATCCGTTGGGCAGAAAGGGGACCCTCACCCTGCAGCCCGCATTGCCACATCACCCCCTTAACTATCCCACAGAGGGAAACATTGCTGCCTGGATTCTCCCCACACTTGCCTTGTTCTTGTTAATTAGAATACAGGAAGGCTCCCATGTTCTCTGGTCAATGTCATCTGATGGGCTCTGGCAGACTCCATCCTCCCAGCGTGCTGGAAGCATCCTTGGGCGCTGAAATTTTCTAATGAGATCCATAGTCCACATGCAGTAAATTTTAATATCCCAAAATGCTTTAGACCTAACATTTTTCAGGAACACGGTGTGGGAATTATATGGAGGACGAGATCCAATTGGCCAGTGGTTTTTGTGGTACTGCCATCTTGACCATGTAAGAACGTAATCCTCACTCAGAGTTGAAAAGGTATCGAATTACGGCACAACCCCCTTCTGTAAAAATACAATTAAAACTGTTTTCCCATTTGATCACAGCAGTTTTTTTGGTGAAGATTTCCTAGCAGAAAAATTTAAAAGATGTCAGAGAAGTGGTCATGTCGTATCCAAACCCTCTTGTCCAGGGGCACAGCTACCGTGTTGGAACCCAGGTAAGCCCTAGTGAAGCAAACCCATAATAATTCCCAGCATCTATCAGATGGGTGAGATTGACACCAGATCTTCTCATTTTACCCATCTCAGACCCCCTCCACACAGCTGAATAAAATTCACATTGAACTGGATTATATGACAATGTGGACTCAGTCCTTAGATAACCCAGTTCAAAGCAGATATTGTGAGATTTTCTGCCTTGATTTTCTGGGATATAGGGCTGTGTGGAAAAGCTCTCAGATTTGTAGTTTGTTAAGGCACCAGCACTCTTTGGCAGAGAAGGCTAAAGACCGTGTAAAATTATAATTCACATGATTCCATAGCACTGAGCCATGGCAGTTAAAGTGGCATCAAACTGCATTCATTCCGCAGTGTAAATACAGCTGCAGATGGGATTGGATAATATAGATTGGAGCTGAGGTATCTGTGAACCTGTGGCTATTTTGGAGTAATAACTCTCATCCCTTGAATAATGACCAAATATTTGCGGGCTGATATTGAAATTCAACTGTGGGGCCCCACCTGTGTTTTAAATTGGGGACAAAGAATTCAAACATCTGTTTGCTGAGCAGGAGACTCTTGAAAAAGAAGTTGCAAGTCTCAGAATGAAACTAGATCGAAACAGGAACTTCTGCACACATTTATGCGGTGATCTGTCTCCAGCATTGAATATATATATATATTTATTTTTATGGTATTTGTAGCCTACTTTTCTCAGCCCTAAGGCGACTCAAGGCAGCTTACAGAATTGGCAGCAATTTGATGCCATAGATAAAGGTAAAGGTTTTCCCCTGACATTAAGTCCAGTCGTGTCCAAATCTGAGATGTGGTGCTCATCTCCATTTTTAAGCCGAAGAGCCAGCGTTGTCCGTAGACACCTCCAAGGTCATGTGGTCAGCATGACTGCATGGAGCGCCGTTACCTTCCCGCCAGAGCAGTACCTATTGATCTACTCACATTTGCATGTTTTTGAACTGCTAGATTGGCAGAAGCTAGGGCTGACAGCAGAAGCTCATGCCGCTTCCCTGATTTGAACCTGCAACCTTTCAGTCAACAAGCTCAGCAGCTTAGCGCTTTAACCCACTGCGCCACCGGGGGTCCATACATTCATAAAAATACAATTAAAACTCAGCATAATATTATTTAAAAAAACATAAAAACCATTAAAACATATAATCATCCAGTGTTGGCCTGTTAAACTCATTATCCAGTAACATCGTCTCTAGACATTCCATGTTCATCCTTCATAGTTCATAATTATTTATTATGCCGCATTTCCAGATGCTTGTTCAAAGAGCCAAGTTTTTACTCCTTTTTTGAAGGTCAGTAGGGAGCGGGCTAATCTACTATCCCTAGGGAGGGAGTTCCATAGGCGAGGGGCCTCCACTGAGAAGGCTCTGTTTCTCGTCCCCTCCAGACGCGCCTACGAGGAAGGCAGAATGGAGACCAGGACCTCCTCAGACGATCTTAAGTTCCTAGATGGTTCATAAGGAGATATAGGTAATTTTGGACAGGTAAGCTGGGCCGGAACTGTTTAGCCTATTAATACTAAGATTCCTGGCACATTACCATGTTTGGGTATTTATCCCACCAGTGTGTGTGTGTATATATATATATATATATGTCCCCATTGGAGTCCTGTAAATAGTTGTGCAAATCATACACTATTTGATCACCTTTCCATGTACTAGTTCTTAGGATTTTTAAAGTCTGAATTTTGAATCAAAGTGACTCATGTCTTCCTCTGTGAACTCTGATGGCCATTTAAGAAGATGCTTCTCTGCCAACCATGCTGCATATTGATAATTTGGCCCAGATATGCTGTTTGAGAAGAGCAACAAGGAGAGACTTACCAGATATAACAAAATTATGTGGCATATGAAGCTTGACAAATAAGTCTGGTGCTTTCAATACCACGTGCTGTAAAAACATTTAATGCTTCTTCACAAGTGAACGAGGGAAAATTGAATAATGATACCAATTTTCATCTATTTTGCATCTGGCAATTCATAGACTAGAGTTCCACCTTTTCCTGACAAGACATTCTTTAGAAATGAATTAAGAATGGAAGTAATTTCTCCTATTTACAAAATGGAATACTTTACAGTGATAGGAGTGTGACAATTTTCCAAAGTAGATGGTACCAAATAGTGAATCTTAATTAGTGAATATTAGGGCCTTACAGAATTCGTAACAGATTGAATAACTAAATGGCCTTATCCATTTGGACCCCAGAGGGATGCACATTGCTTTTTCAGGATCCATTGGGTCTCTTTTTCAGGATCCATTGGGTTGGCAGCCATCATTTTGAGTACTAGAAATGATGTGTTATCACTTTGGCCGCTGTTTTAAGACAAATTTAGGCTGCTGCAGAAGTGGGTTAAACAGCTTACCAAAGCTTATTCTTCCTCTAATGAGTTTTTTTCACATGTTTTGGGCAGGGTGTAGGGAGGTTAGTGGTTTAATGGGTGCTCAGTGATTTCTGAAGGCGTCATAGAACTCTCAAATGGTCACAGGCCATCCAAAGACTGAACAATCCTCATCCCTGATCTAAATGAAAAACACTCATTAGAAAGAGTAAAAGGTAAAGGTTTTCCCCTGACATGAAGTCCAGTCATGTCCAACTCTAGGGTGTGGTGCTCATCTCCATTTCCGTAGACACCTCCATGTGGCCGGCATGACTGCATGGAGTACCGTTTCCTTCCCGCTGGAGCGGTACCTATTGATCTACTCACATTTGCATGTTTTTGAACTGCTAGGTTGGCAGAAGCTGGGCCTAACACGGGAAGCTCATGCCACTCCCCGGATTCGAACCTGCAACCTTTTCAGTCAACAAACTCAGCAGCTTAGCGCTTTAACCCACTGCGCCACCGAGGTCTCCATTTGAAAGAGTAGCTACCTATTAAAGTAAAATCATCTTTCCAGAAAGCATCGGAAGTGCAATTCCTCATTTAAACAAAGTGCATGCTTCCTGAAATATTTGTTTTAAAGTAGAAATGGGTACTGTTTATGTAGTGCTGCCTGTTGTACCCAGCCACCTATGACTACAGCAACGCACAAGAGTCCAAATAATAAACAAGGTATTTTTTTTTGTAAAAAAGCACTTAAATATATGAAAAAGCAGGAATAAAGAAAGAAGACGAATAATCCAAAAAGGTTTTGCAATAGGTGAGAACCACGCAGGAATCCAAATGTCTCATAAAAATCCAAAGGTAACACAAACCAGGAATTGCCAAAAATCACAAGTATAGCATAAATCTATAAGCAAAAGGTATACTTAGAAAAACTTGAGCAGGAATCATCAAACAAGAATATAAAAAACTTCCAGGATACCTGAATCCAAAACCAGGACTTGACTTGACACAATGAACAGAGAACTTAGCCTTAGCTTCTCACTCGAAAGCCAATGTTGCCTGAACTAACTTTAAGGTAAACAACTGGCTCTTAATAAGCATGCCATATTCCACAATTTTTCTCTACTTCTTTCCCACGTAACCTCTCAAGCCTCTGATCTCTAAACAAAGACTTTTGCTAATCTCTGTAATACCAGGTGCTTTCTGTTGGGAGCTTTCCATTTCACTTAGCTCTTTGCTAGATCCCTTATCTAATGATGTTATTTCTGGCTCCTGTGACTAACTTTGAAGCTCTGCACTGTCTGAGTCAGTTTCATTTCCCTGGCCTGAATCTTCAACATTTTGAACCTGGCCTAAATCTTCATCACTATGAACCCCAGGAAATCCCACAGTCCCTTCTGAATAATCCGTGAACCCATCAGCCCCTGGTTGCTGAGGTACAACACTACCTGCAGTTTTGGGGTGGGTGGCCTTGAATAGAGTACAGGGTAGTGAATAGGGTGTCAGACCTTTCAGAGTTGACTGGCCCTGCTGTGGATGGTAACATGTCTAAGAATGAGTGAGTCTTCATGCTTTCTGCAGCCTTGTTTAAATAGTTTTTGCAAAAAAAGATGTCACCATGATGTAATTAAAATACCAGAATAAGACTCGGGAGATTCAAGTTCAAATGTCCACTCAGTAATGAAATGTACTGGGAAGACTTGGGTTGTTCAGTTTTACTCCCTTTATCCTACTTCACAAGGTTGTGCCGAGAGGAAAATCATAGATTCCATCTTCAACTCCTTGAAGGAAAGGCAGAATATAATTAGAAATGAATGTGATGAGTGAACAAGACATGTGGAACACCCTTCAGGTTAATAACAGGCCAATCAGCGCTTCCAGGTACATATACATGTAGGCTTTCAAGTACCTTATTTGTCAAACATTATTCATGCTTCCAATGAAAAAAGCCAAACTAGATTATGCAAGCAACATTGTCATGTAGAATCAGAGACTGCTTTGCAGAATGCTAAACAGAGTATCTCCATACGTGGTCAGTGAATAAAAATATTGTGTAAGATCACAACCCAAGGTTGGACAGGAGTGATCAACCTATATTTTAATGTATTGTCAAAGGCTTTCATGGCTGGAATCACTAGGTTCTTGTGGGTTTTTTCGGGCTATAAGGCCATGTTCTAGAGGCATTTCTCCTGACGTTTCGCCTGCATCTATGGCAAGCATCCTCAGAGGTAGTGAGGTCTGTTGGAATTAGGACAATGGGTTTATATATCTGTGGAATGGCTGGGGTGTGGCAAAGAGATCTTCTCTGCTGGAGCTAGGTGTGAATGTTTCAACTGACCACCTTCATTAGCATTTGAAGGCCTGGCTGAGCCTGGGAAAATCTTTTGTTGAGAGGTGTTAAGATGTGCCTGGTTGTTTCCTCTCTGCTGTTTTACTGTTGTAATTTTAGAGTTTTTTAATACTGGTAGCCAGATTTTGTTCATTTTCATGGTCTCTTCCTTTCTGTTGAAATTGTCCACATGCCTGTGGATTTCAATGGCTTCTCTGTGTAGTCTGACATGGTAGTTGTTGGTGTGGTCCAGCATTTCTGTGTTCTCAAGTAAAATGCTGTGTCCAGGCTGGTTCATCAGGTGCTCTGCTATGGCTGACTTCTCTGGTTGGAGTAGTCTGCAGTGCCTTTCATGTTCCTTGATTCGTGTTTGGGCGATGCTGCGTTTGGTGGTCCCTATGTAGACTTGTCCACAGCTGCATGGTATACGGTAGACTCCTGCAGAGGTGAGAGGATCCCTCTTGTCCTTTGCTGAATGTAGCATTTGTTGGATTTTCTTGGGGGGGGGGGGGAGGGATTGTAGATTGTTTGTATGTTGTGTTTCCTCATCAGCTTCCCTATGCGGTCAATGGTTCCCTTCATGTATGGCAGGAACACTTTTCCTCTGGGTGGATCTTCATCTTTACTCTTGTGGATTGTTCTTGGTCTTGCAGCTCTTCTGACTACACAGAGAAGCCAATGAAATCCACAAGCATGTGGACAATTTCAACAGAAAGGAAGAGACCATGAAAATGAACAAAATCTGGCTACCAGTATTAAAAAACTCTAAATTTACAACAGCAAAACAGCAGAAAGGAAACAACTAGGCACATCTTAACACCTCTCAACAAAAGATTTTTCCAGGCTCAGCCAGGCCTTCAAATGCTAATGAAGGTGGTCAGTTGAAACATTCACACCTAGCTCCAGTAGAGAAGAGCTCTTTGCCCCACCCCAGGCATTCCACAGATATATAAACCCATTGTCCTAATTCCAACAGACCTCACTACCTCTGAGGATGCTTGTCAGGAGAAATGCCTCTAGAACATGGCCCTATAGCCCGAAAACCCCCACAAGAACCTATATTTTAACTGCCTTGTCTTTAAAAGCTTAAGGCACTGCCAGACTTTAGATAATCCAGGAAATATTCTACTAATTTAGTCAGGCAGAGGAATCACGTCCCATTTAAGGAAGTGTAAACTTAGAGTTTTTCATAAGGCACAGCATCAAATCTGGATTTAAACCAGAAGATTTGATTGATTACAAATATCTGCTTGCTCAGGGTACATCTACTCAGTAGAATTAATACAGTTTGGCACCACTTTGACTGTCATGGCTCAGTGTTATGGGATTCTGGAATTTGTGCTTCAGGAAACTACCCAACAGTTGAAGTGGAGTGAAACTGCAATAATTCTATGGAGTAGATAGATGCACCCTGTGTCACACGTGTTTGATGCATATTTTAAGAAAATAAAGAAAAGAAACCACCAAATGCTCAAGAAAATATAGTTCAAAACTACACAAATGATCTTGTGAGCTAAGAGTACAACAGAGAGACATAGGGCCCTTCCACACCGCCATGTAACTCAGAATTTTAAGGCAGATAACCCACAATATCTGCTTTGAACTGGGTTATCTGAGTCTACACTGCCATATAATCCAATTTGGAAGGGGCTGTAGAGGCTTTGACTTATTAGTAGAATATTCCCTGGATTATCAAATGCAGTGGTTCTCAACCTGGGGGTCGCCTGGGCATTTTGGAGGGGTCGCGAGGCCCCCTCCTCAAAATGGCTCCCCACAGGGCCCAGGCCCTGCCTCGGAGCCTGGGACACCCGTCTCACACCCCCCCCCCCCCGAGCCGGGCGATCTAGGTCTGTGGAAGTCAGAGCTGAATCGTTTGAAGGTACTGCAGATCCCATCATCCATTGTCCAACCTCCCCAAAACATATTGTTTTTGTGAATAACCGCTATGCTTTAATTATGTTCAATTTGTAACAATGAAAATACATTTACATTATGATTCATAACAGTAGCAAAATTACAGTTATAAAGTAGCAACGAAAATGTTATGGTTGGGGGTCACCACAACATGAGGAATTGTATTTAGGGGTCACAGAATTAGAAAGGTTGAGAACCACTGATCTAAAGTCTGGCGGTGCCGTAGCTTTTAAAGACAAGGCAGTTAAAATATAGGTTAATCACTCCTGTCCAACTTTGGCACTACTTTAACTGCCATGGGTCCAACCATATGGAATCCTGGCATTTGTAGTTTGTTCTGGCACCAGAGCTTTCTGACTAAGAGGGTAAATATCTCACAAAACTACAATTTCAAAGCATGGAGGTATAGTAGTGAAAAGTATCATCAAACGTCTCCAATTCTGCACCGTGGGCACACCCTTAGCTATTTGTAAGTTCATATTATATTAAGATAAGGGTAAAGGTTGTCCCCTGGCATTAAGCCCAGTCATGTCTGACTCTGGGGGGTGGTGCTCATTTCCATTTCTAAGCCGAAGAGCCAGCGTTGTCCGTAGACACCTCCAAGGTCATGTGGCCGGCATGACTTCATGGAGTGCCGTTACCTTCCCACCGGAGTGGTACCTACTGATCTACTAACATTTGCATGATTTCGAACTGCTAGGTTGGCAGAAGCTAGGGCTGACAGCGGAAGCTCACGCTGCTCCCCAGAATCGAACCTGCGACATTTCGGTCAACAAGCTCAGCAACTCAGTGCTTTAACCCACTGCGCCACCGGGGGCTCCTCATATTATATTACATTACATTACATTACATTATGATTTGAGCTGATCTTATATTATTATAGAATTTTCTCCATGTTCTTAATAAAAAATAGTCTTCTATCAGTGTGTCTGATTGAAAGCCATAGTTCTAGCTTTCATTGTGTTTCTTTCCCTTTTTTTTGGCTGAATCCACATCACATCTTAAGGCCCTTCCTTATATATGGCTATATAATCCAGTATATCAAGGCAGATAATTCATAATAATAATAATAATCATCATCATCATCATCATCATCATCTTTATTTATAACCCACCACCATCTCCCCGAGGGGGACTCGGGGCGGCTAACATGAGGCCAAGCCCAAAAATACAATACAACAAAACAAAATACAAAATGCAAACAACAAAAACCAACAAAAAATACATCACAATAAAATACATACAATAGCAAAATAGAGTAAACAAAGCAAAATAACATAATATAAAATCGAACACAATGGGCGGGCCACATGGACAAGGTAAAATGATGAAACCCTGGATGAGGTAGGAGTACAAAAAGTGCCTTTGAGAGGAGCCCAAAAGAATTAACAAGTGGAGTTAGGCTTTCAGTTTAGGATGGTAGAAAGTGCATCATAGGGGCCACACTGATACCTGCTTTGAACTGGGTTACCTGAGCCTGTACTGTCATATAACCCAGTTCAAAACAGACAATGTGGGATTTTATACAGCTGTGTGGAAAGAACCTTAGAAACTAAAACTGGAAACAAAGGATTCCTCCAGGCAGCAACAAATCCTCCCAATAAAGGATTCCCCCAGTCAACAACCAGCCACGATTTGAAGCTGCAAGGCCATTAAATGCTAATTAAGGTGACTAATTGGAACATCCACACTTGCCTCAAGCAGACAAGAGCTCTTTCTTCCACCCTGGACATTCCTCAGATATATAAACCTCATTTGCTTAGTTTCCAAAAGACCCTTCAACCTCTGAGGATGCCTGCCATAGATGCGAGTGAAACGCCAGGAGAGAATGCTTCTGGAACATGACCATACAGCCTGGAAAAATCACAACAACCCAAATTTTGTTATATCCTGCTTTCTAAGACATCTGTCTGAAACATGTTGTGTTTATGGGAACCACTGTTAATGGGGTTTTGTTCTTTGAGGCTGGCAATTCGGATGCATCAGGAACTACTGAATGATCCAAGAGAGAAATGTGGCCAAATGATTTATCCTCAGTGAAGAAAAGGGGATGAAACCAAAGCGATGAATCATGCAGACATCGAATGGGCAATCTGCAGTCTGGGCGGATGCATGAACGCAAAAGAAATTCATTTTGTGATTAGTTTATTTTATATAGTCATGCAATATGGCTCCATCCCCAGAAAATACTGAATTAAATTGTTCTCACGTTGTCGTTTTGCAGTTTTTCTTTTCCCAGTCTAAGGCTATACTTTCATTGGTGTAGGGAAAATCAGTGTGCACAGATGCCTATGAATTCAAACAAGTGTCTCTTAACAAGTTATTGTACTTTCTATATACTGGAAGGAAGCTTGCAGAACAAGTTTCTTTGCCTATTAACTTGTTGAGATTGAAAAGGCCTGTACGGGCAAGCTTTCCCGAGCTCTTTCTAAGAGGATCAGAAGGGCAAATGATGTTGCACTACAGAGTGCGAGGAAAGAAAGTTCAGGAACGCCGAATATTAAATGATATTGTGTGAACTGTTTTCAGTAGATGACAGAAAAAAATATATTGAACAAGGATCTGGTCCGTAATGAGAAAAATCTTAAAATAATTTTGTTAATATACAGAGCTTATTATACATCATTTAGACAAATTCCAGGCAGCAAATCTCATTCTTTACAAGCATCTCTCCACCCGCCAAGGTTTTCATAGCACTCCCTAGATGACCTGCTGCTTAGGAAATGTTTCCAGCCCTACAAACAATGGGGCTTTAGAAGAAACACAAAATCATAAGAAATATAAGGATACAAATGGTACTTTAACAACTATGATGTTTTACATGCGGGAAACCATGTAAAACAGTGTAATAATCAACTGTCCAGATAGAAAGAAGTGTGTTTAGGAAAAGCAGTTGATATGGAGGTATAAAAGAAGAAACACACCAAATTCCAAATAAATATCAGTTAAATCAATATAGTTCAAGTAGTACATGTTACCTATTTTAGTAGAATCATGGAATGTATAGCTTGTGTAAAGGTTTTTACAAAAGATAGTGAAAGGGTCTTTGAGTGAAATTTGCAAATGCTAAGCAAGGGGCTTTGAATGAAATTAACAGCAAAAGAGAAACATACCCTTTCTCTGTAGAAAAGGAGCAACAGGGAAGGAAATGTTTTTAAGAAACAAGATGTGACATGTAGAGGTCGGCAGTTGTGTTGTGGTTAAGTTCAAAGGTTGTGGTTAAGCGCAGAGTCTGCAGGTACAAGAAGGTACTTTCCATCAAAAGGTCAAGGGAGAGGGGCTGGAAAGAGAGTACTTTCCATGACCTATTACTTGAGTATAAAAGTCAGCAGAAACAGAGGAGGGGCGTGGCAGTCATTTGAAGGGTAGCATCTGCGTAAGCTGCCAGGCTGTCCGTCTTCTTCATGAAGAAACTAAAATAAACCTTGTTTTTTTAATCTTTTTTTGGGACTGTCTCTTTCCTTACATGTTCTTGTGATGTGGACCTAAGAAGTCCCAATTTAGGGTCTCAATTTAGGGTCTCTGATATTAAATGTTTGCAGAAAGACCAACAGAAAATGATACAATTTTTTTTGGGGGGGGGGGTGGTGTCATCTCCTTTTCTAAGCTAAAGAGCGTTGTCCGTAGACGCCTCCAAGGTCATGTGGACAGCATGGCAGCACAGAATGCTGTTACCTTCCCGCAGAAGCGATACCTATTGATCTACTCACATTTGCATGTTTTTGAACTGCTAGGTTGGCAGAAGCTGGGCTGAACAGCAGGAGCTCACCCCACTCCCCACATTTATTTATTATTTATTTATTTATTTGGGGCTTTTATATCCCGTCCTCTCTCAACCTCCGCAGAGGGACTCAGGGCGGCTAACAAAGTGGCACCCCATGGCGCCCACATCAAAACATAAATATACAATTAACAGCAATGTAATAATAACAACAATATAAAACAGTACAAACAGTATAAAACCGTTTAAACAATATAAAAACAGACAACAAATAGTCAGCGGTCACTGATTTAAATCATTATCCAAGGGCATTCCATCAGTTCTAAATAAGTCAACACATCAGTAGGTCAGCCTATTCTCCAAAGGGATGCAGCAGATCTAATTTCACTTGAGAGAGAGTTCCATAGCCGGGGGACCACCACAGAAAAGGTCCTCTCCCTTGTCCCCGCCAGACGTGATTGTGACAATGGGAGAACAATGAGCAGGGTCTCCTCAGATGATCTTAGGGCCCTAGGTGGATCGTAACAGGAGATACATTCACATTTGAACCACCAACCTTTTGATCAGCAAGTTCAGCAGCTCAGCAGTTTAACCCGCTGCACCACCAGGGGCCCAAATAATACCATGAGGTTATGGGGGGGAAAGCCCCTAGAGAAGACAGGACAGTTTTTTGTGCACTCATGAAAAAGCTGTCATTTCTAATGCCATGTCGCCTCCCATCATTGCACCAGAAAATTATTTAGAGATTATTCACACTTGCTCGGTAGCTCTACACTTATGTTATAATAGCTATTGTTAATAGTTATAGTATTATGGGGAAAACCAACTATATTTTTAGGCTTTACTAGAATCCCAGTCTATGTGGCTGTGTTGAGTTACAGCAAAATATTGAAGTTCACCACAGCAATATTGCAAATGTACATGCTTAATTACACATATGGGATCAATACAGGGACTGAAGTACTCCATCCAAATCTCAAATGATGTTGTTAGAAACAGGCTAGATTTCAATCCCAGTTGATAAATACAACCGATAGAAGGGATGGAGAAATAAAGAAATGTATAGAATGAAGGATTTATTTGCAAATGGTATGCAATTTTACTTGATCGAAGAAGGCTAGTTCAAAGAGATTCAACCTCCTCTTGGTGTTAAAATTTAACTTCCTGATGACACAAGAGAGAAGAAGTAGAAGGCTCTTTTAAGTCTGAGAGCGGTTCCAGACAGGCCTTTAAAACAGGAAAATCATGGATCTTCCTGGGGGCCCATCTACACTCCCCCAGAAAGTCTGCGCTTTCTGGGGTGAATGTCCAGATGTTCTATTGGGACTTCCCAGCAGAACACCGGGCCATAGTAACCCTCTTCCCCAGGCCCGTAGCCAGGATTTTGATTTGGGGTGTGTGTGTGAGTTTTTTTCGGGGGGGGGGGGGGTTCAGGGGGGGCTGAGTTTTGGGGGGGCCTGAGTCTGAGTGAAAGAGGGTCTACCCTAGCAAACCTTTTGTATTGTTACCCCAATACCCCCATGCATATGGGATATATTGAGTATGGTGATCAGATCATGATATGAATAAACATAACAGTTTAAATAATGCACCAGTAAGGCCTTTTCGCGAACCACCATGAGAATTTTGGGGGGGGGGGGGAGGTGCTGAAGCCCCTCACCCCCCCCCCCCGGCTACATGCCTGCTCTTCTCCAAAGCCCCCTAAACAGAGTAAAAAAAGAAATGAACTCACCTGAGCTCCATGGGACGGCTGCCAGAGTTCAAAAGATGCGCCAGGAGAAAGGGGGGGGGGAGGAAGAGCGATTTTCTTTCCCCCCTTCTCCTGGTGCATCATTTGTACAGTCCAGGAGAACTCCAGCAGCCATTCCATGGAGCCCAGGTGAGTTCTTTTCTTTGTTTACATTGTTTAGAGGGCTTTTGGGGAGGGGGTAATTTAGTTTTCCGGGCTAATTTAGCCTCGAGCACTGTGGGAATACTGTCTGGACTGCAGTCCAGACACCAGAAGTAGTACGTTTATCCCGCGCCTTCTAAGAAGGCACGGAATAAACTGACTATCAAATTAATTAACCATAAACCAGGGTTTTCCTGGTTTGTGGCAGATTAATTCTGGCTTTCCAGGACGCCGTCTGGACAGCCCCATTTTAGTGCGGAAGGTTCCGCATTAAAGGGGCTGTCTAGATCCACCCTAAGGCAACTACACACAGTTTGAGTGTCCTTAGCTCAAATGCATTGGACCAGAAGTGTTTTAGATATCAGATTTTTTATTTTATATTGGAATACAGTATTTGCAAGTATGTACTCTGAGATAACCTGAAGATAGGACCCAGATTTAAAGACAGAATTTATTGATGTTTCATGTATGGCATATGCATATAACTGGAAGGTATTTTATACTATTTGGCACTATTCCATTATCTCGGCGGAGGCCACAAGGGGGTGGTAGAGAGAGAGAAGTATTGTCCAATGTATGAGGGTGGTGGGTGGGTTGAAGGAGGAAAACCATCTCCCCCTTTTTTCTGTTGTTCCCTCACCCATGTCCCTATTGTGGAAACAAACCTCATTTGTGATATAGAAAGGGGAAAGGAGAAATTACCAGCAAAAGTGAGGAAAATCGTTTTCCTCCTACACCCCCCCCCCCAATAAATAGAACAACCCTTCTCTCTCTTGCGTCCTCTGGTGGTCTCTGCCTGGAAAAAGGATCAGTAGCCAATAATAAAATAATGTTGGGCATCAAAGAAAGATTATGTATACTGAAGCTTCATAAAGTAAAGATGTCATTATCTTTGCCATTTCTGTGGAGAGTTTTAGTTTTTGGAGTATTTCGAATAATACTGCTGAAGGATTACATAAATTGTGTATCTTTCCAGATGGACGGTTACTCCCAGCATTGCTTTTCCTGGTTATGCTGGCTAGGGATTCTGGGAGATGCAGTTCACCAATGTCTGGTGGGACAAACAATCCCAACCACTGATGTAGAGTGTATTGCAATTATTATGTTTATTTGTTTTGAGTTATTTCCATTTTTGATCTCCCCCCCCCCCTGTATGTATGTGTGTGTGTGTATACACACACACACATACATACATACACACACACTATTTAGTACTGGGATGCTGTACTATTGCTGACCACAATCTCACAAGTTCATGGATTATTTCATGCTTCACAGAAATCGTGATTCTGACACAGATTTGATTAAAGCAGCGGTGTTCATCCACATTGCATACAAATGAAGAATGGGCAGCTGTTTGGACAAATCTGGCAGGAGTTCTGCTCATATCATCCATATTTGTTGCATATATACAACCTCCTGGAGTTCTTCAGTCAGGCCCATCTGTTGGAATGGCATGATTCCCATATGTAAGTTAATCAGCTCAGTACTCCCTGGATGTAGATACATATCTACTGTTATTGTCAAGCCAATAATTTTGGAAATAGATGTGTTTCCTCTTGTGTGCACTGTGTGCTTTTCCATGCCATTTAACCACTGGTATCATTTGAGTATCCCTGGTTTGTGGCAGATTAATTCCAGCTTTCCAGGATGCTGTCTGGACAGCCCCATTTCACTCCTTTCCACCTGCTACTAAGGAGGCTGTCCAGGTCCTGAACCGGTGCTTGGCCGCTGTGATGGTCTGGATGAGGGCGAACAAATTGAAATTGAATCCAGACAAGACAGAGCTACTCCTGGTCAGTCGCAAGGCCGAACAGGCTATAGGGTTACAACCTGTGTTGGATGGGGTCGCACTCCCCTTGAAGACACAGGTTCGCAGTCTGGGTGTAACCCTGGACTCATCGCTGAGCCTGGAACCCCAGGTTTCGGCAGTGACCAGGGGAGCATTCGCACAGTTAAAACTCGTGCGCCAGCTGCGACCGTACCTTGGGAAGTCTGACTTGGCCACGGTAGTCCATGCTCTGGTTACATCCCACTTAGACTACTGCAACACTCTCTATGTGGGGTTGCCCTTGAAGACTGCTCGGAAGCTTCAAATGGTCCAACGTTCGGCAGCCAGGTTGCTAACAGGAGCGGCACTCAGGGAGCATACCACTCCTCTGTTGCGCCAGCTCCACTGGCTGCCAATCTGCTACCGGGCACAATTCAAGGTGCTGGCTTTAGCCTATAAAGCCCTAAACGGTTCTGGCCCTACTTACCTCTCCGAATGCATCTCCTCCTATGAACCGACTAGGACATTAAGATCATCTGGGGAGGCCCTGCTCTTGGTCCCGCCCACATCGCAGGCGCGGTTGGCGGGGACGAGAGACAGGGCCTTCTCGGTGGTGGCCCCCCGGCTGTGGAACGCCCTACCTGCGGACATCAGACAGGCCCCCTCACTGCTGGCATTCCGGAGGAAGGTCAAGATCTGGCATTATGAACAAGCGTTTGGCTAATTGTGCAATGAAACACATTAAGATGGTACAATCGAACACAGGAATTGGTATAAAGGATTATGATTGCGGATTCTGATTTTGATTTGTTTGCTGAGGCGCACGTTTATGTTAATGATTGCTTGATTTGATATGTTTTGTATAATGTGTTTTAACTGCTTTTTGATGTTGTTGTGTTAACCTTTACTATGTAAACCGCCTTGAGTCGCCTTTTTTGGCTGAGAAAGGCGGTATAGAAGTAAAGCAAATAAAATAAATAAATAAATAAATAATGTTAATTTTTTCCTGTTAATTAATTATTTTTTTTATTTGTTTACAGTATTTATATTCCGCCCTTCTCACCCTGAAGGGGACTCAGGGCGGATTACAATGTACATATACACAGCAAACATTCCATGCCGTTTTTGACATACAAGGCATACAGACAGATAGAGGCCATTCAGCAGTTCTTCCATTTCAGATCGTGGAAGTTGTTCGATTTTGTCACAGAGAGAGCTGTCGCTTTGTCAACTATGACGTCGAGCATTTTTGATCGTAGTATTTCCTTGCTCTGTGGCATTTTTATGGTGTCATATATTAGCCTCCCCGCTTTAAGCAGTCTCTAATTCCTGTACTCACAGCTCACAGCAGTTATCTAATTGCTTAGGTCGACAGTGTGCTGGGCTTTTTTTAAACAGCTTTTTAAAAAACAACTATTAACAGTTGGGTGCTCAACCCCGACTCGGGTTCGAACTTGCCACCTTTTCGTCAGCAGTGATTTATTGCAGCTGATTAACCAGTTGTGCTACCAGCCCGGCCCGGTGAAGACTGTATCCTTTGTTTGGAAACGACATAACTAGGATGATGATGGGTGCATCCACACTGTAATTAATGCAGCCTGAGACCACTTTAACTGCCATAGGTCAATGTATGGAGTCTTGGGATTTGTTGCTTAGTGGGGCATCTAAACTCTTTGACAGAGAAGACTAAAGACTGTAAAAGACCAACTTTATTAGTTCCATAACATTGGGCCATGGCAGTTAAAGATGTCTCAAACTGCATTAATTCTACATTGTAGCTGCACCCTTGGGAACTTGTCTTTAATTAGACTTTAGGAAGCTAAATCAGAAAGAGAGATACCATAGAATCATAGAGTTGGAAGAGACCTTGTGGGCCATCCAGTCCAGCCCCCGCCCCAGGAGAACCATCCCCCAGGTTGAGAAACGCTGCTCTAGTGTGTATTACCGTAAAAAAAAAGTTTGAAACGGTGTTTCCCAGGCAGGATTATGGAGATTTGAAGCTATTTGCTAGGCTGATTATGGATACAGACCACCAACACTCGGAAGGTTGCAGTATTCCAACCCTTGTAATACATGCAAATGCAAATAACAATAGAGGAAAGACTGCTTTTTCCAGTTTAGAGATTATCAACATGTGATCCTCCAGATGCTACAGATAGCATTTCCCATCATCTATCAGCTTGGGCCGTGCTGAATATAGTCAATAGTTCTCTGAATAATTCACTTTAAAATAAGCTATTAAGTGTTAACCTGCACTGCTTCTTGATGACAATCTTGTTGGGCAAATTCAAAGTATAGGACTCCCATGATTGCTTACTATAGCCAGGAGAACTAAGACACGAAAACAGGGAAGAGACATGCCAAGTGTATCAGGATTATCTTTTCAACACTTGCTAATAGGCTGTGAATTGCCAGAATCAGCAGTCCTAAATTTCCTCCATTGCTATAACTGTTGAACTTCCTAGTATTTCTGTGCCAATCTATTGGTGTAATCTGGGCACCCTGCTGCTCTGTAAGCAATTCACTGTATTCATTCAATATGCATTGCTTAACACCATCAATACATCCCAGACCAGCAGAGAGCAAATATATCACGCACCAGCAACACTAGGGGCACACAGAAAGAGCATGGTCATTAGAGGGGAACCAAAGGCTCTGAAAAGAAAGTTGGCACAGTCCCACACATTGGCAGAAGTGCCAGATTAGTTAAGATATGGAAGGGGAAAGAATTTTGTAGTATAGGGACAATGCCTTTTATTTATAACCTGCCTCCTTCCCCAAAGTTAAGATTCAAGGCTGCTAAAAAAAATTTATCGTGTCAGCAGTGAATTGAGAATACAGTTATAATTTATAGAAAAACCACAAACAAAGTTAAAAACTTGGTATTGTACTAAATCTCCTTTGACCAGAAGTTGGCTACTGAGTGCCACTGGAGTGACTTTAGGATAGGTGTAATATGCTCATTCCTAGATGTTCCTGTAACCAGTCTGGGTACTGTATTTTGAACCAACTGGAGTTTCTGAACGTGGTACAAAGGTAGCCCAATGTAAAGCTCATTGCAGAAGTCCAACCTTGAGGTTACCAGTGTGTGTACTACTATCTTCAGGTCCTACAAATCTAGGAAGGGGCAAAGCTGGTGTATCAGGCAATGCTGATAGTAATCACTCCTGACTGTTGCATCTAACTGGGCTGACATTTGGAGAGGCGGATCCAAGCTGTGAACACAGTCTTTCAGGGGGAGTGTAACCCCATCCAGAACTGATTGACACACCTCCATCCCCAACAACAAAAGCCTTGCTCCTGGTAGAGAGTAAAATTGACAGGTTCAGTACTTCTGTCTGCATCTTTCATCTGTTCCTGAAGTGTTGCTATGGTGAGTGTCATAATATGGGTCTTGAATTCAGAATTTATCATTACACTACAGCAAAATGGAATCAACTTCTTTTCTGCTGCTCCAGAAATTGGGGGCATGCTTAAACTGATTGCTCAATCCAGGAATAGTTCAGAGCATCATGCTTTAAACTGGTCCTGGATCATTCATGATGGTGGCCGCACACTCCAGTCTGAAGAAAGGAGATTCCATCTGAACATGAGGAAGAACTTCCTGACTGTGAGAGCCGTTCAGCAGTGGAACTCTCTGCCCCAGAGTGTGGTGGAGGCTCCTTCTTTGGAAGCTTTTAAACAGAGGCTGGATGGCCATCTGTCAGGGGTGATTTGAATGCAATATTCCTGCTTCTTGGCAGGGGGTTGGACTGGATGGCCCATGAGGTCACTTCCAACTCTTTGATTCTATGATTCTATGAATACTGTGTGACTTTGTATTAATATCCACATAAGCCAGCTGGGCTCATCACCTGTTTTCAGTGCCACTGCTTCCTCAGCAGCCTTGAAGCACTGTAGAAAGCACGTCCAATACAGCATCACATCTACTGATGTACAAATTGGGAGATAGACATGTAATCAACATGGAGGAGTCACTCTCTCTTTCTAGACTGATCATACCATGTGAACAACTGATTTGGCCAAATAAAATCTGATCCAGCTGTGCCTCATGGCCAAAGCAACTCCAGAGTTTCTAAGAAACATGAGGCTTTTCCCCAACTTTACTTAGCTCTGAGCAAATTCTACATAATGCCAAAAAATTATATAGATCCTCTCTGGAAGTAGCCTTACAACACCTGGACTTCAAGTACCAGTTTCAAAGTCCACTGTTTTTTTGGGTAGATGGGTTGATGATGGTAGACAACAAAACTGAACAGTCACTGGCATCAGAGTATTTCTCACTAGATCAGTTTTCATTAAATGGAGCTTTATTCGTTTTTCCACTTGAATTCACCCGGGATAGCTTCACAGGAGAGTAACTGAAAGCTCCAATTCATTTTTAATTTGTCTATTTAGTTATATATTCTACACTGGAATGCAACTGCAAAGCATCTAGATTTTTAAAATTCATGAATATAATCTTTGATCAGGTAAACTTGAAAGCACACACAGATTTTACTTCTGCTTCCTATCCTACCAGAACAGTCATCCCTATCATGAATATGTATACATATTTTTTCACATGCTTCAAGGCTATGGAAAAATTGAATCTTCCTCCATGAATGAAACTTTAGTTCATTCTCCTAGCATTCTTATCAGACAAATCAATTCTCCAGGTTTCACTCCTGAAAAAAAGAGATAGTTTTCTGGTGGAGAAATAATAGGGTGAATAGTTTTTAGTTAATTTTTAGTCACAGTGACCGGTTCTAAAGAGGAGAGATGGTTACTTCATAAACAACTTCATACCTGGAGTGGGAAACATGAAGACTTTCAGATGTTGTTGGACTACAATTCCCTTCAGCTTTAGATAGCAGAACCAATGTCAGGGAATTTACCATTCAACATCAGCAGGGAAACATTCCTTTCTTTACAGTCTAAAGTTTAGATCTACGAAATCATAAGATTCTGTTTGAAGTTAAAAGAAATCCAAGATGCCAAAAAGATATTTACTGAGCAAAACATCCCTCAGTTATTTATTTTAGCTATACTGGTTGAAAGGTTAAGGGTAATTCTGGAGATACATTAATGCATTTCACAATGTGTGTGTGTTAGAAGGCACCATCACACGGGCTCTTTAACCCATCGTAGGATGCTTCCAGCACAATTCAAGGATGGATCCATCGAATGATGCACAGGTACTTCTGGTAGGGTCCCATCCCTGGATGGAGCAAGGAGAACATGGGAGGCTTCAGCAAACGGGACAGCATGGGGAGAAGACTGACAGCAATGCTTTCCCTCATGTGATGGAGTCGGTGGTGGTGTGGGTGATGTGGGGTGCAGGGTAACCAATTTCCCCGCTGTTCATGGATTTGCCACGATGATCCCCTGGCTGTCACCCGTGTTAGAGCACTTAATGTGATGAGACCCAGAGAAAGATAATATATATGAATCTCTTTCTATGAATTTATTCCTGTCTACTAAATCTCTCTCTGAACTCTCTACTCCATCGATTAACAAACAAAATATTTCATACATATAAACATAATTAAGAGAAAAACTACTTTCACAGACTATACACACTAACAACACTACACACTACAGGGAAGGATAACGACTTTCTTTCTTTTAACCAGACGGTGTAAGTGATATCTATACAGGATCTGAACTTCTGTTAAATGTTATCTCTGTTACATTTCTAATAGCCACATACCTCTATTACAAAGGTAAAAAGGTAAAGGTTTTCCCCTGGCACTAAGTCCAGTCATGTCTGACTTGGGTGTGGTGCTCATCTCCATTTCTAAGCTGAAGAGCTGGCGTTGTCCATAGACACCTCCAAGGTCATGTGGCCAGCATGACTGCATGGAGCGCCGTTACCTTCCTGCCACAGCAGTACCTATTGATCTATTCACATTTGCATGCTTTCAAACTGCTAGGTTGGCAGAAGCTGGAGCTGACAGCGGAAGCTTATGCTGCTCACCGGATTCGAACCTGCAACCTTTCGGTCAATAAGCTTAGCAGCTCAGTGGTTTAACCCACTGCGCCACCGGGGACTCCCTACAAAACAGAAGCCAAATATTATTTGGGGTAAACCTTAGCCCGTTTCGTGTCCTGGGTTTTGGTGGGTACCCCAATCCATTTTTGGAGAGCCTCCTGAAATCAGGAGGGGAGATATCAGATTTTGCTCTGGGGTGCTAAAAGGTCAATTTTCTATTGGCCCATTATAGGGGGAAGGGGTGCTTCCTAGGCTCCCCTTCTCGTCATTTCAGGCATTTAAGCTGCTTTACACTAGAGGAGGCATGAGAGCCACTCAGCTGCAGGCAGGTGCATGCTTCAAGGAGGCATCTAACCTGGTTCTACTCTAGAGGAAAAGTGCTCGGCTGCAGGCAGGCACACACACTTTCTGGGCCTGCATTCCACACATGCACTCTCCAAGACAAGGAGGCAAGTTGTTTTGACTTTCTTGCAGAGGGAAGGGAACGCACTCAACCAGGAAGGTGTGCACGCTTTCTGGACGCCACACACACACTTTCCAAAGCAAGGAGGCAAATGCCACATGCTCACAAAAAGCAAGCAACAAGCAGGGATCAGTTCCCATTTGCCTTCGTATCAGGCTGATTTTTGCACTGGGGGCCCCCTTCCCGTTACGACCTCCCAAAGGTGCCGGAGGTGCCACAGTAAACTGTATTTGTGCACAACCCTACCAAATATGCCTTCATCTTGTCTTCACAAAGATGATAAACACGTCCCAATTTTTCTTAAATTTAACCATGGATTTTTACTTGATCAACATTGTCCATTTCATCCAGTTCACATATCTGTTGATAAACTGCTACTACCAACAGACGAAGAAAAACCATACAGGCAAGGTGTAGTCATACATTTCCATTGTCATGTCTAGTTTGGTCTTTAGCTTGACTGAAATCATGTTAGTTGCCATTGATCTGAAGTCAAATGCAGGTAGTGCAAAACCAAGGAAACACTGCAAGTCTGTCCACATTTTATAGCAGCAAGTAAAACAAAAGGTAAGCTGATATCATTTGTTTTGGAACAAAGACAGTTCCAAAATAAAGACAAGGTCATTGGTTTTCAATTTATTCAAGTCAGATTGAAATCAGTTGAGTATTGTCTCCGGGGTGGGGGGAGAGGCAGACCGGCACAATAATTTTGCAGGGGTTGTCATTTTGTCACTCATTTATATTGCTTATAAATTCTTCATATTTGAGATACACTGTCCATAAGATGGAGTTTCTCCAGATTTTGTTTCTGAGAAGAAAGAAAATCCCAGGTGGTAACAATAAATTTGTCATGAATAACAAATTACAAATAATGTATTCATCTGTTCAATTTGTATTAATCAGTATGGTGCAATCTATGTTGACACCAGCCTTATTTAATTTTTCTGACAGGGATTTTTTTTGTTACAATAGTATGCTCCAAAAATAGTGCCCCCTCCAATGTTTGTGGACCTCTGTACCTATATGTTGATCCACCATTTAACAATTGAAATAATGGGTCTACTCTAGTTAGGATTAGCCAATAAGATTCTAACCACCTCTCATATTATAAAATTAAAAAATAAATGCTGGATACAAAGGTCATCATTTGGAAATCAATATTTTAAATCATTGTATTGTCGAAGGCTTTCATGGCTGGAATCACTAGGTTCTTGTGGGTTTTTTCGGGCTATAGAGCCATGTTCTAGAGGCATTTCTCCTGACGTTTCGCCTGCATCTATGGCAAGCTTCCTCAGAGGTTGTGAGGTCTGTTGGAAGTAGGAAAAATGGGTTTATATATCTGTGGAATGGCTGAGGTGGGGCAAGGAGCTCTTCCCTGCTGCAGTTAGGTGTGAATGTTTAGCTGATCACCTTCATTAGTATTTGAAGGCCTGCCAGAGCCTGGGAAAATCTGTTGCTGGGAGGTGTTAATCTGTGCCTGGTTTTTTCCTCTCTGTTGTTTAGCTGTTATAATTTTAGAGTTTTTTAATACTGGTAGCCATATTTTGTTCATTTTCATGGTCTCTTCCTTTCTGTTGAAATTGTCCACATGCCTGTGGATTTCAATGGCTTCTCTGTGTAGTCTGACATGGTGGTTGTTGGTGTGGTCCAGCATTTCTGTGTTCTCAAATAATATGCTATGTCCAGGCTGGTTCATCAGGTGCTCTGCTATGGCTGACTTCTCTGGTTGAAGTAGTCTGCAGTGCCTTTCATGTTCCTTGATGCGCGTCTGGGCGCTGCGTTTGGTGGTCCCTATGTAGACTTGTCCACAGCTGCATGGTATACGGTAGACTCCTGCAGAGGTGAGAGGATCCCTCTTGTCCTTTGCTGAACGTAGCATTTGTTGGATTTTCTTGGTGGGTTTGTAGATTGTTTGTATGTTGTGTTTCCTCATCAGCTTCCCTATGCGATCAGTGGTTCCCTTGATGTATGGCAGGAACACTTTTCCTCTGGGTGGATCATCATCTTTACTCTCGTGGCTTGTTCTTGGTCTTGCAGCTCTTCTGATGTCTGAGGTGGAGTATCCATTGGCCTGGAGAGCCCAGTTGAGGTGGTTCAGTTCATCTTGGAGGAGGTGGGGTTCGCAGATTCTTTTTGCACGGTCTGCCAAGGCTTTAATTGTGCTTCTTTTTTGACTTGGGTGATGGTTGGAGTTTTTATGTAGATATCTATCTGTGTGTGTGGGTTTTCTGTAGACGGTGTGACCCAATTGTTGATCTGGTTTGCGGATGACTAGGACATCTAGAAAAGGCAGTCTTCCTTCATTTTCTTTTTCCATGGTGAACTGGATGTTTGGGTGGATGCTGTTAAGATGGTCCAGGAACCTGTTGAGTTCTTCTTCTCCATGGCTCCAAATGGTGAAGGTGTCATCCACATATCTGAACCATATCGTGGGCTTTTTGGTTGCTGTCTCCAGGGCTTGTTCTTCAAAATCCACAAGCATGTGGACAATTTCAACAGAAAGGAAGAGACCATGAAAATGAACAAAATCTGGCTACCAGTATTAAAAAACTCTAAAATTATAACAGCTAAACAACAGAGAGGAAAAAAACAGGCACAGATTAACACCTCCCAGCAACAGATTTTCCCAGGCTCTGGCAGGCCTTCAAATGCTAATGAAGGTGATCAGCTAAACATTCACTCATACTTATAAATGATAAAGGGGGAATAGCATATGTTTAGAACCGCTTGAGCAATCGGGTACTTTGCAAAAGTAATTAGAGGCAGAGTAGTTACTTCAGAGAAACATGGAAGTACAGAATAACCCTTAAAATAGTAATAGCAACAAAAAAACTTTGGGGTGGGGGGCAAGTGTCCGGCAGTGATTTGAGTATGAAATGGGTTTGAATCTCTTAATGGAAACTCACTAGATCTGTGCTGTCGCATGCTGGGCCTGTGCATCAGACTGTAGACAGGACATAAATACTGTGTGCCCAACGGGACGCCGGGGCTGTCTCAGATTAAAGGCCCTTAAGGTAAAGGGAAAGGTAGTCCCCTGACATTAAGTCCAGTCATGTCTGACTCTGGGGTGTGGTGCTCATCTCCATTTCTAAGCCGAAGAGCCAGCATTGTCCGTAGACACCTCCAAGGTCTAGACCTCCCCAAAACAAAGTTCTGTAGAGGCTTAAAGTAAGTCCAACAAAGTTCTTTATTGATGAAAACAAACAGGTACTTTAAGGCTTTCTTAACAGTCTATTGGCTCTCTCTCAAACTTGTCCACAGGGAGCAGGCACTATCTTCATAAACTGTACATTAACTAATGGGGAAACCCTTAACTTCTAATCTGGGCAGTCTGTATTTGCCTCTGTTGGCGTGGAGCCCCTCCACCCGGTACCAACTGCATCTGGCTTCGCGAGAGACCCTTACCAAGCAGAGCTTTGTAGACTTCCAGGGGAAAAGAAGAAGTTCAGGTTTCAGTGATGGCCGGCTGAAGTCCCTCAGCAAAGGAGCTGTAAGGCTGCAAAATCCTCAGCCAAGCGGTGGGCCTTTTCTCCCTGGCCAAGCTGTAGGGCTGTATGTCTCCTGGCCAAGCCATAGGCTGTATATCTCCCTGGCCAAGCCGTAGAAGATGAAGCTTTCTACAGGAGCTCTTGGTTTCATGTCTTGTATGGAAAGCTGCTCTGTGTAGACTGAACTCAAAAAGTCTCCTATTCCCTCCAAAAACCCAAAGGGGGCGGTACCAGGGAACCTAACTATCATTGACAGGTGGCTTGCCCTATGATTGCAGCCAAAAGAAGCAACCTATCTGCAGAGTCCCTGAAACTTAGGACTGCAACAAACATTTAATGCAAAGCAAACAAAATTGGAGCTCCTGGTGCAGTTGTACCTGCACAAGATCAGGTATGGGTAAACACAGGCTCGGGGTCCAGATGAGGCCACTTGGCTTCTTTTATCAGGCCCTCATTCTCTGTCACCATCCTATTCTTCCTTTTCCCTCTCTTTCCTTCCTCCTTCCATTCCTCTTCCTCCTTCCCTTCCACCCTTTCATCCTTCCTTTCCTCTTTCTCCTTCCTTCCTTCCCTTTTGTCTTTCCTTCCTTCTCTTTCCTCTCTCCCCTCTTTCTCTTTCCCTCAATTCCCTTCCACCCTTTTGTCCTTCCTTCCCTCTTTCCTCCCTATCTCCCTCTTTCTTCTCCCTTCCTTCTTTTTTTTCTTTTCTCCTTTCTTTTGTTCTTCCATCCTTCCCTTTCACCCTTCCTTCCCTTTTGTCTTTCCTTCCTTCCCTCTTTCCTCCCTCCTTCCCTCTCTCCCTCTTTCTCCTTCCATTCTTCCCTTCCTCCCTTTCATCCTTTCTTCCTTCTCTCTCTCTCTTTCCTTCCTTCTTCCCTCCCTCCCTCCCTTCCAGGGAGTGCTAGCATGCGATCCCCAAGATAGAAAGTTTGCCCATGCCTGCACTAGATGATACAATTTCTTCCTCAGAGGCACACAACAAGAAGACCTTGTGGCATGTTCCCCCTAGGATCAGCATAAACTGGAAATAATTTTAAAAGCACACAAAAGCACACACAGTTACAACTGTAACTATTATCTTTAAAAAGTAACTTTCCAACAAGATTATGACTAACTGATTACATAGAACTTAAAGAAGCCAATTGATGCTTAATTCAGTCTGGATCCAGCCTAATACAACGAAACAACCACAACCGCACTGACCCTGATGTTTTATTTTACTTGGGGAAGCAGCAAAAAGCCAGAATCTAGCAATTTCTAAACTTTAGTCCAGGTGTTTTGGGCTTCAGCTCCCAGAAATCTGAGGGCCCTTCCACACAACCATAGAACCCAGAATATCAAGGCAGAAAATCCACAATATCTGTTTTGAACTGGATTATCTGAGTCCACACTGCCATTATTCCAGTTCAGTGTGGATTTTATACAGCTGCCTCAGCTGCCTTGGCTAGTGATCAGGGATTCTGGAAGCTGAAGTCCAAACACATGCAAACTAGACTTTGGGAAACATGGAGCTATACCAATCACAACTGAGCAGGATAAACTTTGTGCTGTGTGGTTGAATATATACTGTAATGTGCTGCTCCACCTGCAATAGGATAGTATTTTGTGTATTGTACACATTATGTGTTGTTATCAAGAATACATTAGCACCCTTTCTGTTGTTTTTGCCTCAAATGGAACATCCCTATCTAAGCTATACTGATCAGGGCTCATATTCAAGGAGGAAATTGCTTGTCAAAATAACATGTTGTCTCTTTATGCATTGAATAGTTTTTCATAGTCTGTATAAAGGTTTATTGTTCCACAGGAATCATTTTTCTGGATGTTCAAAATAAAACCTTTATTACGAGTACAAGATTCTCCACATTATACTACTGCAAAATTATTTAATGTTAGCACAATTTTCCTTTTAGAATGGTTCAGTACAAAAAATGTACTTTATCACTATTGCATTAGAATATCTCACTTTGTGACTCCCCTGTGCTCAATACAACACACCTATAGGAAAACAGTAAAATGTACAATTCAGTAAGCTTTTATCTGTCACATCTATATAAATAAAAATGTAATGTTCGTTTGTGGGATTAACATAACTCAAAAACCATTGGACGAATTGCCGCCAAATTTGGACACAAGACACCTACTAACCTAAGGAGTGACCATCACTCAAAATAATTGATTTTGTCATTTGGGAGTTGTAGTTGCTGGGATTTATAGTTTACTTACAATCAAAGAGCATTCTGAACTCCACCAACGATGAACCAAACGTGGCACACAGAACACCCATGGCCAACAGAAAACACTAGAAGGGTTTGGTGGGCATTGACCTTGAGCTTGGGAGGTGTAGTTCATCTACACCCAGAGAGCACTATGGACTCAAACAATGATGGTTCTGGATCAAACTTGGCATGAATACTCAATATGCCCAAATGTGAACACGATGGAGTTTGGGGAAAATAGTCCTTGACATTTGGGGATTGTAGTTGCTGGGATTTATAGTACACCTACAATCAAAGAGCATGCTGAACCCCACCAATGACAGAATTGGGGCAAACTTCCCACACAGAACCCCATGACCAACAAGAAGTCCATCCAGTCCAACTCCCTTCACCAGGGCAAGAAAACGTAATCAAAGAGCCATCCAGCCATAGATATAGATAGATATATATGATTCACACACAGAGAGATATAATATAGTCGATTTGAAAGGGACCCCTAAAGAAGGACAATATATGTTGCATGTTCCAGAGTAGGCAAACCAGACAAATCTCTATATCAACACTGATAAAGAAACAACAAGAAATACTTTTAACCCACAAGCATTAACCCACAACACTTTCTCGTTACTTTATTTTCCAGCTCACTAGAATGGGCCACAGCAAAGCGTGGCAGGGGATAGCTAGTTACTCATAAAACACTGTAAAACACAGCAGAAGGGACTTAAAAAGCCAAAAAACTAAAATTACATTACAATGCATGCACAAAACCACACACATATATGCAAACATACACATATATGTACACACAAAACACATATACACAGATTGGGCCACAGCAGCGCATGGCAGGGGATGGCTAGTTAAATTAGAAAAATTTCAATCAAAGTCTTATTTTTTTCCACAATTGTGTCTGATTGTTACTTTTAAGGTTTTGGTAGAAATGGACCCATTGAATAAAACAGCCACAGGTCCATATATGGATCACCTTGAGTCCCAAGTATTCAATCCAGGAAGGGATCTTGAAGAGAAAGGGGCCAGGGTGAGTGACAGGAGCTAAAGGGTTTGGAAATGTGGGGGCAGCCTGGAGATGGTATCCATCATGTATATTTAGATTATATGAACAAATAAAAGTTTGTTCTTCATCAGTGAGTTAGGGTCTGGAAGGAAATAGCTGAAGAGCAGCTGGAAAATTGGTTAAACAAGTTAAAGATAGTTTGAAACCTGTTCTAATGTATTCGCATCACAGTCATTTGGGAAAAAAGAATAGATTGAGAGAAACTCATATTGAAACATTGTTCTATAAGCAGTAAGCATTTGATCTTATGTAACCACTACGCTTATACCATAAGAATGATACAAATAAACTAAGTAACTGTTTAATCTTCAAACAAACTCTCTCTCTCCATGTATCACTTCCAGTTTGAGGAGTCTTAAAAGGAAGAAGAAGAAAACAATCCTTTACTCCTTAGTGTCATATTTTGCTCAGACTGTCAGCCTGTCCCCTTCCTGACCATTTTGCATTTCTGATTAGATAAGCAAATAAGAGGTCCCTTCAGCCAGGTCAAGAGACCAGAGAGCGTCCCAGGTACCACTTCAGTGGGAAGGTAACAGCGCTTCATGCAGTCATGTTGGCCACATGATCTAGGAGGCGTCTACAGATAATGCAGGCTCTTCTGCTTAGAAATGGAGATGAGCACCATTCCCCAGAGTCGGACTTGACTAGGCTTAATGTCAAGGAGAAACCTTTACCTTTAGGTAGTCAAGCGGATTTGGCAACGAGAAGTAGTTCTTCACCTTACACAATACACAAAACAGGGAAAGGCTATTAAATGCAAAATACATAATTTCTTTTTATTAATATTTAAAGTTCTTAAAGAGACAGTGCCTGTGAACTTCCAGAAATATTTAATTATAAAGCCCCAATCCCACGCGATTTTGAATTTATGGAGTTTCACAATTTATCTGGGAAATGCAGGGGAGCATGGACAAACAGGGTCAATATATGGAGTGGGAGGGGGAAAGTTCCAGTAGTTGTGGTATACTAAAAGCACTTGCTAGTTTCTTCAAGCACTCGGGGAATTAATTGGTGCGATGAGAGAAGTGGCTCTTCTGGCATGTTGTAGGTTTTTTCGGGCTATATGGCCATGTTCTAGAGGCATTATCTCCTGACGTTTCACCTGCATCTCCTGGCATGTTCCAGCTCAAGTGCAAGATAGTTTCCAATACCAGGTTCCTTTTTAACAGCCTTGTGTGATAACGTCCTGAGTCCCTGCTCCCAAATGCCCATGCACATTGGCTATGCATCTGAGCCCTTTAGGAATTGTCAGAAGTGTACTAAATGATCAAGCACATGCAAACAATTATTAAGCTAAGGCAGCTTCTGCAGCTGAACTCTCTTATGAATAAGAAAGGCTGCATGCAATTTATTATATGCATGTTTATTTGCGAATAAGCTATACTGAACACATGGAGAGGACATCTAAGTACACATTGTGCTTGTAAGAGCTCTTCATAGTCAAGGATAATTGAACGATAATGGTTAGGAGAAGTAATTTGCTCTCCCATTGACTGTGCCGTACATGTGATTCTGCACACCCTAAGCTTGGTAGGTAAAATGTTTTGTATTTTATTTTGAGATGATTATATGCATTTTCTATCATATTTTTATAGTTTTTACTTCTAAGAAGTGTAGATAGGGAGGCACAACGTAGAGGCACTTTTGCATTCACTTGATAGGGCTGTCAATATTTTTACCCTTTGATTTTGTATTAATTACAGTTCTCAGTTTTGTAATACTGCATTTATTATTTTGCCATTATTTTCATGACAGCCAGGTTAAGTTGCTTAAGTTGTTGTTCATTGTTATTTTAATTTTTAGTTCAGTTGACAGTTCTTTGGACATTCAAGCTGGTTGCACCATCTGCATCCCAGTGGCACCATCTGCAGAGCCAGTTGTTCATGTAGAGTATTTTTACCTTCCTTCCTAGGTTGTATCCTCCAACTGAGAGGAGAGACAAAATGACTCCCTCTGCATTAAGGTCTTTCAGCTTCTTACCCAGAGCGATAGTATACCATGCAGCTGTGGACAAGTCTACATCGGGACCACCAAACACAGCATTGCCCAAACATGAATAAAAAAACATGAAAGACACTGCAGACTAATTCAACCAGAGAAGTCAGCCATAGCAGAGCATCTGATGAAACAACCAGGATACAGATATTAATTGAGAACACAGAAATGCTGGACCACTCTAACAACCACCATGTCCAGCTACACAGAGAAGCCATTAAAATCCACAAGCATGTGGACAATTTCAACAGTGACATTCACTGAGTTTCGTTCAACCCTCTTACATGATATTGCTTTTGTACAGAATTTTGAACTATTAATAAACCATGAAACCATGAAAAAGTACAAAATCTGGCTACTAGTATTAAAAAAACCCTCTAAAATCAGGACAGTAAATAAAGAGGAACACTCAAACAACAGGGGAATTTCTGACATGAAACAATCAGGGCCAGTTAACACCTCCCAACAGAGAATTCCCCCAGGCAAGAAGCAGCCAGGCACTTGAAGCTGCAAGGCCATTCAATGCTAATCAAGGTGGCCAATTGCAACATTTGCCTCAAGCAGACAAGAGTACTTTCTCCCACCCTGGGCATTCCACAGATATATAAACCTCACTTGCCAAGTTTCCAACAGACCTCACGACCTCTGAGGGTGTCTGCCGTAGGTGTGGGTGAAATGACAGGAGAGAATGCTTCTGGAACATGACCATACAGCAATCTCCTGTGAACAAATATTGCCAAGAAAACTCAATGATAGGGTCGGCATAGAGTCATAACTATGTGTAGAACTGTTAGTTGCAAGATTTAAAACTGTTGTATCATGCTTAATCCTGCCTTTTTACCCTGCTTATGTATAGTTGGATTGATTGGTTATTTATAGCTGTCAATCAGTGTTGTTTGCACCAGCTGAATTGCTTTCTCAAGCTCAATTGTTTGGCTCCACCTCTTCTTGGAGGAGGTGAGGGCTTCCCTTTTTTCATTCTGCCATCAGAATTTCTATCAGATGGACGTGAATAAGAGACTTGGCTCTAAAAGCCCCTGCTTAAATTACCTCTCAACACCAATTCTAAGGTTTTTTTTTACCCTTGGGACTCATGCTTTATGTCCAGATCATCCTGGACAACATTGAAGTGACCCAAGCGCCTTCAAACCGGTTCTTTTGGCACCAGAGGAAGGTCTTGTCCCTTTAACATAGGCCATTGGACTGGGGTTGTGTTTATTCCGATATTCACCGCCATTGAGGAAAGAGGAAACAGGAAAAGCTTCTCAGCTGCAAACTCCTTGGACTTCAGAGATTGTAAAGTATATTTCCTTTATCCCTGTTGAAACATCAAGCTTATGCCTGAGAAAGATAACTCATTGTGAACAATAAATACCATTTTGAGTTATCTGTAGTGTTTTGGTCTTTGGGAGTTCCAGTTTCCTATAGAAGGGCAAGAAGCAATCCCCTGGGGAAGGATGCCACAGCCATGCCTCTTTCACTAAGAGTTATATAGCCCCCAGGCGCGACGGCACAGTTTGACAAGGGAGGGCCAGAAGGAGGTGATTATAGAATTGTTTCATCAGGTTTAAAAAATATGACACACATTTATTTAGGGATAATTCTGATCAAACACTAAAAGAAAGTACGTGTGGGTAGGCATGCTTGGGATTGTAGCACTTTGGAGCTTTTTAAAGATTTCAGTTTCTTCTAGAAGACACAACTGGTACTGATGTTCTTCCCACACCCACACCGTTACCCCGACACACAATAAGCAAGGGCAGCTTTAAATTTAGGATGAATCACAAAAATGCAGAAGCTTTTCATTTACTCTGCCACAAAACAGCGGGATGTTTCCTCTCAGCTTACTAGCTGCATCCGTTAATGATATTCATGGCCAAACAAGTCTTCCCAGAAACATCTGAATGGATGGAAACACTTTACATTCCAAATGGTAAAGGAGTGAGGAAATGCCTCTTGAGGGCAGTATTGGATCAGGCAGAAGAGCCACATTCCTTGGGGATGAGCTCAGTCTCACTTGAAAAAAGGAACTGATATATTTATAATTCAAAAAGGCTGAGTGGCTAAGGCGTGCCGTTTCCTCCTGGCAGCTTCTACACAGTGTTAATGTCATGCAGAACGTGGGGGAACCATAAAACAAATTGACAGTGTCAGTTTATGAGGTCTGTTTCAGCAAAAAGCATTCGTTGTCCCAACATCTTCCGGCCAATGCCTGCTTAACATGGGTGCTTTAATGGCATATTTTGTCAAAAGACATCAGGGAAGCATCAAAGGAAGTGTCATGAAGATGTCTAGAAATATGTGACATTCCCCTTAGGTTAGTCTTAAAACCTTTTTCTAGATCTCCTCCATGTGTCTAGATGTACAAAGCTAAAAGAGATGTCTGTCACCTGATTCTGCCACTGTCATATCTCTTGCCCTACTTATTGATAAAGGTGGGCAGTTTGTGACAGATACTTGCACAGGCTTCCACATCTGGCTACTTGTCACTAAGGACTAGTTTTCCTTGTACACAGAGAGCTGGTGGGCCACAAAGACTGCATGAAAACTTCAACTGACATAGTTGGCAATATAGCTGAGCTGTAATTCACAGGAAATCAATTCTCCTTCAACCGACTTGAAGGGTTAGAAGGCATGATCATCAAGTTTGCAGATGACACCAAATTGGGAGGAATAGCCAATACTCCAGAAGATAGGAGCAGAATTCAAAATGATCTTAACAGATTAGAGAAATGAAGTTCAACAGTGCCAAATGCAAGATACTCCACTTAGGCAGAAAAAATGAAATGCAAAGATACAGAATGGGGGACGCCTGGCTCAAGAGCAGTACGTGTGAAAAAGATGTTGGGGTCCTTGTGGACAACAAGTTAAACATGAGCCAATCATGTGATGCGGCGGGAAAAAAAGCCAATGGGATTTTGCCCTGCGTCAATAGGAGTATAGTGTCTAGATCCAGGGAAGTCATGCTACCCCTTTATGTGCCTTGGTTAGACCATACCTGGAATATTGTGTCCAATTCTGGGCACCACAATTGAAGAGAGATATTGAGAAGCTGGAATGTGTCCAGAGGAGGGCGGCCAAAATGATCAAGGGTCTGGAGAACAAGCCCTATGAGGAGCAGCTTAAGGAGCTGGGCATGTTTATCCTGAAGAAGAGAAGGCTGAGAGGAGACATGATAGCCATGTATAAATACGTGAGAGGAAGTCATAGGGAGGAGGGAGTAAGCTTGTTTGCTGCTGCCCTGGAGACTAGGATGCGGAACAATGGCTTCAAAGTACAAGAAAGTAGATTCCATCTGAACATTAGGAGGAACTTCCTGATTGTGAGAGCCGTTCAGCAGTGGAACTCTCTGCTCCAGAGTGTGGTGGAGGCTCCTTCTTTGGAAGCTTTTAAACAGAGGCTGGATAGCCATCTGTCAGGGGTGCTTCGAATGCAATTTTCCTGCTTCTTGGCAGGGGGTTGTATTGGATGGCCCATGAGGTCTCTTCCAACTCTATGATTTTATGATTCTATGAATGAACATTATCTTCATGTTTGCTTTATGGCATCTGCCATGTTTTTCCCCAAACAGTGTGTCAGTGTTGCTTCCAATGGTGAGCACCACCCAGTCCCTGTAACCAGAAAGAAAGAAAAAATCAAGAGGGGTTGAAACTTTTTCCAAGATGACTTTTCAAGTTAGTGTCTCCTGATCTCAACACGACCCTGAAATTACCACCATTGTGCAAATGTTCTTCACAGGTAGGTCCTGAATCATTATTCTCTCTTTAAGTCAGTTCTTGTCAGCCACAAAGGACAATAGTTTCCACAATTGGCAGAAGTTTCTTTGTTTTCCTTTGCTTTCTTTTTATTTACATGTGTAGGGGACCCCCTGCTTGGGGTCCTTGCTGAGTCCGTCACAGAGGGCAGCAAAATGAAGAGAGTCTAGTCTCCAGAGGTAAAGCAGAAATCTCTTTATTTCAAGTGTGGCCACACAGGGAGAAACAACCAAGACAAACCAGTGTCTTCAAAAAAGGCTGTCTCTCATATTTGGATATTTCAGTCACCTTATATACATGTCTTTTCACTGTGTCATGGGCACACACCTCTCTTATCGGATCAACCATTCAAAAACATGTTTTTCTCATATTTTGCCATTTCAGTGTCTCTCACTGCTAACCTTCTACAAACTACGTAAACACACACATTATTGTTACAGATAAGCATTTTGGGTGTTAACCCACCCTGGGTACTCCCTGGGCGTTCTTAACCCACCCTGGGTATCTTGTGTCATCTAGATACATTATCTCCTCTTAGCTTCTGGTCTTCTGCAGGCCAGAGGAGAGGCACAAACCCCTCTCTAGGTTTGCATTTTAGAATTTCAACATTTCTGAGTTCTGTTAGCGCCTTCACTCCTCCATTTTCTTTTTGCGAAAGCTGATCATACAGAAGCTGAAGCAAGATCAATATCTAGTTATAACATTTTTATGATACCCCGGCATTCTTGTAATCACCACCAATTGCCACGAAGTGGGAACCGCACTTGTGGTGAACTTATCACACATCTTCATGATGATGGGAAAATACATCAAGGAGGGCTCTCGTGCACACACACATTCATTCATACTCATGCACACACAGGCCTTCTCCAGCAAAGATGATCAGTCTTTTCTGAGGAAGCGTGGACGCTCCATTGCTGCAGTTCAGGAAGCATGGAGATTGTCAGGGGTCCCCTGCATTTATAGGCCAAAATCCATTTTTCTTCATTTCAACAGTCAGGTTGCTCTGTCCTCTTACTAAAGGACTATATGTCTTTGTTCTCTCCAAAGTTCAAGACATTCGCATTCCAGGCCTCATGACTTATGGGGTACCTCCTGCACTCCTTACATGCTCGGCCGCACACCTCATTGTCCATTGTTGTTCAGTTATGCCTTACTGTCTCCTCGCTTCGACTGCCAAGTTCGTCCCATATCATAACTCCATGTTGATTTTTCTTCAGGCCTGTTTCTTCTCTTTTACATGCATTCAAACATTCATTCCTCACATATTCCTCCCCTTGATACATAAATGCTAATTTATCGCATCACATACATGATCCATACATAATAAGCAATTCAGTGTTGGTTATACTTATAATCAAACTTGATTAAGTGTAGAGTATATATGTTTAGGTTAATATTGAACTTGTATGATTAATCAAACATCATAGTTCATAATTGTGTTTCTAAACACGTTAACTTGTTTTCAAATATAGATAATCGATTTGTCAATCCTGTCATTTGTCTAAGAGGCCATAAGATCCAAATGATTGGCAGCAATATAAGTATCCCTATACATACTATTAGATGTATCCTATGAAGATATCATACCAGTGGTGTTCTGTTTGTGTTTCTCCATCAGACCAATATAAATCATTAGGTGATATAGCACCTAGGCATTACATTCCATTGTCATATACCATGGTTTTGGGTTTTAGCTTTTGTAACCTGCAGATTGCATCTGCCATTTCCAATGCACATGGTTCAACTTGTTTTACTGTTAAAGGACATACATATCCCATTTATTGCATCTATCAATATCAATTATTTCATTCAAATTTGTATATTTGGACCTTGTGCATATGGTTTTCTTGGATAACAAATATGGAACCCAGAACCATTTCCCCACATGCATAGGCATAGGAACTATATCACAAACCAATTTTTCCCCAATATTGACCATTTTCCCCAAGGTTTCCAGTTTCAATCTTAGTATATCATTTTCCCAAGAATATTTGACAAGCTTACTCCATCCTTTATAATCTGTTCTTAACCAATAATGTAATTTTGTTAATTCCAGGAAGGCTTCTGAGTGTCCTCCCATTATTAACATCAACATTTTTCTCTCCAATCTCTCAAATTTATTTCCATAGTCAAACAACTCATAAACTTACTTATTTGTTGTAAGGTTTCATTTTTATCTTTCATTAAAGCAACCAAGGATGATTCAGCTGGTCAAATATACTTAATTGCAATCCGGCAGTAATCCCATATACCAAAGCTGTACTTCTTTATTTGAAGCTCAATATTCTTCATCCGTTGTATTCTGTGTCTTTCCTTCTATCACTTGGTTGATCTGATTCAAAACATCATTTCATCCTTATTTTTTCTATACCCTTTATACAATAAATCTTACACTTTATACCATATATTGCTTTCATTTGTGTTAGAGCAATTGTTCTTTACCAGTCATGTAAACCAATCTTTGCAAATCCTGCACTTTTGATATCTCATTTGCTTTGTTTTTCAAAGAGGTCTGATGCTGAATAGCTCTGGCCTCTGAAAAAACAACTGCCAATAGGTTCTGGTACCAGATAATAATATGAGTCACCATTATTATTATTATTATTATTATTATTATTATTATTATTATTGCACTCCTTAAAAACTATAAAACACAAACAATACATATATTTACTGTTCCAATTAATAGTCCAATTGCATTTTTTTTTCATAAGCTTTGCATCCTTTTAATTGGTGGCCAGTTGCATTCCTGTTTAGAAACCAAATAAAACTGTTAATTAACTTGCACAGCTTTCCAAGTTTTTCCTGGTTCGGATGAACCCACTTCTGTTTATCATTAGCCTGTAATAAATAAGGATGAGGATCTTTTGCTCAAAACTGCAAACACTTTATGAAAACTATCATCAATAAGAGTGAGACTAAATAAAATCTAAAATTACATATGTCATGAATGACTTTTCAGTGATTTTAAAGCATAGGTTCTTTTTAGTGCAATTTCCAGTGTGAGAAGGTATATAAGATTACAGAAAACATTTAGACAAAGAATGACATTGGACATTGGACATACAGACATACAGATTCTATGTAACTACATTGGATTCACAATTACATTGGTTAACAAACAAACCAGAGGTTCCCAGAAGACATCACGGCTCTGTTTCACCATTGCCTCACCACCATTTACTTTCAGTGGGATAATGAATTCTACGAACAGAAAGATGGAGTAGCTATGGGGAGCCCTCTCAGCCCGGTCATAGCTAACTTCTACATGGAACACTTTGAAAAACAAGCCCTGGAGACAGCATCCAAAAAGCCCACAATATGGTTCAGAGATGTGGATGACACCTTCACCATTTGGAGCCATAGAGAAGAAGAACTCAAACGGGTTCCTGGACCATCTTAACAGCATCCACCCAAACATCCAGTTCACCATGGAAAAAGAAAATGAAGGAAGACTGCCTTTTCTAGATGTCCTAGTCATCCGCAAACCAGATCAACAATTGGGTCACACCGTCTACAGAAAACCCACACACACAGATAGATATCCACATAAAAACTCCAACCATCACCCAAGTCAAAAAAGAAGCACCATTAAAGCCTTGGCAGACCGTGCAAAAAGAATCTGCGAAGCCCACCTCCTCCAAGATGAACTGAACCACCTCAACTGGGCTCTCCAGGCCAATGGAGACTCCACCTCAGACATCAGAAGAGCTGCAAGACCAAGAACAAGCCACGAGAGTAAAGGTGAAGATCCACCCAGAGGAAAAGTGTTCCTGCCAGACATCAAGGGAACCACTGACCGCATAGGGAAGCTGATGAGGAAACACAACATACAAACAATCTACAAACCCACCAAGAAAATCCAACAAATGCTACATTCAGCAAAGGACAAGAGGGGTTCTCTCACCTCTGCAGGAGTCTACCGTATACCATGCAGCTGTGGACAAGTCTACATAGGGACCACCAAACGCAGCATTGCCCAGACACGAATCAAGGAACATGAAAGGCACTGCAGACTACTTCAACCAGAGAAGTCAGCCATAGCAGAGCACCTGATGAACCAGCCTGGACACAGCATATTATTTGAGAACACAGAAATGCTGGACCACACCAACAACCACCATGTCAGACTACACAGACTACAAGCATGTGGACAATTTCAACAGAAAGGAAGAGACCATGAAAATGAACAAAATCTGGCTACCAGTATTAAAAAAACTCTAAAATTATAACAGCTAAACAACAGAGAGGGAAAAAAACCAGGCACAGATTAACACCTCCCAGCAACAGATTTTCCCAGGCTCAGGCAGGCCTTCTAATGCTAATGAAGGTGATCAGCTAAACATTCACACCTAACTGCAGCAGGGAAGAGCTCCTTGCTCCACTCCAGCCATTCCACAGATATATAAACCCATTGTCCTAATTCCAACAGACCTCACACCTCTGAGGATGCTTGCCATAGATGCAGGCGAAACGTCAGGAGAAATGCCTCTAGAACATGGCTCTATAGCCCGAAAAAAACCACAAGAACCTAGTGATTCCAGCCATGAAAGCTTTCGACAATACATTAAACATAGGGGAATTACATTTTCACTCAACATTCACACACATGTACACGCATTCATCCACATACATCCAAATATTACCATATCCTTTTCTCCCTCCTTGGAGAAGCACCTGTAAGGCCAGACCCTGCTTTCCTGCAGCCTGCCAATGCACAGTTCCATAACTTCCATAATGCCATAACTTCAAAACACTGAAATGCCAAAACTTCTTTCCCTAAGCACAATGCCAAGGACCAGACCTCTGTTTTCCATACAGCAGAACCTGACTCCCTGCACAAAATCTAAGACTCCAAAAGCACACTTCTTCCTCTTCCCTTGAGAAAGAAGCCCCAAAGTGTCCAGAATCATGCTTTCCCATAGCATATCTGACACTTTCTGAATACACCACCTCTGTCCTTCCCATGGAGCAGAGCATGGGAGTCTGTGTCTATTTTTTTCCTGAAAGTGCCTAATGCAACCTGTCTCACTAAAAGCGGAATAAAAGAACCTATTTAATGTTTTTAAAAGTACTTATGACACATATGGTCCCTTTCTGTATCCAATTCATCCTGCCTTTCCTTCGGTTAAAACCTTACATACATTCTTGAATCTAGATGGTTGGCAGCTATGTAACGAAGGCATTGCCTTACTATTTTCAAATCATAAGTTCCGGTTTCTGGCCATCTGGGATTTAAATTAAATTTCAGCCATTCCACCTGACACAGAAATTGCAATTTCTGGGCATTGTTACATCCTGGCATCTGTTGCCTAAACTTAGAGAAATTCTTAACCATACATTCCAATGGGCTTGAGCATTTCTTACTCCCTTTTTGCCCCATTTTCCTAAGGGTGGTGCCTATTCAGTTGTATCACACTCCCGAACAGACAATACTTTCCAACCTTCCACCCTTCTGGCGCCTGTTTACTAGTCTAGACTTTCCCTTTCCCCAAGAAAACCTCTACTCGCCTGGTAACGATGACTTGCGTTCCCTGACGTTCCTGGGGACGAGATTTCCAACTTTCCTCTCAAGTGGAGCGTTCCTGCTGACGAGGGCACCCAACAAAGATGAACAAAAGGATCGGTCTGTTGTTTTGGGATCCCTTCTCGACCTCTGTTGATACATCCCAATTGGGCAGCCTTCGCCTTCAGGAATGGGTTGCCAACAACCTCTAGAATCTCATCAAACCGGCACCTCTGCTATATCTCGGTGGAACCTCCAGAAATGTAGGGGACCCCCTGCTTGGGGTCCTTGCTGAGTCCGTCACAGAGGGCAGCAAAATGAAGAGAGTCTAGTCTCCAGAGGTAAAGCAGAAATCTCTTTATTTCAAGTGTGGCCACACAGGGAGAAACAACCAAGACAAACCAGTGTCTTCAAAAAAGGCTGTCTCTCATATTTGGATATTTCAGTCACCTTATATACATGTCTTTTCACTGTGTCATGGGCACACACCTCTCTTATCGGATCAACCATTCAAAAACATGTTTTTCTCATATTTTGCCATTTCAGTGTCTCTCACTGCTAACCTTCTACAAACTACGTAAACACACACATTATTGTTACAGATAAGCATTTTGGGTGTTAACCCACCCTGGGTACTCCCTGGGCGTTCTTAACCCACCCTGGGTATCTTGTGTCATCTAGATACATTATCTCCTCTTAGCTTCTGGTCTTCTGCAGGCCAGAGGAGAGGCACAAACCCCTCTCTAGGTTTGCATTTTAGAATTTCAACATTTCTGAGTTCTGTTAGCGCCTTCACATGGACATGTGCAACTAAAGCCTCCTGCCAGCAAATCCAAGTATGAGACATACACTGTGTTAGGATAACCGTCTCCCAAAGCAGTTACTCTACTCCGAACTCAAGAATGGAAAACGGGATGTTGGAGGACAGGAAAAGATATTTGAAGATGGGTTTAAAGCCAACCTTAAAAACTGTGGCATAGACACCGAGAACTGGGAAGCCCTGGCCCTTGAGCACTCTAACCGGAGGTCACAGTGGCCAGTAGTTCTGTAGAATTTGAAGAGGCACGAATGGAGGGCGAAAGAGCGAAACGTACCATTTTCCATGACATTATCATTATTACCATTGTCAATTATCTGCCAGATATCATGAGATTTTCTGCCTTGATATTCTGGGTTATATGGCTGTGTGGAAGGGTCCTATGCTGTCTGTCATTAAAGTTTTGTGCCAAACTTATGATATTGTTTTGGGCCTCAGTGAATGCTGCATACATTGAGGACAACCTTCTTTTTGCATATACATTGGTCCTGGCATTGATGTTGCTGCTTTAGGTCCCTTCCACACAGCCATATAACCCAGAATATCAAGCTAGATGTTGTAGTTCAGCGTGATGGTAATGTTGCTACTACTGGTAGGAGGGAGAAGAGGGCTGTTTTTGCTACAGACTCTTAGTTCTTACTTGGCACACTGAAGTAAGTGTCTCCAAGTCTTTTTTGTTATCAATAAACTTGGGTTTAGACCTTTTTCAGCGTGTTGGGCTTCTTTAAGGCTTCTGGGTCTTGACACTAGGTAATTTACAATATCTGCTTTGAATTGGATTATCTGAGTCCACACTGTTGTATAATCCAGTTAAATGTGGATTTTATACAGCTGTGTGGAAGGGTCTCAGTTATTGAAGGCCAGATTGAAAACTATACCACACTATATTTTTTCTGTGCTGGCACCATGCCTATTGAGTTCTCAATATAACTATATATATTTTTAGCCATGTGACTAAACATCCTGAAAATGTTTAGGTTCCACTTGTCTTTTCTATGTGCAGTTTTACATCCAGTCCTTTTTATGTCCAGTCTTCCACTGAGAAAAATGTAACCTGAGCATCTGGACAAGTAGTAGTCCCTGCTCTTTCCTCCTTTGACAGAACACCAGACAAATGTGACTATTGCAACAGAATCAAGAATAACAAGACCACTTGCTTTATGGTCATAAATGATTGAGATTACTCTCTGCGGCCCTGTTCCCATTGTGGGAGTTCCTGCCCCCTCTAGTGGTTAGATTATAAAACATACAAATTATTTCCCTGATGGTATTACATGTAGCACCTCTCCCTCTCGCCCAAATATTCTTCTATCCTGCTGAGTAAATTGATGTATAGATGTTTTAAGAACCAAAATTCATCAGATAGACTTAACATTCTCAAATGTTTGATGGACATGTTAATGCCATACTCTGACCTTTGGGTGCATCTACATTGTAGAAATAATGCAATTCAACATCACTTTAGCAGCCGGAGCTCAGTACTATGGAATCATGGAAGATGTAATTTTACAAGGTCATGTGCCCTCTCTGCTAAATGCCATTGTCTCACCAAACTACAGTTCCCAGGAATCCGTAGTGTTGAGCCATGGCAGTTAAAGTGGCACCAAACTGCACTAATTCTGCAGTTTAGATGCAGCAAAATGGACTTGTGGATTGGGTTGCTGTGAGTTTCCCGGGCTGTATGGTCATGTTCCAAAAGCATTCTCTCTTGATGTTTCACCCACATATATGGAAGGCATTCTCAGAGGTTGTGAGGTTTGTGGATTGGTCATCTATAGATTGGTTATCTATGAACCCTTCCAGATAGGCCCTATATCCTAGGATCTGATCCCAGGTTTTCTGCTTTAAACTGGATTATATGACTCCACACTGTCAGATAACCTGGGATAAACAGAAAATCTGGGATCAGATCCTGGGATATAGAGCCGGTCTGGAAGGGCCCTAAATGAGCAAACAGTCATACCCAGGTATGCCTCGTCCTAACACAGTAACCTATGGGATTGTGAAACACACTCCAGATTACTTGCCACTTCATCACACTAGAGAAAAAATCCACTTAAAATCTAGTTTTTGCCTCCTGCAGAATTCTGGGGTTTGTAGTTTAGTGAGGCTGTTAAAGACTCCTCCCTAAACTACAAACCCCAGAATTCTGCAGTAGGCAGAAACTGGATTTTAAGTGGATTTCTCTCTCTAGTGTGATGAGGAGTTTGGTATCATCTAGGGCAGGGGTCCCCAAACTTTTTAAACAGAGGGCCAGGCCACAGTCCCTCAAACTGTTGGAGTGCTGAATTATAATTTGAAAAAAAATGAATGCATTCCTATGCACACTGCACATATCTTATTTGTTGTGCAAAAAAACACTTTAAAACAATACAATAATTAAAATGAAGAACAATTTTAATAAATATAAACTTATTAGTATTTCAATGGGAAATGTTGGCCTGCTTTTGGCTGATGAGATAGGATTGTTGTTGTTGTTGTTGTTGTTGTTGTTGTGTGTGCTTTCAATTCTTTTTGGACTTAGGTTGACCCTGAGCAAGGGCCAGGTAAATGACCTTGGAGGGCCTTATCCGGCCCCTGGGCCTTAGTTTGAGGGCCCCTGATCTAGGGTTTGTGAGCAGACACATCTGCATGGAAAGGCATGGTCAGTCCTTCCACTTGGGCAGGGTGCAAAACCTGTCTTAGGTAGAAGATAATTTAAACTCTACAATTAGTTACCAATAATATATTTTTCTTTTTCTTCCAGGAAAGGAAATAAGAACTTGAAGAATTTCTTGCTTCATGTGGCAAAGCTGACTATCTGCACTTGGTCACTTTGCATCTAAACGGTTGTGGCCCAACTTACCTGTCCAAACATATCTCCTCCTATGAACCAACTAGGATGTTAAGATTGTCTGGGGAGGCCCTGCTCTCAATCCTGCCTGTGTCACAAATACGTTTGGCAGGAACAAGAGACAGGGCCTTCTCAGTGGTGGCCCCTCGGCTATGGAATGCCTTTCCCAGAGATATTAGATCGGCCCCTTCTCTGTTAGCATTTCGTAGGAAGGTTAAGACCTGGTTATTCGAGCAGGCATTCGAAAAGGCAGTGTAACAAATATTGGAACATGAAACGACTGGATGACGAGATTGGATCTTGATTTTAACTAAGAGACGCCATGAGTTATGTAGCATTTACTTTGTAAGTTTGTAAATTGATGCTATGGTTTTTAATTGTTTTAATCTGTTTTATGATGTTCAAGCATTGAATTTTGCTACTGTAAACCACTTTGAGTCGCCCGAGGGCTGAGAAAAGCGGTATATAAATGGAGTAAAGAAAGAAATAACAATAAACAAACTTTGGCCCCTTCTACACAGCTGTGTAAAACCCACAATGAACTGGATTATATGGTAGTATGGACTCAGATAATCCAGTTCAAAGCAGATATTCTGGATTAGGTAAAGGTAGTCCCCTGACATTAAGTCCAGTCATGTCTGACTCTGGGGTGTGGTGCTCATCTCCATTTCTAAGCCGAAGAGCCAGCGTTGTCCGTAGACACCTCCAAGGTCATGTGGCCGGCATATCTGTCTTGATATTCTGAGTTATATAGCTATGTGGAAGGGCCCTAAATGATATTGCTGATTCTTTCGGCTGCTGTAAGGGGATGGAAAATGGGGAAGGCTAGAGAATTAAGCCATGTTGGGTTAAATTCTTGGGAAAACAGCCAAGTACAAAGCTTATTTGGCTAGACTGGGCATTGAAGGATCAGGATCCTCTGGCAACCTTGTGGGTAGAGAAACCACTGAGAATCACAGGCCAAAAATGGCAAAGGGGGAGGCGAGGGGAAGAAGGAGGAAGCAGCAGCTTTGCAAAGTGTCTCAGGATTCAGGCTCACCATGGAAACGGCATCAGCAGCAAACAGGCCACTGGAGGGTGACTGGCTTCTCAGAAAAGCAGCCGCAATAGCAAGACCTGGCAGCGTTGCTTTCAAAGGAGATGGAGAACAGCGAAAAGGAGCTACAAGCCCCGGTTGCTTGTCCGAGCAAGTCTGGCTCCCAACATCCACACCCCAGACCAACCCAGCCTATTGCTCCGATGGAAAACATCAAAGAACTGCAGGTGAAAAAATAAACATGTTTGTTTTGGTCCATAGATTACACACTTTTGCTGGGTGAAGCAGATCAGACATCTCTTTCTCTCTCTCTTCAGAGGGATCCCGAAGGAAAGTGGCATCTAGAGACATGCTTCATGCTAGGATGGTGACCAGCTGTAAAATCTGATTAGCATCCTATACCTTCTATAGGTGTATATTTTGGCTGGGCACAACTTCTTAACTCTGCAAGACAAGAAAGGTCTCTTCTGAAAAGCTTTCTATGAGAGGTAGTTGCTGCATACTCGTTCTTCTAAATAATTTAAAATTATACATGAAAGTATTTTTCAAGAAGGATTGCGAGAATTTCTAAACAAAACACCTAGAAGTTGGAAGTGACACCAACGTTCATATATACCAACCCCTTGCCAATGAAAGAAATTCACAGTGAAAAAACAACCTGAAAATGGGCACCCAACCTCTGTTTTAATGTTTCCCATAAAGAAATGACAACTACCTTTCAAGGCAGTTGTTTCCACTGTCAAATAGATTTGCAAACAAGAAGTTCTTTCAAAGGTTTAGCTAGAATAAACATTCTAATTTTGAACAGGTCTTTTCAGAAGTTTAACCACAATAGAAATAAATCATTATAAAAAAATCAGCACACTGAATTGACAATTTGTCCAGAATGGGGAGCAAATTGTCAATTCAGTGTTACTTGATACTAAGTGAGCTGTTATTCAATCTCTATACCTGTGAGCTGTTATCCGATCTCTATACCTCTTCTTTAGTTCTTTGAGTTTAGAAATTATTCTTATCTAGCACTTCTTGTTTTCTAAAGTTTAATTATGCTGTTCTAGAGACAGAAGCACTTGGAAATAATTGGGTGGGTGGGTGGGTGGGGGTATGGTACACAGTTTGGGCAATTAAATAAACAGTTGTTAAAACACACCAGTTAAAATCAGATTCCGGGTCAATTCATTGTCACTTCGAGTTGCTTATGTCTTCTTTTCACTAGCTGCTATTCAATGGTCAAACGCAAGTTCCCACAACCAAGTCTTGAGTTTCCTTCTTTCTATGGGACTATGTTATCTACCTTATAACAACCCTATGAGGTTGGCCAGTTTCAGAGATAATGGACAGCCCAATGTTAGATTGTATGATTCATTGAGCAAGTCAGGTTTGAATGGAAGCTTTTCATTCATACTTCCAAAGTCTAACCATTACACCATACTGGTTTTCGTTTGCACATAGAGCATAGTTTGTACATAGAATTCCTCTGCTCACAGTTTGGTATCTGGAAATTCTTCCATGTAACTCCATTTTACAGAAATTGGTTGAAGTTGTTTGGGCTCTTTCTCATGCCATACCTACAGTGTTGAAGTTCTACTTTAATTGCCATGGCTGTCCCTATGGATTGGGGGTTTCTTGTTTGCCAGGGGGACTAGAAGAGAATAGAATAACTTTATTGTCATGGTAAATTGTGCATTGTACACATCACAAAAACAACACACTCATCCCTCCACACTTCAACTACTACCTCACAGCCCCCAATGCCACACCAATGCGAAAACATGGAGTTCACTATAGTTACAGCTCTAGGATAAAAGTTATCTCTCGGTCTGTTTGTCGTTGTCTTTGTCACCCTGTATTGTCTTGTCTACCAGATGGTAATAATGTTTTAAAAAGAATAGGCTGGGTGTCATGGATCTTTAAGAATGCTTTGAGCTTTCTTAAGGCTGTGGGACTTATTAAGCTTCCAAAGCTAGGAGATGGCAACCAATGATTCTCTGTGCAGAAGTGGTGACCCTTTGAAGCACCTTCCTATCTGCCACTGTGCAGTTACCAAACCATGTGCAGATGCAGTAGAATAGAAAACTCTATGGCACAGTGTTAGAAAGTCACCAGCAGTTTTCCACTCAGTCGTTGGTTCCTTAGAAATCTCAGATAGTACAGCTGGGTTCTCTTAACTATAACCAGTGCTGGTGTATGAGTGCTCCAGGTCAGATCGTTCTTCACAATGACACCCAGGAACTTAAAACTGGCCACCTGCTCCATTTGGTTTCTATTTAGGATCAAGGGCTGGATTTCTGGTCTGTTCTTTCTGTAGCCCACTATGAGCTCCTTGGTCTTATTGATCTTAAGAGCCAGATTATTCTTTCTGCACCATAAGAGCAGCTGATCCACTTCATCCTGATAGGAAGACCCATTTCTTTCTAGAGATGAGTCCCACCACTGTTGTATTATCCGCAAATTTGTTAATGATATTGCTGATGGATGGGGGTGCAATCATATGTGTAAAAAGTATAAAGCAAAGAACTCAACACACAGCTCTTTGGCTGAGAATTCTAAATACATCTCCTTAAACCACAATCCCACGAGTCCAAGGATTTTGCCATGCCAGTACTATACTACAGAACAATAATTATGTACTGCGAAAGGATCCTTGGTGTGTGCCAAAAGCATGTAGTTCAAAAAGTATGATATCTCATTTGTCTGGATTTGGTAATTCAGTATGTTTTTCTCTATTAGTAAACATGTAATCCCAAGCGGTTTAAATCTTTAATCGTACTTGATATATTTTCAGAAACAGCATGTAAAGTTGAAATGGAGGAGGTTGGCCATTGTTTTATAAGTAAACAAAGCACTTTGGAAAATTTCTATTTGGATGATAGCTCCCAGAACCTTGCAACCAAGGGCCATTCCACACAGCCCTATTAAGGCAGGAAATCTCACAATATCTCCCTTGAACTGGGTCATCTGAGTTCAAACTCAGATAATGTGGGATTTTCTGCCTTGATATTCCGGGATAAAGGGCTGTGTGGAAGGGCCCTAAGATAGGCAACACTAGCCAGCCCAGCACACATTTTAGTGCCTCAAATGTTAGCTCTGTTTCTGTATATTTGACTGGCTGATTCAAAAATAATACCAGAAGCTGAGTACTGGGTGAAGTGGGATTGTTATATTTGTATCATATCAGTGATACAAATCATATCAGTGATATATTTGTATTATATCAGGGATGGAGCCCACGGTGACACAGTGGATTAAACCACTGAGCTGCTAAACTTGTTGACTGAAAGGTTGCAGGTTTGAATCCGGCGAGCGGTGTAAGCTTCCGCTGTCAGCCTCAGCTTCTGCCAACCTAGCAGTTCGAAAACATGCAAATATGAGTAGATCAATAGGTACCGCTATGGCAGGAAGGTAACACTCCAAGCAGTCATGCCGACCACATGACCTTGGAGGTGTCTATGGATAATGCTGGCTTTTGGGCTTAGAAATGGAGATGAGCACCACACCCCAGAGTCAGACACGACTGGACTTAATGTCAGGGGAAAACCTTTACCTTTACCTTATCAGTGATACTAGTGGAACTCTCTGCCCCGGAGTGTGGTAGAGGCTCCTTCTTTGGAAGCTTTTAAACAGAGGCTGGATGGCCATCTGTCAGGGGTGATTTGAATGCAATATTACTGCTTCTTGGCAGGGGGTTGGACTGGATGGCCCATGAGGTCTCTTCCAACTCTTTGATTCTATGATTCTAGTGTATTCCACCTTAAGTCAAAACCCGAAGGAAGTTGCAACCTGTCAACTGAAAACCAACTGACAGGCTTGTCTTTCCCAATCCAGTACTCTTCAGCTGTGTCGACTATGATTTCCTTCTTGCAAGCCAGCCTAGCAATCAATATTAGAAAGCAGGAGGCTCAAGCAGAAAATGGACAGCAGTTCAGAGCACCTAACTCATAACTATTATGTTGTGCAAAACGAGAATGCAATGTAAGAAGCTGGAATATTTATTGTAATGTATTTCCACCCTTCAAGGAAGTTTGCAAGGCATTTCATAGAAAAACATATTCCATCAAATATAGAATACAAGAACATTTTATAAGAATCAGAAGCACAATAAAGCCATATAGCAATAGGCAGTAAAACTTTGAAAGCCATTGTTCATAGCTATGATTAGTAATAGAACCTGTAAGTTTAGGTCTGGGGTTGACATCCTGTAAGGTGTTTTTGGCCCACCTGTCAATCACAAACCTAAACTATGCAACAATGAAACTAGACAAACCCCACCTCACCATTGTGCCTCCTTTGTAATATTAAGCAGTGTTTTAGCCAAAGAGTTTGGTATGTAAATGTACATTCCCAGCATGGCAAGGAATATTTTAAACTTCTCATAGGAAACAATTAATAGTAAGAGACAGAAACCTCTCAGTTTGAATCTCACCACTGACAATAAGCTTGTTAAGTAATTACAATCAGGATGATGCTCTTAGCTTCCTCTGCAATCCACGGAAAGCAGAATTTGTTCAGTTATTGTAAATGTTATTGAAATACCGGGTTGCTGTGAGTTTTCCAGGACATGATCCAGAAGCATTCTTTCCTGATAGCAGCCCAAAGCTAGCTGGTAGCAAAAAGACCTGTGTGGTTTAACTTTAAAGGTCTTCCTACCAATAATTAAACCTAAGGAGGAATATTTCAACTTTATTAGGGAGTGGGGAAATGTAGAAAAACAGGGCAACAACCAAATGATGGGTTATGTGGAATCCTGGGGGACTAAATGCAGGTTCCAAATAGGCTGAAAGGTGGAGCCATGGCTTTCAGTATAGTTTCTTGCATTACATAATCAAGTATTAAGGTAATAATGGTGGCCTAAATACCCAGTCAGTTTTAATCATGACTCTTGTGTGCACCATATCTTAATATTTGTTCTGTGCATTTGTAGAAATGTGGTTTAATATGTGTATTTTATATAATATTTATGATGATTATGTGTTTTTAGCTATGTTGTCATCCACTTCCGGCCATGAGGAGGGGAGGATAAGAAATAATAATAATAATAATAATAATAATAATAATAATAATAATTTACTGTACTTATACCCCGCCCTTCTCACCCCAAAGGGGGACTCAGGGCAACTTACCAACTATGGCAACAATTCAATGTCAGATTCAGATAACATCAATATCCATAATAATAATAATAATAATAATAATAATAATTTATTTATTTACTGTACTTATACCCTGCCCTTCTCAACCCAAAGGGGGACTCAGGGCAGCTTACAAACTATGACAATAATTCAATGCCAGATTCAGATAACAACAATATCAATAATAATAATAATTTTTAAGTGGATGATCCCATCTGATCTTGGAAACTAATTAAGATCACCTATGGTTAGTACTTGGAGAGGAGACTGCCAATGAATATCAGGGGCTGTTGGCTGATTTCAGAAAAGGAATTGGCAAAATCACCTTTGAGAATGGCATGTTATGAAATTGTATGAAATTCCTGGAATTGCTATAGTTCGACAGAGGACTCAAAGGCACTTGCACATGCAAAACCAGGCAGACTTCTCCCTAGTGGAGCATACAGACTAATGACAACAGTGGAGGACCATATGGGTTGGGTAGAGGAGAAGGAGAAGTGAAGTTGAGCATAACAGCTAAGACCCGAGTCTAATGTCTCTTGGCTGTCATATAAGAGAACTGGGAGTGTAGTTGTCCTAGCAATTGTACACAGCTATATTTATGTAATATAATCTGTACCTTGACATGCTGCATTATCACTGGGTGTCTGCGTCCAACACCTCTGGAGAAATTACACTGTTTAGCCAGTATTGCGGGGAGTAGCAACCAATAGTGAAAGGACCAAGGCAGTGACATCTCCCGCCCACCCCCTGTTTGGGTATTAGCCAGCACGCCAATGACTTAAATCAAGAAATAGTTTTCTAAGATCTACAGAGACACTCGCTGGAACACCTCAGCAAGCGAGAGTCCAAAAATGGCAGGCTCAAACCCGGAACCTCAATCAATGGCTGGTATCAAATGAGAGTCTCCCTCCTGGACACATAGAAAACTGGGCAACTTGGAAGGCGCTGAACAGATTGCACTCTGGTACCACAAGATGCAGAGCCAACCTTAAGAAATGGGGCTCCACGACATAGTGGAATCCACGACATGCGAGTGTGGAGAAGAGCAAACTACAGACCACCCATTGCAATGCAACCTGAGCCCAGCCACATGCACAATGGAGGACCTTCTTGCAGCAACACCAGAGGCATTCCAAGTGGCCAGCTACTGGTCAAAGGACATTTAATAGATTACAAAGTCTGCAAACTTTGTGTTTTGTTTATTTGTTTGTTTTTAATGCAATACAGCTGTTTTGGTTCGCTCCTGACACGATAAATAAATAAATCTGTACCTTGTCTCAATGTTCAGAGTAGACAGACAATGTTCAAATGATGCTACCATATTTCCTATTCTTGGCCATGGAAATAAGAAGACACCCAGAGTTGAAAGATAAGCCTCCCCCCCCCCCCCGCTCCTATTGAAGCTGCTCTAGTGATATGAATTGGAACAGCTATATTCCCATCTTCAACAGAAGACACTAGTTCATACTGACTTCTCCAAACAGGTCTGGGTGGTTTTTAAGTACCGTATGTTTGCCTATGAAATTTGGGATTTGTGACAAAAGTATCTGAAGATGTTACGTATAATACTTTCAAAGAAAATGTGGGCTTTGCTATGAGAATTTAAGTGAGTTGGTACCATTTTGGCTGCTGAATTACTTTGCAGTGAATGACATTTCTTCCTTTGACCTAACAGGTTCTGCTGTAGTTCACATGTAATAGGAACTGAAATTGTTTTTCAAGAACCTCTCAGAGAATGAGTTAGCTCTTTCCTCCTGCTAAACTGTTCTTCATTCAAGACTCCCAACAACAAATCTAGGGTTGCTTTTAGAAAAATGGTTTTTGAAATCCGGTTTCTCACAACATCTAACTAAAATGAGGGTGGGCAATCAATCTCTTTAATAAAATCACATACCCATAAATGCAAGGAACTGAACATTTGTAATGCTATTTTTCTGCAAGGTGAAGATCAGTTTCATGACCAGGTGAACTCTTAGCAACCTGCTGTTTGCATTCCCCTTAAATGAGATGGGTATATTATTACCTGTGATTGGCATTTGCTTTTACACCACTGAGGTCAATGGAGCTGCAAAATGTGTTATCCTCTCCTTTCCCTGTACATTGAGATCCTCTTCCTATTTGTTTAGCATCCCATCTATTTATTCTTCAATGTATAACTTGCCACATGTATTGAAGGAGTCTGAGCTGGTATTGCCTGACTAAGAAAGAGATTCTGGGGTCAGTGGAAATGTCCACACAATGTATAACTGCTGTGCAAAAAGCCAGTTCCATGGTTACTTCAAAAAGAAATATTTTCAATGTTACACTGCGCATATACGTAACTATAGTCTGATGGCACTTGGAGTACTGCATAAAGTTTTAGTGACTGTGCCTTAAAAGGTATATTGCAGCCTGTGATTGTGTTTAAGGACCAGGGTGCTTTAGATGTGGGGAGTGGTGACAATGAGTTTCAAGAAGGTAATGGTCTAGTCAATGATATTGATGCAGAGAATGACCAGGAGATCCCTGTTCAAAGTGTAGTTTCTCATGAGAATGTCCCTGAAGGGTGTGGGGATGATGGTATGCTCCCATTATCCCCATCATCTGAATTGCTACCAGAGAATTCCCATGATTTGGAGCTTGAGAACAGCTTTGCACCTGACCTAACTGTATAAATTAATGAGCAAATAGATAGACGGGAGGTGATTAGTCAAAACAGAAGAGGAGAGCAGTGGCTTTGGCGTTCTGCCAGGCTCAGAGAAAGAAAGATAAGAGATTCAAAGCTAAAGCAAAACCAATTTCTGAGTGCTTGGGACATAGCTAACAAGGAGATAAAAGTTCCAAGTATAGGCTCTGTAGTCAGATGAAGCATCATTTGGAATCAAGTCAAGATCTTGTTCCTGTTTCTTGGAAGCTTTGCTTGGGAAAGATTCATGCTTTAAGTGCCTTTGTTTCATGGTTTTGATTCTTGGATTCAATGTTTGTGTATTCACTTGCCTTGGATTCATGTTTCCTGGTTTTTTGTGGATTTTATTATAGAAGTTTCTGCCTTGGTTTTTTTCATGGACTTTGATAGACTAATTCCCTGGACTATTTTGTTCCGGCTTATCTTCCTACTTAAATAGACTTACCTATTCCTTTAAAGTGCATTTTACTTTACGGCTTTTTAATTATCTTCAATAAACTGATTGGAACTCATTGCCAGAGAGATTAGGAAAGCCCCTACCTTAGAACCTTTAAGAAGAATCTCAAGACCTGGCTCTGCTGCTGCGCTTTTGTAGAGTAGCCACACAATCGTAAGCTACTGCTTCCCTCAACACTTTTGTCCTAGGAGTACCCCCCCCCCCTTGTATGAAGGTAATATGTCTACTATCCTGTTTCTCTATGAGTTCTCCCTTGCAAATAATCTGCTCCTTTTATCTCACCCTGAGTTTTAAAATCATTTTATTGTACATGCGGCCCTCTCACTGTCATGTTTGTTTATTGCTTTCTTATGTTTTGTGTATATTGCTTATTGTATTCATATGTTTTGTATTTTACTGTGATACTGTTTGCATTTTGGTTGTTATTTTACTGTATTTTATTTTATTGTAATTTGTTGTTTGGGCTTGGCCTCATGTGAGCCTCCCCGAGTCCCCATTGGGGGAGATAGTGGCGGGGTATAAATAAAGGTTATTATTATTATTATTGCATTTTTACTCAACTGTGTAGCGTTTAAAGTCAGAAAGCTTTTTCTGGTCTGGAGTGCAACAACCTGTAAAATACTGTATACTGTAGGGCAGCTTCTCCAACTGGTGATGAAACCTCCATGAAGGGCCATTCTGTGGATGTGACGGCGCGAGTGGCGCCACCTATATGTAGAACTGTAAGCTGCAGTATTTGAACTGTTGTATCATGCCTGATTTTGTCTTTTTACCCTGCAAATGTATAGTTGGATTGACTGGTTATTTATAACTGTCAATCAATGTTGTTTGCACCAGTTGAATTGCTTTCTCAGCTCAATTGTTTGGCTCCACCTCTTCCTGGAGGAGGGGAGTGCTTCCCTTTTTTATTCCACCATCAGATTTTCTAGCAGATGGACATGAGTAAGAGACTTGGCTCTAAAAGCCCCTGATTAAGTTACCTCTCAGCACCAATTCTGAGGTTCTTACCCTTGAGACTTATGCTTCACTAGCTGTGCCCTGCCACGCGTTGCTGTGGCCTATAGTAAAACTTATCAAAGTTGAGGTAGATATCTGGACTATTATGAAAGAGAGGTCCCTACCTATTCCTTCCCCCTTTTCCTCCCCCTTTCTCTCCTTTCTTCCTTCTCTACCTCTTTCTTTCTTTCCTTCTTTCACTATTTGGTTTCATCCTTCTCTCTTTCCTTCATTCCCTCCCCCTTTCTTCCTTTGCCTTTCTTCCCTCCCTGTTTGCTTCCTTCTTTCACTTTTTATTTCCTTTTATTTCACCACCATCATAACAATAACAATAATGCAATGCATTGCCTCTGGGACCTGACACCTCTCCCATTCCCCCCAAAAGGGTCTCATAGGAACAATAACATAATAATAATAATAGAAATAACAACCTTTACCCGCCACGTGTTGCTGTGGCCAATCTTCCCTCTTTCTCTCCTTCTTTCCCTCCCTCCCTCCCTCCTTCCTTCCTTCCTTCCTTTCTTCCTTCCCATCTTTCCTTCTCCTCTTCTTTCTCTATCTCTTTCCTTCCTTCCCCCTTTTTCTTTCTCTTCTGTTGTCTCTCTTTTCTTTCCTTCCATCTTTCCTTTTCTTTCCTTTTCTTCTTCCTCTAACTTTCCTTCCTTCCCCCTTTTTCTTTACCTCCCTTTCTCTTTCTTCCTTCTTTCCTTCCTTCCTGTCTTTCCTAGATTTTGACAGGGCGGGAAGGGGCGGGGTGGGGTTTGGAGGTGGCCTGAAGTAAAAGGAGGTAAGATTGGGGCAGGGGAGTGATGGAGCGTGGGGTTGCGTGTGTGTGTGCGGCGGCGGGGGGAGTGATGGAGCCTGTGGTTGCGTGTGTGTGTGCGGCGGCGGGGGGAGTGGGGTTGTGTGTGTGTGTGCGGCGGCGGGGGGAGTGGGGTTGCGTGTGTGTGCGGCGGTGGGGGGAGTGATGGAGCGTGGGGTTGCGTGTGTGTGTGCGGCGGCGGGGGAGTGATGGAGCGTGGGGTTGCGTGTGTGTGTGCGGCAGGGTGTGTGTGTGTGCGGGAAGCGGCGCGGCGGGGCTTGGAGTGGGCATGGTTTCCGCAGAGGGAACGTTGGCCGGAAGGCCATGTGCGCGCGCGATGGAACTTGCGGCTGGGCGCCAATGCACATGCTCAGTTGTTTTGCCGTTTTGTGAGTGTGTTGTGTTGTTTTTCATTTTGAGTAGATATGTTTGTACCTTGTGGGTTGTGTTATGGGCATGGGAATTTTGGTTAAGTTTCGTTGGGGTTTTTTTGAGTTTTGTTCTTTTGCCGTTTTGTGAGTGTGTTGCTGTGTTGTTTTTCATTTTGAATAGATATGTTTGTACCTTGTGGGTTGTGTTATGGGCACAGGGATTTTGGTTAAGTTTCGTTGGGGGATTTTTGAGTTTTGTTGTTTTGCCGTTTTGTGAGTGTGTTGTTGTGTTGTTTTTCATTTTGAGTAGATATGTTTGTACCTTGTGGGTTGTGTTATGGGCATGGGAATTTTGGTTAAGTTTTGTTGGGGGTTTTTTTGAGTTTTGTTTCCTCGTTGGATGCCCCTAACAAATTTATATATATAGATGTTCAGGTCAACCTGAACGACATTGGGAAGTCTCAAGCGCCTTCAAATTAGTTCTTTTGGCACCAGAAGAAGACTTTGTGTCTTCAAACATAGGCTATTTGGACTAGGGTTGTGGATTGCTCTGGCATTCACAGCTATTGAGAAAGAGGGACCTGGAAAAGCTTCTCAGCTGCAAAACTCCTTGGACCCAAGACAACTAGAGACTGTAATGCATGTTTTCCTTCACCCCTTTGAAACTTCCAGCTTATTGCCTTAAAGAGATAACTCTTTGTGAACAATAAAACCTATTTTGAGTTATCCATAGTGTTTGGGTCTTTGAGAGTTCCAGTTTCCTAAAGGAGGGCAAGAAGCAATCCCCTGGGGAAAGATGTCATGTCCATGCCTCTTTCACTAAGAGCTATAGCCCCCAGGCGCGACAGCACAGTGAAGAAGGGAAAGTACCACTGCAGTCTTTGGAATTTAGATGCCCTTCATTGCCACTGCCATTTTCCCATCAGTTATTCAAAAAGGCCAGAAGCAGCACCATCCTGGAGAAAACAGAAAGGATTCATGCTTCTTTTAGGTTCACCTGGAATAGACTAAGGACTTTAACAAATGGACTTACAGATTTGTAGAGAAGCTTGGGGTTCTGTCCCTATAGCAACGGCAATAAAGCTTTTTGATTGCAAATCGTTCTGTGAAACTTTTACTTTTTTCCTATCCCACTGTTTTCTTGAAGCGTTTTTGACCACTTGTTGTTTGCCTTCCCATTCATCACATGAAGGCTTGTCAGGTTCTCCCTGCTTTTCCCCCTTCTCTATCAACTGAAAAATCTCTCTGTTTCTCTTTGGGCCTTCTCACATGCACCAGCGCAGTCACTGCAGATCACTGTGGGTTGTGGTGATTTTGGCTACGCTTCCCCAAGGAGTGTGGGAACCTATCGCCCCACGCCCTGTACCATCCTGGCTTCCTCCCTACCTCATCGCATGGAGGAAGCCTCTTTAAGAGCCACCGCAAACTAGCCTCCTGCGGGAGCAAACTGTGCCAGCATGTCCATGACGCCATGAGACTGCGCCTCTCTCTCCGCCCCTTTCTCCGCCTCTTTCTCCGTGCCAGAGTGGTTTTTCCTTTGCTAGGGCAGCATTGCCAGCGTACTCTCGTTGTTGAATTCTGTCAACAACGAGAGTACGCTGGCAATGCTGCCCTAGCAAAGGAAAAACCAGTCTGGCATGGAGAAAGAGGCGGAGAAAGGGGCGGAGAGAGAGATGCAGTCTCATGGCATCATGGACGTGCTGGCACAGTTTGCTGCCGTGGGAGGCTAGTTTGCGGCGGCTCTAAGATGTGTGATCTCGCTGATTTCAATGGAAAGATTGGATACCTCCTGTCTTTTGCTACTTTTTGGCAGTGGCAGAGGGTTTTTTTTTTTGGCAGTTTGGCCCTAGAGCTGACCCAGAAGTACTTCTCTGGAGTGTGATGAGCGCTGTTGGGCTCTGTGGCAGAACTGCCAAAACTCTGTCACCACCATCGAAAAACACTCATATGAAGAGGTCCTTTTTCTTTTTTTTCTCTGCTGACTCTGCCAGCCAAACATGCTCTCCATTGCTCTCTGTCTGCAGCAGCTCTTTCTGGCTTTGCAGCAATGAAACTGGATACTTCCCATACCACGTATTTTTAGCCTTAAAGAACAGATCAAATTGCAGTAGCTGCTCACAAAACAGTTACTCACTCATGGTAGGAGTTCTCTCCTTTGGGCTCATTTCAATGATGGATGGGAACCCAAGACAGCCGAAAATAGTTTGATGTCATGTGATGGGCTTCGTGCCTCTCCATCACTGAAATGAGTCTGAACTGTCATTGGACGGGGAAACAAGTCAATCTGATGAGGTGGTAGGTTCTTGCTTTTCACTACTTTACTTAATGAAGGGGATGATTCCTCATAGATAAGACACCAATTTTCTAAGTGTGACTTTTTCTTGACAAAAATACTATACTCTCTGTTCCATGTGCTTCCAAATGTTTCTTTGTATTTATTGGCACAATCTTTTTCTACCTATGTCTGTATTGATGCTCTGGAAGACCTTTCATGTCATTAATGAGTATTAAATAATTATATTAAACTGTCTGCAAAGAGGATTGCCCTTCTCCACCTCCTACTCCAAATACTTTCCCATACAAACTGGAGTTCACTGGAACACATTTTACAGTCTTGGCCACTTGAAGGCACCACAACACTACTTTTGGCATTTTACATTGCAAGAGGAACTACATCTTTTCAAGTATCTCAGTGAATTTTGTATTCAGCGTCCTCAGGGCTATATGTTTTTAAAGCAAATGCTAACTTTAATTTCTGTGAGCTGTTCATTCAGGCGCAGTATTATCATAGCACTGCACAGCATGAGCTTGTTTAATTTTTTCTGCCTAAACATAAGGGCTATTCGTTTCTCTCCATGTTTGCAAAACGACTCTCTAAATACTGCCAATGTACAATTCTTAGCCAAACAAGTGTAAGATTAGGGCCCCTGGCTCTGGTTGACTGAGCTGGTGAGATGCATGGAAAACTTGTGAACATTTCGATTCCTGAGGGAGAACAAAACTGTAAATGTTTGCAATCCAAGCTTTTGAAATAAATAAATGCTTTCAATTTGGGGATTTAAGTTTGCACTGGGAAAAAAACTTTTAGAAAATAGGAAAACAAAGTGAGGCAATTTGACAGAGTCAAAGTGAATATGATCAGGGGATGCAACAAGGTGGATAATGGCACTTTTTGCCGCCAATGTGATGTGGCGGCAAAAAAAGCCAATGGGATTTTGGCCTGCATCAATAGGAGCATAGTGTCTAGATCTAGGGAAGTAATGCTTCCCCTCTATTCCGCATTGGTTAGACCACATCTGGAATATTGTCTCCAATTCTGGGCACCACAATTCAAGAGAGATATTGACAAGCTGGAATGTGTCCAGAGGAGGGCGACTAAAATGATCAAGGGCCTGGAGAACAAGCCCTATGAGGAGCGGCTTAAGGAGCTGGGCATGTTTAGCCTTCAGAAGAGAAGGCTGAGAAGAAATATGATAGCCATGTATAAATATGTGAGAGGAAGCCACAGGGAGGAGGGAGCAAGCTTGTTTTCTGCTTCCCTGGAGACTAGGACGCGGAACAATGGCTTCAAACTACAAGAAAGGAGATTCCATCTGAACATGAGGAAGAACTTCCTGACTCTGAGAGCCATTCAGCAGTGGAACTCTTTGCACCGGAGTGTGGTGGAGGCTCCTACTTTGGAAGCTTTTAAACAGAACCTGGATGGCCATCTGTCAGGGGTGATTTGAATGCAATATTCCTGCTTCTTGGCAAGGGGTTGGACTGGATGGCCCATGAAGTCTCTTCCAACTCTTTGATTATATGATTCTATGACTTTTTGGAGAGTTGTGTTGTGGAAAAAGACAAGGGAGCTAGGTAACAACGAGGAAGTAACAGGACAGCAGGACATATACTATGAATTGGAGTAAGGGAGGAGTTCCACAAGGTTGGAGAAGGAAGTGAGACAAAAATCGTATTGGTTGTCAGTAGAGAGACCTGAGGAAACAAAGTATAATATTACGGAGGTATTAAATAATGTATGCACTGAAAAGAAGGTAGACCTCTGAATCTTGAGTTAGATTGACAATTAGCCACAGCGTCAGAAGGATTCTGGGAATTGTGGCCCAAACGTAACGTTTCCAAGTCAGGATTGGGGTCTTCCTCATAGAACTATATTTTTGACAACATGCTACAGCTCAAATGTGACAAATTCAACACTTTTCTATATCCGTTACACGATTTGGTCTGAAACAGCAAAACACTGTTTGTTCATGATCCAAAGAATAAACAATTCTGAAGATGACACATTCTTCAAAAAGCGTGCTGGCACATTGACAGCTAATCCTGATATGCAAATCTCACATAGGAGTTGCATAAGTCAGCATTCCCATAACAACACCAAAGCTAGGCTGGATTTGTTTCCATAGCTCAAACTCTTGAGTTGTGGAACAGAAGGCGACTCTGTTCTCTTTTAGCTTATGCATGAGTTCACTAAGGAATCTAAACTGAATTTCTTGGTACCTATGTTTGCAAGAGCTCGCTCTGCACCAAGGATTCAGAACATGCCAATCGCACTGGCTTAAAATAAAGTTTGTTCCAGATTTTGCGCTTTAGTTTGTAAAATGTTCAGAAGTGGAAAACGGCAGCTTTGGAAACAAAGCATTAGCAGAGTTTTAAAGGTAAGAGTCAGGGGACAATGATCAGATGTAGGTGTGGGTTTTATAAGACCTTCAAATTCTACAGCCTGATTTCCCCTTATTTTAGCCAAAGAATGCATCTTTATAGTCTTTGAAGATACACAGCTATATGGCAGTGTTTCTGAACCTTCCTAATGCCACAACCTCTTAACGCCATTCCTCATGTTGTGGTGACCTCCAACCATACAGTTATTTTCAATGCAATTTCATAACTGTAATTTTGCTACTGTTGTGAATCATAATGTAAATATCTGATATGCAGGATGTATTTTCACTCACTGGACCAAATTTGGTACAAATACTCTATATGCCCAAATTTGAATACTGCTGGGGTTGGGGGGGATAGGATTGATTTTGCCATTTGGAAGTTGTAGTTGCTGGGATTTATAGTTAACCTACACTCTAAGAACATTTTGAACTCCACTAACGATGGAATTGAACCAATCTTGGCATACAGAACTCCCATGACCAACAGAAAATATTGGAAGGGTTTGGTGGGCATTGACCTTGAGTTTTGGAGTTGAATACTGCTGGGGGTGGGTGGGCGAGGATTGATTTTGTCATTTGGAAGTTGTTGCTGGGATTTATTGTTAACCTACAATCTAAAAGCATTCTGAACTCCACCAGTGATGGAATTGAACCAATCTTGGCACACAAAACTCCCATGACCAACAGAAAATACTGGAAGGGTTTGTTGGGCATTGACCTTGAGTTTTGGAATTGTAGTTCACCTACATCCGGAGAGCACTGTGGACTCAAATAATAATAGATCTGGCACAAATTTGGCACAAATACTCAATATGCCCAAATGTGAACACTGGTGGTATTTGGGGAAAATAGACCTTGACATTTGAGAGTTGTAGTTGCTGGGATGTATAGTCCACTTACAGTCAAAGAGCATTCTGAATCCCACCAGTGATAGAACTGGGCCAAACTTCTCACACTATGTTTTCTGATGGTCTTTGGTGACCTCTCTGACATCCCCTCACCACCCTTGCCCCAGGGTTCCCAACCCCCAGGTTGAGAAATGCTGCAATATGGGCTATTGTTGTAGATCTATCTGCCACCTCCATATGCCAGTGGTTCAATTATAGCACAACATCTATATAAATAAAAATGTAATGTTCGTTTGTGGGATTAATAGAACTCAAAAACCACTGGACGAATTGACACCAAATTTGGACACAAGACACCTAACAACCCAATGTATGTCCTTCACTCAAAAAAATTGATTTTGTCATTTGGGAGTTGTAGTTGCTGGGATTTATAGTTCACCTACAATCAAAAAGCATTCTGAACCCCACCAATGATCGAATTGAACCAAACTTGGCACACAGAACTCCCATGGCCAACAGAAAATACTGGAAGGGTTTGGTGGGCAGTGTCCTTTGATTTTGGAGTTGTAGTTCACCTACATCCAAAGATCACTGTGGACTCAAACAATGATGGATCCGGGCCAAACTCTACACAAATACTCAATATGCCCAAATGTGAACACTGGAGGAGTTTGGGAAAAATACAATCTTGACATTTGGGAGTTGTAGTTGCTGGGATTTATAGTTCACCTACAATCACAGAGCATTCTGAATCCCACCAATGATAGAATTGGGCCAAACCTCCCACACACAATCCTCCTGTGGGCCACAGCAACGCGTGGCAGGGGACGGCTAGTATAGAATATGTTCTGGTTGAGTCCCTGTTGTCGACAGACCTATGACCGCTTCCATATTTGTCCCAATGCAAAAGAAGTTTCTGTTCTATTGGTGCTCACTCGGATCCTAGTGGTACCTGTTGTTCAAAATTTAGGAGCCAGAACAGTATTGATGTTAAAATAATAAACGTAAGAATCTGTTGAATAAATAGTAAAATTGCAGGATTGCTTTAAACTCTTTTTGTGCCCTTAATGCCATATGCTTTCATTACCATTATGCATTGCTGAATATAGGAGTAAACTAGCTTGCGAAATCTGGAAAAGAAACAGACCCTTGTTCTTAATCAAGAATGTAGTATTTTATGACAAAGCATTCTGAAGGAGAGATTATAAAATACCTCTCTTCCTTTTTTCCATTTTGAGAAGAGTGACAAATGATGATGACTGTGTAATTTCTATTATTCCCAAGCGAACTTTCCATCCATTAAAGTCTGACAATTGGTGTATTTGGGATGACAAAAATTGCAACTGGAAATATAACTTCTTCTCACAAAAGATATTTAGATATAAATGAAGGCTTATTTTTGAATATTTAATATGGATGATGAATTGAGCTGTATTTATTGGAATCTTTATTATACCATATATTTTGATTCATGATCCGATACCATCCTGCTACTTATTTCATGATGGATGACTTTTTGTTTCACTGCTTTCATTGGGGAGTGGCAGTCTCTGCCTGTGTAATTATTTCAAATTGTTAAAATATTAGATCAATCAGTTTAATAAAATCTATTTTTATCGTGTCTAAAACGACTTGAGAAACTGCAAGTCGCTTCTGGTGTTAAAGAGTTGCCTAGGGGATGTCTGTATGAGTTACCATCCGGTGGGAGGCTCCTCTCATGTCACTTTACGGGAAGCTGGAGCTGACAGATGAGAGCTCACCCCATCTTGTGGATTCAAACTGCCAACCTTCAGCAGTTTTGCCACCATAGCCCCTTATAAAATCTTTGAAGATATATTAGTTGGGGCAGGTAAATGAAAAAGAAGTGCCGTGCTTTGGAATTCAGTTGTTGAGGACAAACAAAAGGACAAAGTTGGTGCCTTCTTACAAACCTCTGTGGCCATCCTAGAATCAAAATTGGAGGGTGCTTTACAGGATGTGTAATCCCATATCGCGTCAATGTTTTCTTTGAAGAGCTCCAGCAAGAGAGAAGCCATTTCCTTTGGATGTAATTGGATTCACTGTTTGCTCTCACAAATTATGATACACACTTCTGTAATGTAAGCCCATATAGCCTTGTCCTCTGGGACAGTAGCAGAAAAGCAGTAGTTAGCCTGCTTTTGACAGACTTCAAGGTGTTCGAAAAGGAAGACTGAGGGATGTCCTCACTCAGGGCCCTTCCAGACAGGCCCTATATCTCAGGATCTGATCCCAGGTTTTCTGTTTATCCCAGATTATACGGCAGTATAGTCCAGTTTAAGGCAGAAAACCTGGGATCTGATCTTGGAATATAGGGCCTATCTGGAAGGACCCTCAGTCTCTTGTTCCCCAGGAAGAACACATCCAGGCCCTTCTACTTTTGGATTTACACTTAAATCTCCTGGTGGCACAGTGAATTAAACCACTGAGCTGCTGAACTTGCTGACCAAAAAGTTGGTGGTTTGAATCAGAGGAGCAGGGTGAGCTCCTGCTGTTAGGTCTAGCTTATGCCAACCTAGCAGTTCGAAAACATGCAAATGTGAGTCGACTAATAGGTACTTCTTCTGCAGGAAGGTATTTATTTATTTATTTAGGACATTTGTATCCTATCCTATCTCAAACTCCACAGAGGGACTCAGGGTGGCTACCAACTGGCACAGCACAGCACAGAGTAAAACAAGCATAAATATACATATTATAATAAAACTATATAAAAATATTAAAACAATTCACCGATTTAAGTCGTCATCCTAAAAACAGTCCATCATAGTCCATTAAAACCGTATGTTTCCCAGCAAGTAAGTCTAATCTGCGAATGCTTGATCCCACAGCCAGGATTACACTTACAGCACTCCATGCAGTCATGCTGGCCACATGACCTTGGAGGTGTCTATGGACAATGCCGGCTCTTTGGCCTAGAAATGGAGATGAGCATCACCCTGCAGAGTCAGACACGACTAAACTTAATGCCAGGATAAACCTTTACCTTTTACTAATACACTAGCCTTCCTCTGCCATGCATTGCTGTGGCCCAGTCAGTGTATATGTGTTTTGTGTGTGTGTATATATGTGTGTGTATGTATATATGTGTGTGTATGTGTATATATGTGTTTTGTGCATGTGTTGTAATGTTTTTTTTTATTTTTAGGTTTCTTCTGCTGTGTTTTTCAGTGTTTTTATGAGTGATGGTCACTTGTTGGCCTAATAGATGTATTGTGTCCAAATTTGGCGTCAATTCGTCCAATGGTTTTTGAGTTATGTTAATCCCACAAACGAACATTACATTTTTATTTATATAGACTAGCTGTACCTGCCACGTGTTGCTGTGGCCAACCTTCCCTCCTTCTACTGTGTTTTTCAGTGTTTTTGTGAGTGATGGTCACTTGTTGGCTTGATATGTGCATTGCGTCCAAATTTGGTGTCAACTCATCCAGTGGTCTTTGAGTTATGTTAATCCCACAAACGAACATTACATTTTTATTTATATAGATTATAATGGAGTCTGGGTATTTGCCAGGGTCTGGTTCCAGGGCTGCTCATGTGGATACCAAAATCTGTAGATGTTAAACTCCCATTACATACAATAATGTGGTAGAATGATATCCATTAGGGCTGGGCGGTTTTGTTCGTTAATTTCGTAATTCGTTATTGATTCGTATTTAAATTAGCTTACGATCCGATATTGAGCCATGCAGGAGCAACTAGAAATCGAAACGAATTTTTCAATTTATTTCGTAATTGGTTCGTAAATGGTTCGTAATTGGTTCGAAATCGTTTCGAAATCGTTTCGAAATCGTTTCGAAATCGTTTCGAAATTGTTTCGTTATTATTTCCGTATGTCTGGTGCAAGTTTTATAGTTGTTGTTTGTTTTATCAGTGATAAAAAAATAAGTTATCACACCAACAGTCAACAACAGAGGGAGAGGGAAGCTTCAGAAGTTCCTCCTGTCCCATTTGGAGGTTTTTTTAGCGTATTGCACAATCGCGTCCGCCATTAACGAATCAATTCAAAATTTACAAAATTTCGTAAATAACAAAAAAATTTAAAGAAAAAATTCGGAATTCTTTTAAAAAACAAAACGCAATGGACCCCCTAAAAATGAAACGAGTTTAGAAACAAATTTTTTCCGTTGTTACCCAGCCCTAATATCCATGATATAAAATAGCAAAATCAAGGTTTGCCTTTTGGCAATATGTGTGAATATTTACAATTTGTGGATTATAAATCTATAGCTATAACAGGCTGACTGTACCACCAATACAATATTGACTACAGTGTGGCAGATGTAACCTGGCCAGGGGTTAAAGTATGAAAACATGAAAAAATCTTGTTTTTAATTTTTGTATTCACTTTGTTTTAAATTATAAAGTAAATACACAATAAAATAAATAAGCTTGCCTGACCAATTTTATACATGGGGTGTTTATTCTTACTTTTTTGTCCCCTTCTCATCTTTTTGAAAATGGTAAAAGGGAAGGGCTCCTAATTTTCCCAGCTAATTTTCTGAACATACGCTGTGGCCGCAACTGAAACTGATATCCTGAATTCAGAAACTGGCATGACCCCTCGGTTGTGTTTTGTTTGCAGCAGCTTGGGTAACCTGTTGCTTAGCAGCTTTGGCTGCTGTTTTTGTGAAACTGTTTGAAAGAAATTTGCTGCCAGGGTGAAATGAGATCTCTCAGTCATTCAGTTTGCTTTGTTGAATCATTGACTTTGTTTTCTAACCCCACGGGGAGAAGCCTTTGAAAAGCCAAACAATCCATCATTGGGGAATGAAGTTTGGAATCTAATTTATATCTCAGTTTGTTTCGGAGTTGCAAACCTGTCTATACTGCTTTGTCATTGACCAAGCAAACATGGTTTTATGTGTCCTGAGGTGGGAAACGTGGTCGTCTAGATTCTGTTCGACTTTAACTCCCACTGTCTTTCACCACTGGTTATGATGAGAGGTTGCACTGAAATAATCTTCAGAGAGCTATCTATTCTTCATCTAAATCTCCCCCACAGTGTATATACTTAGGTGGTCCCTCTTTGTCCGAATAGAATAGTCTTCTAAGATCAGGGTACTGGTGAGTCCGTAGGTGACTGTGGAGCCCTATTCTTAATCTGCATCTTCTCCCGAAGTGAGGGCATTGGTTTCCAGGTGGAAGGCGGTCTTGGTCAGGATTGGCTTGATGCACCTTTCTCTTGGCGTGTTTCTCTCTTTTGTCCTCTATTCGCGCCTCTTCAAATTCTACAGCACTGCTGGTCACAGCTGACCTCCAGCTGAAGCGCTCAAGGGCCAGGGCTTCACAGTTCTCAGTGTCTATGCCAGAGTTTTAAAAGTTGGCTTTAAGCCCATCTTTAAATCTCTTTTTCTGCCCACCAACATTCCGTTTTCCGTTCTTGAGTTCGGAGTAGAGCAACTGCTTTGGGAGATGGTGGTCGGGCATCTGGACAATGTGGCTGGTCCAGAGGAGTTGATGGCGGAGGACCATTGCTTCAATGCTGGTGGTCTTTGCTTCTTCCAGCATGCTTTGTCCACCTGTTTTCCCAAAAGATTTGCAGGATTTTCCAAAAGCAGCGCTGGTGGAATCGTTCCAGGAGTTGCATGTGACGTCTGTAGACTGTCCACATCTCTCAGGGATAAAGCAGGGTTGAGAGGACAATAGCTTTATAAACAAGCACCTTGGTATCCCTACGGATGTCCAGGTCCTCAAACACTCTCTGCTTCATTCGGAAAAAAGCTGCACTCGCAGAGCTCAAGCAGTGTTGTATTTCAGTGTCAATGTTGACTTTTGTGGAGAGGTGGCTACCAAGGTAGTGGAAATGGTCAACATTTTCTAATGTTACACCATTAAGCTGTATTTCTGGCATTGGAGAGGGATTGGCTAGTGACTGCTGGAAGTATATACAATGTATATAGTGCAGGATCTAAACCTCTATTCCCCTTCTACCCTTTCACTTTCTTGGTTGGTGTATGCCAGAGATCATCCAACTTATTCAACAATGGGCTCGTTCATGGTTTCTCAGACTGTCGGGGGGCTGGACTATAGTTTGAAAAAAAATGAATGAAATCCTATGCACACAGAACATATATTATTTGTAGTGCAAAAAACATGAAAGAACAAAACAATATTTAAAAAGAAGAACAATGTTGATGATCATAAACTTACCAGTATTTCAACAGGAAGTGTGGATCGACTTTTGGCTGATGGGATAGTCAAGTTAATTAGAATTGTTGTGTGCCTTCAAGTCATTTCAGACTTAGGGCAGCACTAAATCTAAGGTTTAGGATCGGGGCCGGGTAAATTACCTTGGAGGGTTGCATCCAGCCTGCAGGCCTTAGTATGAAGACTTGTGGTGTACGCTTTGCCACATCCACAGCAATATGTTATCTTGAGTGGGAAGATTCAGAAAACCTCAGATTCAGTAGCCATTTTTCCAAACCTCCTTTTGCAGATTGCTCATTTTTTTTACATGTTGTCTTTGAAGATGAGTGGGCTGTTGAATGCTAAGTATTATAATTTTCATTCACAGTCATGTCCAGATATGTTGAAGAGTAGGTGTTATAAAATATGTCTAATTGTTATACATCTTTAGGTCATTTCTGTCATAAAGTAACTCTAAGTCAAATCTATCATAGTTTTTTCTAGAGTTATCATGGGGAAAAAGTGTCTCCACTGATGCTTTATCACCAATCTTTGTTTCTTCGACAAAATCCAGTTCACACAGTGGTGTTAAACCTTCCCTGTGCTATTCCTATGAAGGCTCCGGTGGCGCAGTGGGTTAGACTGCTAAGCTGCTGAACTTGCTGACAAAAGTTCACAGGTTTGATTCTGGGGAGCGGCGTGAACTCCTGCTGTTAGCCCCAGCTTCTGCCAACATAGCAGTTTGAAAACATGCAAATGCGAGTAGATCAATAGGTACCGCTCCGGCGGGAAGGTAACGGCGCTCCATGCAGTGATGCTGGCCACATGACCTTGGAGGTATCTACGAACAACGCTGGGTCTTTGGCTTAGAAATTGAAATGAGCACCAACCACCAGAGTCGGACACGACTGGACTTGATGTCAGGGGAAAATCTTTACCTTTACCCATGCTATCCAAAGTACCCCACCCCTGGTGTTTGTGTTACACTTAAAAATGTACCTGTTCCAATTGACAAATTCAACTTAAGAACAAAACTACAGAACCTATCTTGTTTGTAACTTGAAGACTGCCTGTACATGGTTTAACCAGATGTAATATGCTTACACTTCTTGAATTAAGAAAACTTGAAAATAATCAAATAATTTTTTGAATATTATTAGATATTATTATTATTATTATTATTAATATACTTTTTACAATTACTTTGTTTTCTCCACTTCCTGTATTTTCTTCACAGCTTTACATCCCGATTGCATGTATATTTGTTGTTGCTGTTTATTCATTCAGTCTGTCCATGACCTATTATTATTATTATTATTATTATTATTAACTTTATTTATACCCCGCTAGATCTCCCGAAGGACTCGATGCGGCTTACACAGGCCGAAACCTCAAAACACAATACAATAGAAACTTAACACAACAACAAACAAAGCAAATCAAAAAACAATTAAGCAAAACAACGGCAATACATCAAAACATAATTAAAACTGGTTCGGCCGGCGCAATGGGGTACACGCCAGAGCTCCCTGTTGGCCATGCCCATGTCCAGTTCCTTCAAGATCAAGCCAGTCACTTCAAGGATAACCTCCATCCATCTTGCTCTTGGTCGGCCCCTCTTCCTTTTTCCTTCATTTCCCCCAGCATCATTATTTTCTCCAAGCTTTCCTGCCTTGTAATTATGTGGCCAAAGTACTTCATCTTTGCCTCTAATATCCTTCCCTCCAGTGAGCAGTCAGGCATTATTTTCTGGAGCATGCACATTTATTTGGAGGTAAATCCTGCCAGACGTGTTCAAAGGATGACTCTTAAACCAATGCTTGTAGGATTACAACACAAATCTGTGAATATTTACTTTTTCCCACCACACCTACCCTTCCATGATGATCAGGACCAGTATTTAGTTTTTCCAGGTTTATTTACAATAATCTTTGAAGCTCCCTATAAAGTAATAACACAGACTTTGCCTCTACAGCAAAAGTTAAAGGAAGAGAAAGAGGCCAAGCGAGCACATCTGGATGGAAGACATGATTATATATTCTCCATCATTGCTTCCTGTGTGGATCTCGAAAAGGCAGAAGTGGAAGATGCAATTCTTGAAGGAAATCAGGTATGTTGTGAAGGCATGTTATTTCAGAAGCCATAAATCAAAAACGATCTGTTGCGATAGGGATTTTTTGGACTGGAGAGTATCATTGAGATCTGAGAATAGTCCCTCTGGTCAGGATTTCATGCACAATAGTGCTACAAAACCAACCAAATAAAGTGACATAGTAACATCACTGTGAGGAAAGAACACCAATGTTTCTGAAACCAGCATTGCCTAGAGATTGTAAGAAATTAATAGATTCCAAAGTTATTTTTGTAGCATTATGATGCATGCGCGTGCGCACATACAAACACACACACACACACACACACACACACACACACACATATATATGGGACATGTGTGATCCATGGTTCTAAATGGGCCTAAAGTACTTACAAAACTAGGGAGTGCTGGTGCTTTGTTTCTAAGGTGTTTCTAAAGTGTTTTTCTAAAGTTTTGTTAATGAACATTTCAGAACTCTAAGAAAACTTTCAAACTTTCACCACTGTTACCTCACCAAATTTCAGAACCTTTGACATATAGAAAGAAATTTATCAGATCTGGCATTATTTCCTTTATTCAGGGAAGGCACACTGGAACAGCCACATTTTCAAATTCCTCCTAAAGACTGCCAAAGAGATATCTTTAGGCAGAGAGTTCCAGAGTCGGGGGGCCACCATAGAGAAGGCCCTCTCCCTCATCCCCACCAATTGTGCCTGCAAAGGGGGCGGGAGTGAGAGCAGGGCCTCTCCAGATGATCGAAGAGATCGTGTGGGTTTTTAAACAGAAATGCGGTCACGCAAGTAGGCGGTTCCCAAACCGTTCAGGGCTTTGTAGGTAAGAACCTGCACCGTGAATTATCTACATCCTTGAACTAAAGAGTATTTTATTTGGGGAATCAAAGGTTGTAGCACACTTATATGCTCACTTGGGGTAGACATGGTGTTAGACAAGAGTAAAGATTTATTTATTTATTTATTTATTTATTTATTTATTTATTTCCGGTATTTCTACCCCATTCCTTCTCAACCCTCGAAGGGGACTCAGGATGGCTTACATTTGGCAGCAATTTGATGCCATTACATATAACAAAGCAATATAATAACAATTAAAATGATAAATAGTACATTCATTAAAAACAATAAAAACAGTATTAACAGCCATATCCAGTCAAATTCCAGTCAAATTCCATATCCAAAGTGCTATTTATGTCTGCTGCCCAAAGGCCTGGTCCCAGAACCACGACTTCAATTTCTTCCTAAAAGACAAGAGGGATGAAGCTGATCTTACCTTGGTGGGAAGCGAGCTCCATAGGCGGGGGGCCACAGCAGAGAAGGCCCTGTTTCTCGTCCCCGTCAGCTGCATTTGTGACACTGGCAAGAGTGAGAACAGGCCCTCCCTGGATGATTTTAAACTGCGAGGCGGGACGTAGAGTGAGCCGGTGGAGCTGGCACAACAAGGGGCCATCAGTGTACCTCTTTTTTGAGCTTGCATGTGTTGATCTCTGGTTTAAATTCCTTGCTGTTATGAGCAATGCTCCAACGATAACTCTTTGCTTCAAACTGAGAGGTTTATCTCTTTGGAAGGTTCCCTCCCTTTTAAAATATAGAGAAAATAATAACTAATTTTCCCTGTACTGGTGGTGCAGAGGGTTAAACCGCTGAGCTGCTGAACTTGCTGACCGAAAAGTCGGCAGTTAGAATCCGGGGAGCAGGGTTAGCTCCCGCTGTTAGGCCCAGCTTCTGCCAACTTAGCAGTTTGTAAACATTCAAATGTGAGTAGATCAATATGTACCGCTTCTGCAGGAAGGTAACGGTGCTCCATGCTGTCATGCTGGCCACATGACCTTGGAGGTGTCTATGGACAGCGCTGAATCTTTGACTTAGAAATGAAGATGAGCACCAACCCTCAGAGTTGGACATAACTAGACTTAATGTCAGGGGAACCTTTACCTTTACTAAAATCGCATGGTAGCTAAAGCCATAACAACAAACAAAGCTGTCAAACAGAAATATCGCAGCAAAGAGTCACTGTACAATCTTCTCACAACATGTACTTGCTAGCTGTCATAGAACATCACATCATTTTTCACTGGTTAGAAAGCTGTCTGCCTTGAACAAGTCCAACATGCGATATAGTGTTATTTATAAATTAGTACTCCACAAAATACTATTATGCTTTTCAAAGTTTTCAAACAGGACAGATATTCCAAATGAGAAAATGAACATGACAAGCTAATCCTACTGGTGTATGTGGGGATTAGAAAGCCATATTTCGTTCCATAAATGACACTGGACATTGTCTACTTGGGTAGACAGAAGTAGAACTGCAGCATCAGTGAATAATGGTAGCATTGCAAGCCATTTATTCAAATTTACAGTATTAACCATTCCTTTAATATTTGAATGACCACATTCAAAGACATGGCTCAGTTACACAGATCTGAATATAATAATAATAATAAGGAGGAGGAGGAGGAGGAGGAGGAGGAGGAGGAGGAGGAGAAGACGAAATCGAACTGCAAAGGCTCTGGCATAAACTAGTACAGGTGGTCCCAGTGGTCATCGGCACACTGGGTGCCATGCCAAAAGACCTCAGCCAGCATTTGGAAAAAAATAAACATGGACAAAATCATGATCTGTCAGCTGCAAAAGGCCACCTTACTTGGATCTGCACGCATCATTCGAAAATACATCACACAGTCGTAGACGCTTGGGAAGTGTTCGACTTGTGATTTTGTGATACAAAATCCAGCATATAGATCTCATTTGCTGTGACATATTGTGTTTTTGTGTCAGTAAAATAATAATAATAATAATAATAATAATAATAATAATAATAATACACTTTTTTATATTCCGCTCTTCTCCCCTATGGTCACTCAGAGAAGATTACAGCATTTACATACATAGGCAAACATGTAGTGCCTTTACAATTTACAATCATATAACACACAAACACACAAAAAAAAGGCAAATGCTTCCGCTTTCACTTCATTCTCCTTTCATTTCTGGCTTTGGAAATGTTTTGGAATTGTTTGCTTCCTGATTTACATACTTATATGGAGACCACCCGTTCAAATGTCCTATTTATTTATTTCTGTTGGGGAGATACTTACCTGCATTGGAACATGAGGCAAGTGGAGAGTATATTAATTGCATTAGACCCAATTATACTATTAATCTATTGAGATCATGTGCAGGTTGATGTGCATTAATATTTAGAAATGGTGCCATCTGATAGGTGTTTGACATGTTGTTGTATGTACTCCAGAGAAACTAAGTATGAAACTTTGAAAGATTTTGATCACTTTTCTTTTGACAGATTGAGCGTATTGATAAATTCTTTACTGTTGGTGGCTTTCGTCATGTCATGTTCTACTATCAAGACATGGAGGGATTTGAAACAGGTAGGCAAATGACTTCACTGGACATGTGTTCATGATGTAAAGCTGTGGAGGCATGTAATGTACATGTTCATGTACATTATATGGGGAGCATTAACTGTGAAAACATGTGCATATCAGTCCCTGGTCTGTGCAAACATACTATTCAGGATAATAATAATAATAATAATAATAATAATAATAATAATAATTTGCCAAATTGACAAAGAAAAAGCATGGATGTGGCTCACAAATGGAACTTTGAAAAAGGAGACAGAGGGCCTGATTCTGGCAGCCCAATAACAAGCCATTAGAACAAAGCCAGAATAGAGAAGTCAGTGACAGATCCCAAGTGTAGACTCTGCAAGAAAGCAGATGAAACAATAGATCACATCCTCAGCTGCTGCAAGAAGATCGCACAGACAGACTACAAGCAGAGGCATAACAGCATTGCTCAGATGATTAATTGGAACTTGTGCCACAAATACCATCTGTCTGCAACAAAGAACTGGTGGGTTCAGAAGCTGAAAAAAGTTACAGAAAATGAACATGTCAAACTACTCTGGGACTCTGAATTCAGACTGACAGAGTTTTGGAGCACAATACTCCTGACCTCACGATCGTGTTAAAAAACAAAGTATGGATTGTCGATCTTGCAATCCCAGGTGACAGCATGATTGAAGAAAACAACCGGAAAAGCTGACACGATATGAGGATTTAAAGATTGAACTGCAAAGACTCTGGCACAAGCCAGTCAAGATGGTCCCAGTGGTGATCAGCACACTGGGTGCAGTGTCTAAAGACTTTGGCCTGTACTTAAACACAATCGGCGCTGACAAAATTACCATCTGCCAGCTTCAGAAGGCCACCCTACTGGGATCTGCACACATTATTCGCCGATACATCGCCCAGTCCGAGACACTTGGAAAGTGTCCGATGTGTGATCCAGTACAACAGCCAGCAGAGTGATCTTGTCTGCTGTGGACTTGTTGTGTTTCTAATAATAATAATAATAATAATAATAATAATAATAATAATAATAATAATAATGATAATCCCTTTATTTTTATACCCCGCCTCCATCTCCCTTAGGGCGGCTTACAAAGGGAGCAGAGAGTTAAAAACATAATACAATAAGATAGAATCAAAACAAAACCAAATAAAAACATATCACAATAAAACATAACATCATAAAAACAGTGCTGAGTTCAGAGGGCTCTGAGTTTGTGCAAAATTCCTAGATAGAGCTAAGGGAAAGTACAAAATTCAGAAAGGCAAGGATAATGTCTTTGGGCATTTAAATGTTGGGATTGTAGAGCGGAGGGCCATGCTAAAGTGCCGGAACTTAGGTAACATTGGGCCAATTTTTGCCTAGTCAAAGGCACAGCGGAACAACCATGTTTTTAGGTTTTCGGGGAAAGTGGACAGGGTAGGTAGGATTCTAGATAACAGAACTTTTCTCTGTTTCTCCTAAATATTGCAGGACTTGGAAGCTCAGCAGGCATTAACTCTCACCCTGCTAAGAACAAAAAACATAAATTATTTGTGACAGAAGGAAATGATGTTGCTTTAACTGGCATATGTGTGTTCTTCATTAGAACGAACCCTTCCAAAGCAATCACTGCAGAGAATATTCACCGTGTAAGTATTCTATGTGATGCAGGCATCCTTTGACTCTGGGTCATGTGGAATCTCTGTGGGACCTATCATGTCTCTGTTATCTTGCTCATCAAAAGATGGGCACTTAATAAAAAATAATTGCATATGTGATAACTTTCCTATCCATTCAAGTCCTGCCAGCGTTACAGTTTCTGGAGCAAACCATTTTAGGACCGTACACTTAATCTCACGATTTGAAGCTTCAATCTTAAAGACACATGCATTCATTTAAAAAGCACCAAGAGACACCATGACCAGATTTTAATTTTTTTAAACTTAATTTATATCAACAAAACAGTGCAAAATATTATACAAAAATCCACCACAATATGATTAAAAGGATTATGATCAAAATACCCAATATATAGTCGAAGGCTTTCATGGCCGGAATCACTGGGTTGTTGTAGGTTTTTTCGGGCTGTATGGCCATGATCTAGACGCATTTTCTCCTGACATTTTGCCTGCATCTATGGCAAGCATCCTCAGAGGTAGTGAGGTCTGTTGGAACTAGGAAAAAGGGTTTATATATCTGTGGAATGACCAGGGTGAGACAAAGGACTCTTGTCTGCTGGAGCTAGGTGTGAATGTTTCAACTGACCAACCTACAACAACCCACCCAATATATAATTTACTTTTCAGAGCAATCTAAATATATTTTTCTTTCCTCTTAGAAGAATAATGAATCTTCATTCTTCCAAATGTAGAGTCTCAAGATTTATGATTTATGCTGGTGATCTTGTGATATTAGTTGTATTCTTTACAAAAGTAATAAATAACTGCCATATTTTAACTGCTTTCAGTCTCAATCCAGAAAGAAAAGCAGGGTACCACTATTACTACTACTAACAACAAGCAAGTCTGTTCTAGTCTTTGAGAACTTTACATTTAGCTATTGATTTTTCATTTAATATTAGATCTTATATTTTTAATTTAGTGATAAATCCTTCATTATGTGAGAAGATCCACTTCCTTACCATATTTCCATTCCTTAGTTATGAGCATTCTTGCCACTAATAACATAATACATATATTAGAAATATGGAACAAATATAGTAAATGACATAAGACTGAATAATAATCCCAATTATAATGGAAAGGAAATTCCCAAAGAATTTAAAAATATAATGGATAAAAAACTAAGGGAAAAACTTAGATAAAATAGGAGACAAATGTTGGCATGAAGAAGGAAATGATGATCGAGGAATTTAGAGAAATAAAATTATTGTGATTCCACTGTATACAATTAGAGCAATGGTTAAAGAATTGGTTAAAACATAATAGAAATGGAAGTAAACTCACCCAATTTGAGCAAATAGTACAAAATGGAAGAGATATAGAAGAACATAAACATCTAAAAGGAATAACTAGTAAAATGTATAAGATAATAGTTGAAATAAAAAAAGAAAAAGCAAAGAACATTCTCAGAGAGATATGGGAAGAAAATAAGTGATATGGAGTGGACACAATTATGGGAACAAAGACATTTTAAAAACTTATCAATATGTATTAAAGAAAAATATCATAAATTGAAATGAAAATGTATCTAACTCCAGTAAAAATAGCTAATATTAAAAAAATACTCAAAAAAACTGCTGGAGAGGATGTTAAGAAATGGGAACATATATACATATGTGGTGGCATGGTAAATATGTAAGCAATTTTGGAGGGAGAGTATTTAGAGTGACAGAAGATATCATGAAAATTTTAAAATGGAAAGGAGTCCTAGTGTTCCTTTGATACACACACACACACACACACATGCATATATATATATATGTTTATTATGTAAACAATTGCAAAAAAGAAGAAAAAGATGCAATATCCAACCTATTAACAGTAGCTGCTTATAGACAGGAACTGGAAAAGGGAAATATACAAATTGGAGAGTGGTATAAGGAATTATGGAAATTGGCAATAAACCATAAGTTGATATGTAAGTTAAAAGTGAAAAAAATGGAAAAAATGATTTTGATAAAATCTGGGGAAAGAGTATTATAAAAAAAAGGATGGAAAGTTACCTTTACAAGAGAAAATGCAATTTTGGACAGAGAATACAAAAGTGGCTCAGGGAGAGGAGAGCACTGAGGTGAATGATAGAAATGTACATATAAGAGTGGAATTTATAGTAGATATAACGAGATTAATGGCGGGGAGAGATTATGTGTTTTGGATATTAGATGTCTGCTGTATTATAAATGTATTGATTTATTTTAGAAATATATATATAAAAACAGAATACATATCAGACATTTGTGATACAAGTTTTTATTATTATTTGTAAAAATGAATGATAATAATAGTCTGCTATCATTGTTAATATGCTGGGTTGTGATTCTACATATTAGGTTCAATATTGGTTCTAATATTGGGCTACATGGCCAGATTAACAACTAACAATGCTTTTTGCTATTTGGTTGCCAGGAAGTGGTTTTCAATATGATGGATACAACTCATGGTGGTTTGCTAAACAGTGTGCAGCACTTGCTATCAGATATCTTCATACCAGCTCTGAAGACTATGAACTATGGCTGGGGAGAGTTGAGTGGCCCTCGGAAAGGAATGAATGTCAAACAGGATTTTCTTGCTTCTCTAGAGGGATTTGTTAGTGTCCTTTCAGGAGCTCAGCAGAGTCTGTTGGAGAAGGTAGGCCTACATGCCCACATGTGAGAATACTTTTAGGTTATCAAATGGCAAATCAAATACCCATGAGAAGTCCATAAGCATTTTACATTTGTCCCTCCATTATGTCCCAGGTTGATACGCAGTTATTTATAAGATGTTATCTTGAAATGTACTTACTAGATTAATTTTGGTTTAAAGTGCTCCAGAGGTGTTGTGATGTGTCCCCAGAGCCCTTTGGCAGTTCATATGGCCAGCTGGCACAAAGGCACATTGGCGCCACTGCCACCACTGTGTCATTGCCAACAAGCAGCTCCCTAGCAGAGGCTTGCTGGCCACTTCATTTCTGGTCATATGGCTGGTTGCTCTGGTGTGATACTGCATTAATGACTAAGTTTAGTGCTTCTTTTGCAACTTCATCTCTGTGTTATGTAGACTTCTCAAAGCAGTTGAGTGATAAGTCCACTCTGTTTTGGCCATGTAACCAAAGGTTTTGTGTAGACAACAAGCTCTGTAGAAAGGTATTCAATTTGCCGATCTTAAAATGTTTTGGCTACAACTGCCAAAAGTCATATCTGGCATGGTGTATGTTTCAAAATTTATGAGACATGTAATCTAGGCTGAATCCAGACAGGCCTTTATCCCAGGAGAATTAAAATAACACGGATTTTCCTGGGGGCCTGTCCACAATTGCTCCCCCCTCCCCCCGCTCTCCTGGCGCGTCATTTCTATACACCAAGAGGAGAAGAAGAACTTTATTTTTCTACCCCGCCTCCATCTCCTCGAAGGGACTCGGGGCAGCTTACATGGGGCCAAGCCCAGGCAAAATACAATTTAAAGCAAAACAAAAGCAAATTAAAACAGGATAAAACAGCATAACAATAATAAACAAGCATCAAGCATTAACAAGCTAATTTTGGAGGAGGAGAAAAGTGGCCACTACGTGAACTGGTTGAAAAATAGGGGTTCAATAAGGTGTATAGAAACGTATAATAGGATTGGAAATAGCATGGAAACAGAGCAATTAAACAGGATCAGTTCAACTTAAACTTAAAAAATATATAGTGGCATAATATAGGAATTCAGATTCAGGTCATGATTCAGGTCATGATACAGATCCTTTTCATAGGAGGTGTCAGTCAGGAAAAGCACAACAAAACATCAACGTCTTTAATTCCTTACAGAAAGTGGATAGGGAAGGGGCCAGCCTAATTTCCCTAGGCAGGGAGTTCCAGAGATGAGGGGCCACCACCGAGAATGCCCTCTCCCTCGTCCCCACCAAACGCGCCTAAGATAGGGGCGGGAGCGAGACATTGGCATCCCCGGAAGATCTTAGAGTCCATGTGGGCTCGTAGGGGAGGAGGAGGTCATGCAGATAGGCAGGTCCTGAATCCTTTAGAGCTTTATAGGTAATAACCTGCACCTTGAATTGGGACCAGAAACTTATCAGCAGCCAGTGGAGCTGTTTAAACAGGAGGGTTGACCGCTCTCTGTAACTTGCTCCAGTTAGCAATCTGCTCACCGACCTTTGCACCAGCTGTAGTTTCCAAACCATCTTCAATGGCGGCCCTACATAGAATGCATTACAGTAGTCCAATCTTGAGGTAACTAAGGCATGGATCACCATGATCAAGTCAGACTTCTTGAGATACGGTCGCAACTGGCACACAAGTTTTAACAGTGCAAAGGCCCTCCCAGCCACCGCCAACACCTGAGCATCAAGCGTCAGCACTGAGTCCAGGAGGACCCCCAGACTGCAGACCTGTGTCTTCAAGGGGAATGTAACCCCGTCAAACACAGGTTGCCACCCTATACCCCGTTTGGTTGAGCGACTGACCTTGAGGACCTCTGTCTTGTCAGGATTCAATTTCAACCTGTTTGCCCTCATTCAGCCCATCAAGGCAGCCAAGCACTGGTCCAGGACCCGAGGGGCTTCCTTGGATTTTGGTGAGAAGGAGTAATAGAGTTGTGTGTCATCTGCATAGAGATGACAATGAACTCCAAAACTCCGGATGACCTTGCCCAGCAGTTTCATGTAGATATTAAAAGGCATGGGGGAAAGAATAGAACCTTGCGGGTCCCCACAGGTCAAAGGCCAGGAAGAGGCTGCTGAGGCTTTTAATTGACGGTTGGTAAGTTTTTATTACTTTTTTAAGGGGTCTGGGGGAAGGGGTGGGTGGGAAGGGGTGGGTGGGTATTCCCATAGTTTATCGGGCTTATTTAGCCCAGTAAACTGTGGGAATATTGTCTGGATTGCAGTATTCTGGAGTCCAGACACTGGAAATAGTGGATTTATCCTGCGCCTTCCAAGAAGACGTGGAATAAATCCACTTTCAAATCAATTTGCTACAAACCGGGGTCTTCCTGGTTTGTAGTGAATTAATTCGGGACTGTCCAGAATTACCACAATAAAGGTCCTGTCTGGACAGGCCCCTAGATCATGGCTTCTCAAACTTTTTCTACTCATGACCCCTTTCTGCCTGAGAAATATTTATATGACTCCAGGTATACAGGTATATAAATATGTAAAATCAGCAATTTACTCAAAATAAATAATCATTTGCAGAACTTGCTAAGATTTGCCTCAGGCATATTCTACAGAGTCCACCGTAAGCACCGCATGTTGCTGCTAACAGATTTGTGTAAGCATTGCCAGCAAGCAGCACTGAGCTAAGGGGATCCCATTTGGGGTTGGGTCCCATAGTTTAAGAAGCAATGGTCTGGACTGAATATATGTATCATGATTTCTTAAGTGATTATCATAATAAAGACTACTTAGAACAATAACTGCTTAAAATATTGTCCAGGTAAATTTGAAGGAGTGTGATACCTATGATTTGAAAACCTTGAAAGGACCTGCAGACTACCTGATTGCAGCAAACAGCACAGAGACTCTGGAACGAATTGAAGCTTGCATGAAAGTGTGGATTAAGCAAATTGAGCAGGTGATTAGTATTGCAATTGACCATGGAATCTGTAGACTTGCAAGTCTTTGCAATATTTCTTTCTTCACCTGTCCAGTGAAGTGAAGTTTTGACCATAAAATATGTTTTGTTTACTTTAAACTACATTTTCTTTATGGCAAGGGCCATCTTAAGTGTTATGTGGAAGATATGTAACTGGTCTCCATATATAATTTTCTCTTTCTAAAAGCCTTTCTGGTGTGCTTGTGATTTGGACTGAAGACATAGCATTGAATGAAGGTGAAAGAGCCTAATCCTTTTCTCACCTACTCTAATTCAAATCATACCTCTCTAGAGATATTTCTAGGTGTGGAAGAGAAAACGAACAGACGTGTTTCCCTTTATGTTTTCTTTTATGCAACTAATTATGGATCAAGGGGATGATTTGCATTGGAGGATCAAGGACAGGAGAAAGGCTCAGACCTCCTTCTGCTTCATTTTTTAATCAATTTTTATTAGGAATAAAAAGTTCTAAGCAAAGAAAGAAGAAAAAAGGAAAAAGAGATGAGTTCTTTTACATGGAAAGCGAGAGAACAATACAATTATAGGAAAGCGAGAAATATAAAAAATGAAAAGGAAGAGATAAAAAAGAAAAAGAAAAAATGATATATCTATATAAATAAAAATGTAATGTTCGCTTGTGGGATTAACATAACTCAAAAACCACTGGACAAATTGACATGAAATTTGGACACTACACCCCTAACAGACCAAAAGAAAAAAAAATCTTTTCCTGGTTTATTTAGCATTAAAGACATGGCAACTACATTCAGGACATCAATACTGCAAACCCAGCAACTCAAATAGTATCACATTTTTGTAAGGTACAAGAAGTGTATGGTCCTCCCATTCTGGTAGCTTCTAATGTCCATCATTCTGAGGTTGCATAGCCAGTGATGAGGCATGATACAAGTTATCTTTAGAAAAGATATACTTGCCCACACATTCCTTATTACTACTCTTAAAAAAGTGGCTACTGTTGTCTTTGATGGCTGACAACTCTGAATAAATCACAGGTCATTGCTGAAAATAGCCAATTGCGAAAAGAAGCAGATGACCTTGGACCACGAGCAGAGCTGGATCACTGGAAAAAGCGACTCTCTAAATTTAATTACTTGTTGGACCAGCTTAAGACTCCAGATGTGAAGGCTGTGCTTGGAGTGCTTACCGTTGCTAAATCAAAACTTCTAAAGGTATGTCTGTTAGTATAAAGTAAAATACCTTATCACTCCTTATGACCCCCATAAGCCATTTTACAATGAACTCTGCAGAATTATAGTAACTATAATTAGTAACTATAATTAGTAACTATACTATATAGTAAATTATTTATTCATTCATTTATTTATTTAGGGCATTTATATCCCGTCCTATCTCACCTCCGAGGAGTGTCTAATAACTGGCACAGCACAGTGCCTACAATAAGAAAAGCATAAATATACATAATATAATAAAAACAGTATAAAAACAATATAAAAATATTAAAACACATCACTGAATTCAGTCGTCATCCTAAAAGCAGTCCATCATAGTCTATTAAAACCATAGTTTTGCCAGCAAGTCAGTCTAGTCCACAAAGGCCTGATCCCAGAGCCAGGATTTCACTTTTTTTTCAGAAGGACACGAGAGATAGAGTAGATCTGATTTCATTTGGGTGGGAATTCCATAGCTGAGGGGCCTCCACAGAGAAGGCCCTGTCTCTCATCCCCACCAAGTGGAATTGTGATGGTGGAGGGACTGAGAGCAGCCCTTCTCTGACAATCTTAAGGTCCTAGGTGACTTGTAGCGGGAGATACATTTGGTCCTAGGTGACTTGTAGTGGGATGTAAACTGGGCCAGAACAGTTAAGGGCTGTATAGGCCAAAGCCAACACTTTGAATTGTGCTCGGAAGCTGATAGGCAGCCAGTGGAGCTGGTGTAGCAAGGGTGTTGTGCGCTCTTGGTACCCTACTCCCGTGAGCAACCTTGCTGCTGAACATTTGACTAACTGAAGCTTCTGAACAGTCTTCAGAGGCAACCATATGTTGAGGGCATTGCAGTAATCTATTCAGGATGTAACCAGAGCATGGACTACCATGGCCAAGTCCAACCTCCCAAGATACGGGCACAGTTGGCACACAAGTTTTAATTGTGCGAAAGCTCCCCTGGCCACAGCTGAAACCTGGAGTTCCAAGCCCAGCGATGAGTCCAGGATATGTAATGTATGTTGTATGTGTTATAAAACTAAATAACAGAAAAAACTGCCAAAAATCTAAAAGAGTAAATTAAGCACACAACATACAACATACTCTGTATGCTTGCTATGTTTCTTGACTTAATATAATATATAAGCTATTCTTGTGTTAGACTATGACGCTGACTCGATTTGAGTGTTAGACTATGACTCTGGAGACCAGGGTTTAAATCCCTGTTTAAACATGGAAACCCACTGGTAGTCATGTCATGTTATTTTAGTGTGAGTGAAAAACATGCCTCCTCTGAACAAATTATGTCTCAAAAACCCCATGATAGGTTTGCCTTTGTGTTGCCATATATTGAAAATTACTTGAAGCACACAACAACCGGGGCGGCTCAACTCATTACGCAAAGTAAGCATTTGCAGTATAGTTGATTTTGCCCAGGGGCGGGCTTGAGGCGCTCTTGGGGGAAAATAGACCTTGACATATGCAAGTTGTAGTTACTGGGATGTATAGTTCACCTACAATCAAAGAGCATTCTGAACTCCACATATTTGGAATTGAACCAAATATGGCACACAGAACTCCCATGATGAACAGAAAATATATATCTGTGATTGTTTGGGGGGGGGGGCACCAAAATACTCTTTGCTTACTGTTGAAAATTACCTAGGGCCGCCTCTGACAACAACAACAACAAATATAATGTACGACATATTCTTGGCCTTATAAAACAAACTTTAAATTCAAACAGATCTGGCATAATGGCATAGTAGCAAAAAAATACTTCCCCTTTCAGTGGTATTACTAGTGTATTTCATGACTGAAACAACACCTTGGCTAGTCTAGCTTTTCCACCTGACTCAGAGAATTTTTTAAATATCTGCTACTACTCTGGGCAAAATCCTTTCTGAAAAACACTTTTAAAAGTTTAATGATAGCATATGTTCTTTAACCAAATGTTTGTTTTAATTTTCTCAGAGCTGGCGAGAGTTGGATATCAGGATCACTGATGCATCAAATGAAGCCAAAGACAATGTGAAGTATTTGTATACCCTTGAGAAATGCTGTGACCCTCTGTACAACAGTGACCCAGTAAGGGAAAAAAGTTGCTTGTGGTATAAATGGTATATTCAAGACATTGTTCGTCATTTGGAGTAAGGTGTACACAATTGATCTTGCAGAGTTTTGTAATATAACACCGGCAGTCCATCTGGATCTGGAGCTTTTCCCATCTTTATCTCTGAGATTGCCTCAGCAAGCTCCATCGTTGAAATTGGGTCTTCAAGTACTTTTCTTTGTTCTTCATTAAGTGTAGAGAGGATTTTATTGTCCAAGTATTTTCCCAAGGAAACTTTAGATGAATATGTAGTTTTATAGGGAGATGAGTAGTAGTTGTGGAGAATTGATTTAATCTTGTCCTGCTTGGTAACTTCCTCTTTTGTTACTCAAATATTTGTTTCTTCTCTCTTTCTTTTCTTAATCTAAAAGCAAGCCATCATCCTGGCTTATTAGCTGAATCAAAATGCTTCTGTTTAACAAGTTTCTTTTCAATCTCGGAAACTCTAGCTATTGAAAATTGTTTTTGTAGCTGTTTCATCTCATAACCTAAGTTCTTCTTTATTGGATTCTTTTGTAGCATTTTTTCCTTGACCTTAATTTCATCCTTAATCAGTTGGATTGGTGTATCTTAGGCCAGTATGAAACTGAAAATAACAGTAATGAAATTTTGGGATTTTCTTTTTTTTCCTTTAAATTTTGGAATTTTCAATCAATTAGGAAACACCCAATGTTAGTCAAAAAGCACTGGAGAATTTGTTCAGATAATCTTGTTGCTATTTTAGGTGATGATGGTAGATGCTATCCCAGGACTCATACATGCTATCAAAATGATCCACAATATCTCACGTTACTATAACACGTCAGAGAAGATAACTTCCCTGTTTGTGAAGGTATGTGCACCGACAGCTCTTCTGATCTTGTGAAAAAAAATGGAGCTAGGCTATTTAAGAAATATTTATGGAAGGTACCTTATGTCATCCGAACAGTCTCTCACTAGCAAATAGAATTTCTGAAAAAGAAAAATAGATGACACAGGTTAATACTCAATAAAAAACCTGACATCTGAGCTTTCTGATTTGCTTCGCAATATGAAATTTCTTATTCTAAATTTTATTTATTTATTTGTTTACTTTATTTGTATACCGCTGTTTCTCAGCCCTTACGCGACTCAACGCGGTTAACAACGGCAACAGCAAAAATTCAATGCAAGCATCATACAAACCATTTAAAAACAATTAACACAATAATACACTAAGTAATTACACATCAGTAAACAACTCATTAGTGTCTCATAACTAGAATCATGATCCAACTCGTCATCCGTAGTTCCGTTATCCTATATTCATTGCACTGCCTATTCAAATGCCTGTTCAAATAACCAGGTTTCCACTTTTCTCTGAAATACCATTAGTGAGGGGGCCAATCTAATGTCCGTGGGAAGGGCGTTCCACAGCCGAGGGGCCACCACTGAGAAGGCCCTGTCCCTCGTCCCCGCCAAACGTGCCTGTGTTGCAGGATCGAGAGCAGGGCCTCCCCAGAAGTTCTTAAAGTCCTAGTGGGTTTGTAGGTGGAGATGCGTTCATATAGGTAACTTGGGCCAGAACCGTTTAGGGCTTTATAGGCCAATGCCAGCACTTTGAATTGTGCCTGGTAGCAAATTGGTAGCCAGTGGAGCTGGCGCAGCAGAGGAGTTGTATGCTCCCTGAGTGCCACTCCTATTAGTATCATGGCTGCCGAAAGTTGAACCAATTGAAGCTTCCGAGCAGTCTTCGAAGGCAACCCCACGTAGAGAGCGTTGCAGTAGTCTAAACGGGATGTAACCAGAGCGTGGACTACCGTGGCCAAGTCAGACTTCCCAAGGTACGGACGCAGCTGGCGCACAAGCTTTAATTGTGCAAATGCTCCCCTGGCCACCAGGCTCAGCGACGAGTCCAAGATCACACTCAAGCTGCGAACCTGCGTCTTCAGGGGGAGTGTGACCCCATCCAACACAGGCTGTAACCCTATACCCTGTTTGGCCTTACGACTGACCAGGAGTACCTCTGTCTTGTCTGGATTCAATTTCAATTTGTTCGCCCTCATCCAGACCGTCACAGCGGCCAAGCACCGGTCAGGACCTGGACAGCCTCCTTAGTAGCAGGTGGAAAGGAGTGACAGAGTTGGACATCATCCACCGTACCCCGAAACTCCAGATGATCTCCCCCAGCGGCTTCATGTAGATGTTAAACAACATGGGAGACAATATTGAGCCCTAAGGAACCCCACAAGACAACGGTTGTGGGGTTGAACAGGTGTCTCCCAATAACACCTTCTGAGATCGACCCTCCAGGAATGACCGGAGCCACTGCAAAACAGTACCTCCAAGACCAATCCCTGCGAGGCGTCCCAGAAGGATACCGTGGTCGACGGTATCGAAGGCCGCTGAGAGGTCCAGCAGCACCAACAGGGACATACTCTCCCTGTCGAGCTCCCGGCGCAGATCATCCACTAAGGCGACCAAGACTGTCTCAGTTCCATGTCCTGGTCTGAAACCAGACTGTGCCGAATTTGAAATTTTCAGTTGTTGGTGTGCTCATGTGTATGTGTGAAAGAAAGAGGGAGATGAGCAAGATAAATTAGTAACAGGGAAGGTGCTAAGAAAAGAAAACAGTAGTAGTAGGAATTTGGTCATTAGCTTCTCTATGTGACTTTTAGGGAGGGAGCCTTCAAAGCAAAGATGACTGATCGGTTTCTTGTTAGCGGAGCACTGAATCTTCGCTGGGTTAGTCCAGGCTTTAAAAGAGGTTTCCCAAGTACTGGACCCCATCTCCAAGATATAGGTTCAGAAACTTGAAAAGCTCTTTTAAAGTTCAGCCAAAAGGAGTGTATTTGCTTCCCTGTACCAGTAACATGGAAGCTACCATCTGTTATGGCTTCAGAGTTCTGAAGAGCCTGACTTGACCAGTGTGATATCTATTTTGTGTAATAGGTAGTCTGATAAAGTGACATTTTAAAAGTGTCCCAACAGTATTCAGAAATGAGACCTCTTGTTCTTCCTTGCAGGTTACAAATCAAATGATAACTGCCTGCAAGGCTTATATTACTAATAACAATACTGCCACCATCTGGGACCAACCACAAGATGTAGTTTTGGAAAAAATACAAGCTGCTATAAGACTTAAGCAGGTAAGCTTTATAAGATGATAGGAGATATCAAAATGTAAAGTTAAATTCTAGAGTTTACATTTAAGAAGATGGCTGGTGCTACCATGATGCAGAGTGAGGCAACTATCTCAAGTAGTGGATGTTGAAGGATAGTAGAGGCACTCCTTCCACTATTCCTCCTGAGTTCTCTTGGACATCCTTCTCTGTTGGAGTACAGAGCTGTATGTCTTGCATGAATTACCCTGAGCCCCTTAAATGGTCTCAGGTATAGTGGAAAATGTGACTGAAGTAATATTGAGTTACCGGGTCCGGGATCATTCTGTTTGTGGAGTGGGTGAGTGGCACTTTTTGTTTTTCAGTATAAAACCACAGAAGGTCTCAAAAAGATACAAAACACAGGGAGCAAAATAATCAGACCATCTGAAGAAGTGATTGTCAATACTATAATATTATGAAAATAATTATACAAAAAATAAGAATTCTTCACTTAAAACAACCAACATCAGCAATCAACCCATGTATTATTATTATTATTATTATTATTATTATTATTATTATTATTATTATTATTTCGTGTACTTCTATCCCGCCCTTCTCAACCCCCGAGGGGGGACTCAGGGTGGCTTACAAACAGGCACAATTCGATGCCTATACAATAATACAAAACGTATAAAAACAGCAGTTAAACAGTTATAACAATTAAAACAATCAATATATATAACAACCAATAACCAATCTCATGCTCAGCGTTCGCCAACTCAGAGTCCATACTTCATTCCACATTGTCTATTCCTATCCGTCGTCGTAGTCCTTTATTTATCTGCCAGATTGCCCAAATGCCTGGTCACAAATCCATGTTTTTAATTTCCTTCTAAAGGAAAGGAGAGATGTCGCTGATCTAATTTCCCCGGGGAGTGAATTCCATAGGTGAGGGGCCACCACTGAGAAGGCCCTGCTCCTCGTGCCCACCAACCTCACTTGTGATAGAGGCGGGGCCAAGAGCAGGGCCTCCCCAGAAGATCTTAAACTCCGAGGTGGGACGTAGAGGGAGATCCGTTCAGACAGATACGCTGGGTCGGAACCGTATAGGGTTTTGTAGGTCAAAACCAGCACTTTGAATTGTGCTCGGAATTGGATCGGCAGCCAGTGGAGCTGACATAACAGTAACTAAATGTAACTAAAAGACATGTTGTATAAAACAGATCTCATGAAGCTGAATGTAATATATACAGTATTACTAAGGCAGCAGGTGGTTATCATGAAATAAATTTAAATAAATGATTGAAGTCCACATTATGAACAGAAATTGTCAGAAGAGTTTGTCTAATAGTCTTCAAACCATGCACATTTAACCGATGTGGTTAGATAATGCACAAACTCTACTAAAAAGCTGTACTTGTAATATAATGAGGAGTTGAATATACTTTACTAAAAGACTGTAGTGGCAATAAGCTTATAAACTGCGAAAATCAAACTTTTATCAAGTCTTCAAAACATGCATCATTTATCAATGGAGATGAGATGCAGAATAAACTGTCATAAAATATGTAATGGTAATGGATGCTAAGAAGCTAAACAAGCTTTACTGATGAGCTGTTTGTATTATGGACTTTAATCTTTATACAGTGTTTACTTCAAATTTATTTCATGATAATTATCTCCTGCCTTTGCAATACTGTATAAATTACGTTCACTTTCATGTTGTAATTGTTTGTTGTACACCGCATGTTATATTACTTGCTTATTGACTTTGGTTGTTTTAGGTTAAGAATTCTCTTATTTTGTGTAACATTGTTTTCATAATATTATCCTATTTACATTCACTTCTTTATTTAGTTTGACTATTTTGATTCCTGTGTTTTATTGCTGTTTTGTATTTATTTATTTATTACCAGCCATCCTCTGCCACACGTTGCTGTGGCCGTCTGTGTATATGTGCTTTCTGTGTGTATATGTGTGTGTATATATTTGTGTATGTATTTACATGTGTTTGCATATATATATGTGTGTGTGTGTGTGTGTGCGGTTTTGTGCATGCGTTTTAATGTATTTTTCATTTTTTTGGCTTTTTAAGTCTCTTCTGCTGTGTTTTCAGTGTTTTTCTGAGTGATGGTCTCTTGTTGGCTTGATTCGAGTATTGTTTCCAAACTTGGTGTCAATTCATCCAGTGGTTTTTGAGTTATGTTAATTCCACAAACGAACATTACATTTTTATTTATATAGATTTATAGTATTTGTATTCCGCCCTTCTCACTCTGAAGGGGACTCAGAGCAGATCACAGAATACATATAGGGCAAACATTCAGTGCTGTTATACACTGACAAGACAGACAGCTGCACATAGATATTTATTTATTACTAGCTTGGAAACCCGGCGATGCCCGGGTTACTTGAGAAAGGCATTATTTGTTTTGGGAAGATTGGTAACATCTCTAGCTGCAGGGTAAACTACAATCCCCACCCCCCCTAAAACCCCTCCAGTATGTTATGTTGGCCCAGGTTATTTGAAAAAGGCACTGTTTGTTTTGGGGTGTTAGGTAATATCAGTTTGGTAATTTGTAGCCAGTCTTTCCTGTTGTTTTTATTAATGTTCCCATTAGAAAATGCATAAGGATGTGGGTGAACTGCAATTTCCAAAATCATGGGCATCTGTGGCATCATTGGTTGGCTTCACAGTGCTCTCTGGATGTAGGTGAACTACAACTCCTCTAAATCATGGTGATTTTTTCCCTAAAACTCTTGTTCAGTTTATGACCAATTCCTATTTGTTGTGTGCCATAGGAATGGGTAGGAAAGGGTTAAGGGAGAGGCAGTGGGCAGGTCATGCAAATTTGGAGAGAGAAAGGAACCCTGGGATGTCCATTCCAGAGAAAAAACCAGAACATATAGGATGAAATGGCTCCCAAATGAAAGCCTTCCTTGGGTGTTTGGTGTTTGGGGAGGACACTGGCAGGGGTTGGGCTACATGTTCACAGTGCTCACTATAACCTGCAGTGTTGGTTGAGGGAGTGCCTTCAGAGGATTCTCAGCACTTGGAACTATAGCCTGTGTGTGGATGCAGGAGACTGTCTGTGTAAGTGGATACTTCCTCCACATACACATTTTCACTTTTATTAGGTGTATAGATTTATTTATTATTTATTTATTTAGTATTTATTATTTATTTAAAACTTTTATATCCCAATCTTCTCTATCTCCGCAGAGGGACTCAGACCGGCTAACAGCAAGGATTCAATGCTAGTAGTACAATCTAAAATCAAAACATTCTAACAACAAACATTAACAGTGAATTAAAATGCATAGAGAGTAAAATACATATAAGCCAATTCGCCAAGATAAAATCATGTCCAATTCAATCTACGTCTTGTGGTCCATAACTTTGGACAATTGCCGGTCTCAGCCATCATTGTGGGAATGCCTCGTTCCATAGCCATGATTTTACTAGGACAATAAATAGTTAAAATACACTGTCTATATCTGGCTATGTACAGACAACTGTACGAGATAGAAGCTTTCCCATCTTTGGCATCTTGGAGGCTGTGCTCGGTTTCAGCCATGGGGTGGGTGGTGGGTGGGAGTGGGGTACTGCCAAAGCGGTTGTTCATAAATTCCCTCCTTGATTGAATTGCCAGCATTTTTTTCCCTGGCATTTCCTCATGGGTGCCATAAACACCTCCCTGCTTAAGCAGTACCTATTTATCTACTCACATTGCTGTTTTCAAAACTACTTAGTAGGCAGAAGTTGGTCTAAAGGCCAGGAGCTCACCTTGACCCTGGCTTTGAACTGTCAACCTTTAAGTCAGCAAGATTTACTGCATCTGGCGGTTAACCTGCTGTGCTAAATCCTGGCACTTTTGTAACACTTTATTCTTTATCAGATGCAGTAAAGTATTTTGGTCAGCTTTGTTGAAGAAATTACGGGATTGAGGAAGTGTGGGTAAATTAAGAAGAACGAACATTAGTGCATTTTATTTGATAGCATGCCCTTTAAGAACCTACCCTCGAATTACACAAAGACATATTTTAACATACTCAGTGTAGAACATCACAAGTATATTTATGTGTGCTATTCTGTCATGGTGCATTGTTCTGTTTATTTATTTTATCATTGTTCATGTTTTGAAGGAATACCAAAACTATTTTCACAAGACCAAACAAAAACTGGAACAGAGACCAACTGAAAGGCAGTTTGATTTTAGTGAGATGTATATCTTTGGAAAATTTGAAACGTTCCATCGCCGCTTACTTAAGATTATGAAAATCTTTGACATCATCACAACCTATTCAGTTTTACAAGAATCCAAGATGGAAGGACTAGAAGTGATGGCAACAAAATATCAGGTATGCAAAATGTCTGCCTCAGTGGATTTGATCCTCAGTAGTTGGGATAAATGAATAAGTCTACAAAATATTGACCTAGAAATTAAAGAAGTGAGATCTCTTCTTAAATTCTCTTCCAATTCAAAAACACACAGTCTGTGTTTTTAAGATAAGGCTCTTTTTACCCCACATCTTTGATTCTCCTTGTTAATGTTCAGGTTTTGAAGTCTCCAAGCACAGTGAACAGTGAGTTGTGAGATCATATTTCCCTCCTGCCGATTCTCCATTGTTGTCATGTTTCCATGTACTAAAATGTGGTTGGTAGATCATATGGAAAAATCACCAAGTGTCAGTGAAATCATTGAGCCTTCAGTCTGAATTGTTTTTGTGATCAATTTAAAAAAGTTAAAAAAAGAAATTTGGTTTTTCAAATAGCTGAAGACATGGGGTTATTTGTTTTTGCTGTTTATTAAACAAGACAGCTAGTTTACAGTCCTTAATGTGAACATGTAAGTTAAAATGAAAGAAAAAAAATGTATGGCAGAATCCTTTTATCATTTGGGTTGTTTTTCTTCCCATTTAACAGATATCTTCAATAAGATTAGCCTGTACATACATGTCTCCTAGTTGCAGAGGTAGACATTCTGTGGTTCTTTAGCTCTTGTTGGGCTACAATTCTCAGTAACCCTAGATAGCACAGACAATTTATAGTGATACTGAGAGTTGCAATTCAGAAATATGTAGGGTGTGCCTTGATGATTCCCTACCCCTTCACCACTGCCTTGTGACTCAGGATCTTTTAGGTTAATTCCACAGATGACCCTAGATCAACTGTAAGGGACTGGCAAATACACGGACACAGACACACACACATACATGTCAAAGGTTTTCAGCTAAGACAAATGACTTTACCCCAATTCTCAGGCTGAGTTGATAACAGATGATGAAGGATCCCAGAATTGGTAAATTTATATCTGTATCATATATATCCTATTGTTTATCCTGGCTTGACTTTATGTTTTGGGAGAGAAGGGAGGGAAAACCACCTTTGGTGGCATCTCCCATGCTTAATTTATAGGTTACAGGCAACTGTAAGCTATGAAGGCTGCACTGAGTGGAGCTGTAGCCCACCACCTAGACTTGGCTATGACATATCCATTTTAGAGATGGGACCACCATTATTAGGACTGCAATGCTCTGGGTTTTAGGTGTATGGGTCTGGAGCTCTGCTCAGTTCTCTTGCTACACTGTTCTGCCCATCCTCACAAGAGGCAGGTGGGTAAACAGCTTGTGTCAACCATGGCGGTGTCTTGATGGTAATGCTAACATGCTCTAGATCAGTGGTTCTCAATCTGTGGGTCACCAGGTGTTTTGGCCTACAACTACCCAGAAATCCCAGCCGGTTTACCAGCTATTAGGATTTCTGGGAGTTGAAGGCCAAAACAAAACTTGTGGGAACCCACAAGTTGAGAATCACTGTTCTAAATATATGTGTTCAAACTCATTAATTCTATCATCTTAATGATATTGGCAAATTGGGGCATGTGGGTTCAAGGCTTCCTTTATTCTCACATAGGAGCAGCAGGAACAGATTTATGTAGGAATAGATTTAACATATTTCTCTCTGAGGTCAGAATTGGGATAGTAAACTTAGCTGTATCACCCTTAGAGCAAGGGTCCTCAAACTGAGGGCCAATTCACAATCCCTCAAACTGTGACGGGGCCAGACAATAGTTTGAAAAAAAATGACCAAATTCCTATGCATACTGCACATATCTTATTTGTAGCGCAACCCCCCAAATTACAATATGTAAAATGAAGAACAACCTCAACCAACGTAAATTTACTAGTATTTCATTCAATGGGAAGTTTGGGTCTGCTTTTAACCGAAGAGATAGTCAAATTAATTAGGATTGTTGTTGTGTGCCTTCAGGTCATTTCAGACTTAAGTTTTTTGGGGTACGGGGGGTGGGTGGTGGGTAAATGACCTTGGAGGTCCGGGTCTGGAATGCAGGCCTTAGTTTGGGGACCTCTACTTTAGGTACTGAATCAGGAGTCAAAGTTGAGCCTTTTAGCCTTCTGTTTGTTATATACTCTCATTGATCTTGGCCTAGAACTGTAATTTTTCACCACCTGAAAGAATAGTGGGGCTGTTAGAGAACTCTGGGTCCTCAAAGTTATACATATTTAATATAGTAAGCTGTCTTGTACTTTCATTTGCACAGACTGCGGCAATGCAGGAACAATGGGAGGTAACTTATATCAGGGCTGCTAATGTTGTGCCTTGTGGTTATGAAAATGATGGCTTGCTTCTCCTTTGAGACCTTTTAATAAAGAGAAAATTATACTGTGATGTTGTGTTTAATTTCTACAAACTTCTACATATTCCTGCTTCTATGTGTCTTCTGTACCACCCACTCCCCCCAAAACTAGTGCACCAGAGTGTGTTGTACAAAGTGTTGCATATTTTTGCATGTTTGGAAGTTTTAAAAAAACAAAACGCATTGTGTGAAAAAAAACATTGTCTAATTAATGGATGCTGCCCTAGTTTTTATGTTCAAGCTTGCCATAATGTATTTTTAAGATATGGAGCTTCTTTTCTTTTTCTCTTTTGAATTCAGTATCAGGGATGGGGTTAGTGGAGAAAAATGTTAGCTCTCTCTTGAGATTTTTTTCCTGAGAAAACTAGTACCGCTATTTTAACAGTCACTTTCCCAACTACCTTTAGGGCATTGTGACCACCATGAAAAAAAAGCAATACAACTTCTTGGATCAACGGAAAACTGATTTTGATCAAGACTATGAAGAGTTTTGCAAGCAAACCAATGATCTTCATGTAGGTTGGATCCTTGTCAAAATTTTGCTCACTTTTATTGTTAATAATAACCTCCATTTGTATAGAGCACTGCTTCTTAAACTGTGGTCCTAACCCTAAATGGGGTCCCCTTAGCTCATGTTGGAGTCCTGAAAATTTTTTCTGAACGTCACTAAAGACCTCATCACATGGAGGTCCTTGATTTGGGGGAAAGTGGAGGGATCCGTAGGGCAATGGGGCAAAACATGAACAGCAGGGCACTCAGCACCCCGCATCACCTGCTTGCCAATCACATGCCAGAAAACGTATCTGTCCATTGTGCTCTCACACTAGTCCTATGTTCAGAATTCCCCCTCATAGAATACTTTGTCGATGCAAGTGGTATGGAGCGCTGCCGGAAGTAATTGTGGATCATGTAATGAGATCTGACAGGCTCTGTGCTGTCTACAAGGGGGGAATTTTCCCCATGTGATGAGGTCCTTAGTGGCTGCATTAGACATTTACATGACTCTGTTTAGAGTGGACACTGCTGAAAATGCTACAGCTGTACTCCACAAATAGGAAAATCAGCCTGTTTAGAAAGACTTACAAATGCTGATTTGTTATCAGTAAATGTTTGATTTTTATACTTATTTTGTATTCCTATTTACTGGGGCTACGTAAGCATTTCTTGGGCTGAAAGGGGCCCTGAGTGGAAAAGTTTAAGAAGCTCTGGTATAGAGGTAACAGCCACTAGAAATTATTCTTACTCCGGCACAAATACTTTTGGAGATACAATTAATTTAAGCTGATCAAGGGTATAATTTACAGATATCGGCATGTTATTATTTCCAGTGTAGCAGAACAAGTCTTTCTCTTTGTAACTGCTGGATAGAATTGTGAAGTGGCAGTAGAAAACATGAATCCTTTCCAAATGGCTTTCTGCATCCCCCATGCAGTTAAATTGTATGTCTTCAGTGTTTCTAGATTCCCCCCAAGAGTTAAGAAGAAAATAAAAGAGCATATTTGGGAACAATGTTTGAGAGGTTGAATATGGTCTTTTCCTACAATGACTCCAATTAATGAACAGAGAACCTCGGACCATGGAGCCTCCATATCTGACTACAACCTCCTCTTGTTACCTCATCTCATTTGTAGCAGCACTTATACTTGAGAGAAGCCTTCCTGCCCAAATGCTAGGGAAATGTACCACAGATGAGCATGAAAAAGTCAACCTCCCTCCCCATCTGCTGCAACTCCAGCTCCCCTCTCATTCCCCTGTACACCGGAATTACTATAGTATGCCCCCATACTGTAATGAGAGGCTTTTTTTCAAGCTGTTCCACTCCAGAACAAAAATAACCCTCTGACTTTAAAACACCACACATCAAGTAGGAAAACAATCCTTTTTTATGTAAGTTAATTAAAAACAGCAAGGTAAAAATATATGCTTTAAGAAAGTAGATAAGTCCAAATAAAGTAGGAAGATAAGCAGGAAAAAAGTATCTCAAGGCAGGATTCAGCAAAGTTCAAAAGCAAAGTTCAGACTTTTGTAATAAAATCCAAAGAACCAGGAAAGCACTGATCCACAGGATGAGTATATAATCCCAAGAGACAAAGAGTCAAACCATGAACAAGAAATCCTTAACATGAATCTTCCAAGCAAGGCTTCCATAGAACAAGAACTAGGACTTAGCAGGATTCTGAAACAATGCTTCATCTAACTATTTTTTCCTTGGTGAGAACTTTATATCCCAACACCCAGAAACTAGTTTCATTTTCTTTAACTGCCTCTTGCCCTTATCTCTCGAAGCCTAGTAGAACGGTGAAGGCCTTGGCCCTGCATGTAGCATGTAGCCGGGGGAGGGGGGGAGGTCTTGGGGGGCTTCAGCCCCCCCGAAATTCTCATGGTGGTCCGCAAGAAGGCCTTACTGGTACATTATTTAAACTGGTATGTTTATTCATATCATGATCTGATCACCATGCTCAGTATATCCCATATGCATGGGGGTATTGGGGTAACGATACAAAAGGTTTGCTAGGGTAGACCCTCTTTCACTCAGACTCAGTCCCCCCGAACCAAACTCAGCCCCCCCCCCGAAACAAAATCCTGGCTACGGGCCTGGCCTTGGCTGAAGTATGTCTGTTTTGGCTAAATTCCAGCCATCTGTCTATGTGCCTATTATCTATCTGCTCATTATTTTCTCCAGGTGTCAAGTTGTTTTCAAACCCCAAATATTGGGAACTTTCTGGGTCAGGGAGTAAACTATCATACCTATACCCTGTAGGAACATTCTCATGGGAAACTACACTTTGAACCGGTGTCCCTATGCCATTCTCTGCAGAATCTTGTCCTTCCTTGTTGGCTCTAGCAAAAGCAAACTGCTACAGTCTTTGTTAGCTTATCTCTTCTTCCTCATTGATAATGTTTGCCAATTTATCCCAATGTTTGTCTGTGAAATGTTGGAGGTTATGATGTTTGCATATATATATATATATATATATATATATATGTATATGTATATGTATATGTATGTATAAATATTCTCTCTGTATATGTGAAAGAAGGGTATTTGTGTGAGTGAAGAGATGAAGCGAGAAAAATGGTCCCTGCTCATTTACCACTGCCATGTGTGTCCCCCCTCGAGAGATGAGGCGTAAGCAAAAGAGAACCTTAGGCTGATAAAGAATACCATTCCTGCTCTAGTTTTTTTTTTTTAGAAGAAAGGTCCTCTGTCTGACTGTGTCCTATTTGAGATTTCTTCTGACTTAAGTCCCTTTTGGAGTGAGAAGGGAGGAATTATGCTGGAATTATGAAATCCACTTTTCACAATATGCTGCAACTCCAGCACAATATGCTTATCTAACATTTTCATGGTTTCCTTCTGCAGCAACAATTGCAGACTTTCATGGACATTACCTTTGAAAACATTACAAATACAGAAAGAGCTCTATATATGCTGAAGAAATTTGAAAGGTAAAAAAAAGGAAATTATTCAGTTTCATTTGGGGTAACTTTGAATGTTTAAGCATTTTTTTTCAAAAAATATTCATTTTTGTAAATGAATGTTTTACTTAATTGTTTTAAAAATTGTGAACTGTCTTAAATCCCATCTTGGGAGAAAGGCAGCATATAAATAAAAAAATTAAAAAATAGTAAAACACAAATATCTTTGCAATTCTTCTCAATCTGCTTTTGAACTAAATATTGTAAATTGTGCTCAATGATATTGAACTTCAATCCCATACAGTTTCATTATCATGCATAATTCCAGCAACAGTGAGGTCCTATAATTTCATTTCATAAATTAGCCACACCTTATCTGAGACTAGAGTAAATGATGTGATTTTCTGTTGACAGAGATCACATCTGGTGCCATTTGTCTCATATGTTTAAAATAGCATAACATATTATGGGCCACTGTTAATTGTTGTGTCTTGGAGTCCATACACATTAGTGGTTCAAGCAAATGACAGTTCCATGTCCATTTTCTAGTCCAAAATGAAAGTAACCCCATTCAATTAGGCACTATCCCTTGTCCAACCCTTTTATAGTTGACCATGGCCATTTTGTAGACTTGGCCATTGGTTTTGTGGAACCTTGTCGATCGAGTTATAATTACAATTGATTTAAAATTTTATTGCTGTGTTTTAGTAAGATTTTTGTGTTTTATGATGTTTCTATTTTAATTTGTCTTTTTCTTGTTTGCAATTGAATATTTTGCCTTATAATTTGGAAACCGCTCCGAGTCTCTTTGGGGGGGGGGGGGGGATAGGGCAGAAAACAAATAAAGTTTTTATTATGATTATGGTTATGCTTATTATTAAGTAAAAACATTATATCAAAATTTATGGAAACTCCATTGATCTGATGAGTCTACCTTAGCTGGCATTAGCATCCAGATTTAGATTAAATCATTTATAGTGTTAAATTCAATCTTGATTTTCCCTTTTCAGCAAACAAAAGACTATTAGTATATTGTCATGTGCTGATCCCTCTAACTTGTGTTATTCTATGTCAAGAAACTATGCTGTGTTAAACACCCGTATCCACTACTGAGTCCCCTTGGGGAGAGAGGTCGGGTTATAAATTATTATTATTATTATTATTATTATTATTATTATTATTATTATACTGACACAAAAACACATATGTCACAGCAAACAAGATATATATGCTGGATTTTGTATCACAAAATCACAAGTCGTACACTTCCCAGCGTCTAGGACTGTGTTTCTTCCTCCATATTAGGCTAGGAATCCCCAACCTTGGCATTGACGAGAAATACCAGGTAATTCTTCAGAACTATGGCCATGACATTGAGGTGGTCTCCAAACTCTACTCCAAGCAAAAGAACGACCCCCCATTGGGACGTAACCTTCCTCCAATGGCTGGTAAGATCTTGTGGGCACGGCAGCTTTTTCAGAGAATCCAGGAGCCCATAAGTCTTTTCCAAAATAACTCCACAGTTCTGCAGACAGCGGAGGCAAAACCTATTATCCGCAATTACAACAGGGTGGCTAAAATCCTTCTAGAGTTTGAGGTGGTCTATCACAGAGGATGGCTTCAACAGGTAAGACAGAATGCTGAATATTTTCAGAGTAGAATTTGCATGACATGTCTTGTTCTCAGTGTCAATCAAATCTAAAAAACTTGAGTTTAATTGTCTTATATGTCTTCTTGTAATAGCAGTTAGCCATGCATTGTAGTCATATTCCCAGTTGACTGAAAAATGACGAGCGTGTTATTAGAATATTTCTAGGGCTTAATGAATGACTGGATTTTAATGTTTGCTTAATGACATTTCCGGTTGATATTATAAAATCTATATAAATAAAAATCTAATGTTGGTTTGTGGGATTAACATAACTCAAAAACCACTTGACAAATTGACACCAAATTTGGACACAATACGCCTATCAGGCCAACGAGTGATCATCACACTGAAAAACACAAAATAAGAGGCTTAAAAAGCCCAAAAATAAAAAATACATTACAACGCATGCGCATAACTACATATATACACATATACACAAATATATACACACACATACACACATATACACAGACTGGGCCACAGCAACGTGTGGCAGGGGATGGCTAGTATTCAATAAACCTATTTAAAACAACAACTGCTGCTTCTCCTGGTTTGGTTTTCATGTTCTGGAGTGGGCTTGCATCATGTTGGCTGGAGTATACATCCAATTGCTAGTCTTAATTAGTATGGACCCATTGAACTAATGGGATCTACAGAAGTGCAGAGTGCATCATTTGAGTCAACAGCTCTGTACTAATTGAGACTAGCTGTTAGATTTAAGCTTTGCAGTGCAATAATCCTCAAACCCTACAAGAAGTACAAATCAAACATAAAATGTTATCCAGAGGCATTTCTACCCAGGTTCTTTTTGTAGCTTCAGGATATGTCACTCTGTTGATGAAATACTGGATGACAACAATAGAGCCTTGCTATCAAAAACCAAAGTATATGTTTGTAAGGCGATTACATGACTAGCTAAATTTGTGACATAGAATTCTGCTTTGGCAGCGTTACGAACACTTTGTAGTATGGTGAGATGAGTGCCACAGCTCAGGCCTCCTGTACATAGGCGACTGACTTGATATGCAGAAGGTGGAGATTTTTGTATCACCTGTTTAAAAACAATTTGGAGAGTCAGACAGGGAAATTTTATTATGGCCTTGAGGAAGTCTCAACAGTCTAGAGCAGTGGTTCTCAACCTGTGGGTCCCCAGGTGTTTTGGCCTACAACTCCCAGAAATCCCAGCCAGTTTACCAGCTGTTAGGATGTCTGGGAGTTGAAGGTCAAAACATCTGGGGACCCACAGGTTGAGAACCACTGGTCTAGATTATCTTTGTTTATTTTGGTGATCTCCAGTTGTTTGGGATTATGGCTTCCTTCATCCCTGACCATAGGTAATACTGGCTGGGATTCCTGGGTAGTGAATTCCAAAGCACATGGAAAGGGTGATCTAGCATATGGAAAGGATGATCAAGAAAAGGGAGAAAATGAAAGCCCAGGCTCCAAGTCTTGATGATAATGATGATGGGAAATCTTTGGCTTGCTGTAAGAAATATTTCATCTGTCAGTCTTAAATCTATTGATTTTTGTCAGTTTTCTGTTGCCAAAAACTGCCAAGAGATCACAAATATCCATGTTGAAATATTTTCATAAAAAGACAATAAATTAAAAACTTTTTTCAGAATCATTCCAACTAATTTGTAGAACAGGATTCTGACACTGGTTTGTCTCATTGTTGGCCAGATGCTTATAATAGGTTGAGAATTACTGGTCTAGATTATCTTTGTTTATTTTGGTGCTCTCCAGTTGTTTGGGATTATGGCTTCCTTCATCATTGACCATGGGTACTAATGGCTGGGATTCTTGGGTAGTGAATTGACCATTCCTTATCTGGAATTCCAAAATTCAGAATTGTTCACATAAGTGGCTAAGATGATCTCCTCTTTCTCTTTCTCTTTCTCTTTCTCCTCCTCCTCCTTTGTATCCCACTTTCTCTCTCCACAAGGAGACTCAAAGTGGCTAACAATAAAATCATTACAATACAATTTAAATATACAAATCTACAAACTTTAATACAGTATTAAACATCATTAATATAAAAAACAATTCAGATTAAATCTATTAAAATATATAAAACCACAGCAGCCCCTGACATGATCTTAAAAACTTTCATCTTTGCTTTTAATGTACACAAAATTTATTTCATGTACAAAATTATTTAAAATATAATGTATAAAATTTCCTTTAGGCTATGTGTGTAATTATAAAACTGAATGAATTCAGATTTATATATGACTCCAAAATATCTCATTGTTTATATCCAATATTTTTTAAAAATACACCACACTTCTGATCCCAAGCATTTCAGATAATGAATAGTCAACTTGCATCTGCTTCCATCTCTGTTTAACAATGGTTTGGAAAAAAAGCCAATCCAAACAAATTTTGCTTTGCCTGATATCTTATGTGCATTTCTTGTGTACAGGTGCAGCTATGTAAAGCAGGACTTCAGGCATCATTGCTAGTGAAAGCTCCAGAGACTGGAGAAATCTTTGTGAATTTTGATCCAGAGATTCTCACTTTAATAAGAGAAACTCAGTGCATGGCTCGCATGGGGCTAGAAATACCACCATTTGCCATTGCTCTTCAGCAAAAAAGTGACTCTTATAAAAAGGATGTGAATAAACTGCAGGTATTTTTGCATTGCTTAAAATATAACTGTTGGGGTTTCAAGAGATTCCAGCATTTTGAATGCAATTTTATTAGCAATTCCTAAAAAAATGTGAAGGATAAGTTTCCATCTTGCTTGTTTAAAAACTATTATCTCCAGGCAGAAAAGTCTTTATGCACAACCATTTTGGCTTGCTTCAGAATATTATTATGGAAAGCAGCATCACAACCCCCCCCCCCAACTCTTAAGGAATCTCGAGTACTTTTAACTTGATCAGATGGTTTCCTTTCTTATTTCAATAGCTGTATAGTATTTGCTGTTGAATGTATTTATATAGTGTTAAATTTGCACAGAATCCTCCTTTTCACTTAGGCTGGTACAATGCTCTGTCCTGCCAGTGAATATACTTTTGGGTGTAGAGTGGTAGCACAGGGTTGGAAGATATGGCCATTTCAGTTACGAGGCAACAGGCATGTAGCCGAGGGGGGGGGGGGGCTTTGGGGGCTTCAGCCCCCCCCCCCCAAATTCTCATGGTGGTCTGCGAAAAGGCTTTACTGGTACATTATTTAAACTGTTATGTTTATTCATATCATGATCTGATCACCATGCTCAATATATCTCATATGCATGGGGGTATTGGGATTATACAAAAGGTTTGCTAGGGTAGACCCTCTTTCACTCAGACTTAGCCCCCCCCCCCGAATCAAAATCCTGGCTACGGGCCTGCCAGACAAGCTGTCCTGACAGTTCATAAGCAGCATAGAGGCCATCAGAGTTTGGGATCCCAGATTTTAGGGTTTGACTCCTCTTACATAGTTCTCAGGGCAAGTAAGAAAAATTTCATGGTGAGAGAATTGCCTTGAAAAATGAGGATGTATATTTCTCTTTTTGTTGAGTGGCATAATAAAATACAATTGCTTAAGGATCATGCTTAATGACATCATCAGAGCAGTTTTGTGTTTTGAGATCATTTTGTGTTTTGAGATCATTTTTAATGTCACACTTTCCTGTGTTGGGTTGGGCCTGTGTTGGGCCTGTGGTCATTTCTGGAATTGCACTGCCTCTTGATCTGCTACTTAGGCTGCCATAGTTATGGTAGGAAACAGTATTGCTGCCTTTGATTTAACTCTTTTATCTAGTAAAATCTGGGGATTTTAACTCTTTTGTCTAGTAAAATCTGGGGAGATATAAAGTGGAGTGGTGAGATAAAGTAATGTTAGTTGTTACATCATCCACCTTGAAAAAGTGAATTATGTTACAGGTAACACTCCAGTGATCCTGGCTGTTAAAGCCTTCTACAGTACATTCACAAGTAGTTCAACTGCAATTCCAGTGTTGTTGTTTATTTGTTCAGTCACTTCCAACTCTTTGTGACCTCATGGACCAGCCCACGCCAGAGCTCCCTGTCAGCTGTCAGCATCCCATCTCCATCAAGCTCAAGCCAGTCACTTCAATAACTCTCACCAAAGGCTATGGCCACTTAACATGGACTTAAGAAGGCTGATTTTGCTGCCTGGGAATGCAACAGCAACATGGTTGCCAAATCTAGCCAGGTTGCAATATGTAGGTTATTGAAATAAGCTTTGAAGTCAATAGAGGACGGCTCAGAATGTATAGTGAACAATGGATTCCACCGTATGCTTATATTCCTCATTGGTTCTCATTTCAGATGATGCTGGCAGAATATAAGAGAGTTAAATCCAAAATCCAAGCTCCCCTTCATGTGCTAATGGCCCCTCATGTGGCTAAAGTGGATGAGGCTATGCAGCCTGGAATGACCACCTTGACCTGGACATCCCTAAATATTGAGATGTACTTGCAGAATATATTGAACAAACTTGGTATGTTTATCAACAGGATAATGTCTGATACTTCCCCAAGAGAGCTACAAGCATACACATGCAAAGTCACATGCATGTTGAGACTTTGTGTATGACTGTTCAGTTCAGACAGATCCAATATTTCTAATATTGGCTGTGCCTTTGCTGCCCATCCTGAGGAATAAAGAGATCCAACACCAAAGATGGGATAAAATCAGGGCAACTTTATTAGCTGTTACCTATTTACTGATTTTTTTGTGACAACCAAATCAAAATGGGGGGAGTAACTTGGTATGGGAGTGGCTGGAGCCATCAGTCTCCCCAGATCAGATCCCCCTGCCTCTGCTGGGCAAAAACACAATAGCCCCTTAGAGGAATCCCAGAAAGTCAGGGTTGCTCCCAAGCCAGTTTGAATTGAAAGGCTAGTAAGAGGGTGGGAGGCCCAGACCACCAAGCCTCCAGAGATGGAAGATACCCATAAACCAGGCCCAAGGACAGATTTTTCTCCATCCTCACATATCATATGATATCCAGGGGCAGTTCCAAATTCCCATTCTCCACAAATGCTCCAGAAGGCGTATCACCAGTTTGTATGGAGCCCCCGGTGGCGCAGTGGGTTAAAACCCTGTGCCGGCAGGACTGAAGACCAACAGGTCGCAGGTTCGAATCCGGGGAAAGGCGGATGAGCTCCCTCTATCAGCTCCAGCTCCTCATGTGGGGACATGAGAGAAGCCTCCCACAAGGATGATAAAAACATCAAATCATCCAGGCGTCCCCTGGGCAACGTCCTTGCAAACGGCCAATTCTCTCACACCAGGAGTTACTCCTGACACGACCAAAAAAACCCAAAACAGTTTGTATTTTCCCCCAGCACTTGTCATGGAGGCCTATTAAAGACACCACCCTTAGCCAATTGTCCAATTCTTCATGACAGTGTAGGTTAAAGGGGGGGGGGGGTTCTACTTAGTCCATAGCAACCAATGTTATAACACTGTGTAAGAAGGTGTGGTGATGTGTTGAAGAAATCCAAGAGGAAAGGTGGAGGGTGAATTGCATTTTACGAGCAGGCTAGGCCCTGCCTCTTTTTCATTTCCTGGCGAATTATTACAGCAGGTCTCCATCCTGAAGCCAAATGATCTCCCAATCTCCGTTGCTCTATGGTGTGGGAAATCCTGATATTGCAGAACTAATGCAGTTTGTCATAACATTAATTGACCTCACTACCTCTGAGGATGCTTGCCATAGATGCAGGTGAAACATCAGGAGAAATGCCTCTAGAACATGGCCATATAGCCCAAAAAAACCTACAACAATCCAGTGATTCCGGCCATGAAAGCCTTCGACAATTAATTGACACTGCTCAATGGTATGGAATGCTAGGAATAGTGCTTTGGTGAGGCACCAATAGTCTTTGTCAGAAAAGACAAAAAACCTTGTAAAATTACATCTCCTATGATTCCATAGTATTGAGCCATTGTAGTTAAAGTGGTGTCAAACTTCATTGATTTTACAGTGTAGATGCACCCTTTGATAAAATGCCTTAAATGATAGCAGGAAGACAGTCAGCTAAACTAATCCTCAGCTAAGACAATTGCTAAGTTCACATTTTGTTTCTAGTTAATATGTTCCGCTTCTCTTTGCTGATGTGCAAATGCCATTTGGATGAGATTCTTATGGCTATACATGAAGTGCATGGCCCTAGTTGCTGACCAAACCATAACAAAATCAATCTTGAACTCACATGGGACTGTTTTGGATGTGTTAAAGTTTGTCCATACGACTTTTGGAAGATCCGACTAATTATTTGGAAAACATGAATATTATTTTTGTTACACCATTGTAAATAGTCCAATTGCATTTGTTTCCTATGCTCGTGTGTATTTACATTGGTTAACACTTGCTGCCATTTTCACCTTAGTGTGGGCTCCAGACATTTCTTTTTCTGTTGTAAGGAAAAATAAGTCTTGTGAAGACATACATATTTTTTTTAAAAAAATTCTGTTGTAGGTCATACTTTCCTAATACTGCTATACTATTGTTTAGTAGCAGCTAAGGTTCCAAAAGGTGTGTCAGCTACCAAACTTCCTCAGCCCTTTGAGGGCTGTATCAAAATATCTTGCACAGTTTTGGTTTACCTTTGAGTTTCTTATAAAGAACAATTGCACTTGATATTTTTCTGCTGACCTCTTAGATGTTTTCGAGCTGAAAAGCAATCTGATTGTTATGTAAGAAGGATGTTATTTAATGATGGTTGTAAAAGTTTCCATATTCTCTTAACATATTAACAAGTTCTTGCTCAAAAGAAGAAAAGGTCATTTCTGAAAGTCACAGATTTGTGAACTATATTCGCTTTCCTCTTTGTCTTTCAAGCTGACCTTGAGCTGCTGCTAGATCGAATAAATGACTTGATAGAATTTCGTATTAATGCTGTTCTTCAAGAAATGAGCACAGTGCCCCTCTGCAACCTTCCAGAAGATGATCCACTGACCTGTGAGCAATTTCTTCACATGACCAAGGTATTATTATATAGGTCTAGTTTCTAGGGGAGATGAAGGATAATTGTCTTAGCTATGTTTTTCTGCTTTCATACTAATAGAAGCAATGTGACTGCTTCCATAAATGCATGCTCTTCCTAATGAAACAATAGACCAGTGGTTCTCAACCTGGGGTCCCCAGATGTTTTTGGCCTTCAATTCCTAGAAATCCTAATAGCTGGTAAACTGGCTAGGATTTCTGGGAGTTGTAGGCCAAAAACATCTGGGGACCCCAGGTTGAGAACCACTGCAATAGACGGATAACTGCTCGGAAATACTACCCTAAAGTGCTGATTTATGTTGATACTGGAATGGCTATACTAAGAATAGACATGAGTTTATGTACTACTATTTTATGATGACGATGACAATGATATTGATAAATAAAAGTCAGTGTGCAGTGTTTTAGAAGGATCATGTTCTCCTAGGTGTTAATTCTTTCAAGGTCTGTTGTAGACCAGAATAGAAAGATGTCTATACAAAATATTCTTATTAAGGTTGTTGTAGGTTTTTTGGGCTGTATGGCCATGCTCTAGAACATGGCCACACAGCCCAAAAACCCTACAACAACCCAGTGACTCCAGCAATGAAAGCCTTTGACAATACATATTCTTATTAAAATATAATATGCTGGCCATATAAAATGATGTGATGAATAAAAAATGCCTTCCATGTAAAGTAATATAATGAAGTTAAGTACCCATGCCTGTATCTTTCCCTAAAGAGAATGTTATGTAGATGCATCTGTGAATACTTATCAGAAATCACCTGAAATAGTACCAACAAGCCTGATAATTTCTCATAAACATATGCTGAAATTCCAATACTTAAGAATGCTTAAGTGGAGTGTTGGTGGTGATTTTGGCTATCTGGTTTAACCATCATCACAAATTGCATACTAAGGTGTCCAGAGATGGAGATAACCCCCAGAAAGAATCTGAAATTAGCTGCAGTTGAAAGAGGAAATTATTCATTTCCTCTTCTCCCTCCATTCATAAAAAATTCAGCTATTCCATTAGAGCCTTCCATTATAGAAGAGCAATGATGAAACAAAATCCACGGCTCTCAAAGTTGAGTCTGATCTTTTCCTCTGTATATGCACCACATGATATAATTTGAGCCATTGGCATTGCTAAACTAGACTTAAATCAGACTACTATCGATACTCCATTTATTTTCAGGAACTCTGTACTAAGGGTGCATATACGTTGCATCTGAAAAGCTCATTAGTAGAAGAAGCAACCAATGAGCTTATCAACATGTTATTGGATATGGATGCACAAAACAAAAGTGATACTGAAAGCAGAACTGAGGAAATTGATGAAGGTAAGTAGTATTCCAAGCGGGATGTGACTAAGGCATGGATTACCATGGCTAGATCTGGCATCTCAAGATATGGGCGCAGCTGTCACACGTGTTGATTTTGGAATTGCGACACTTATAGAACTCATTACATAGTACATAGTAAGTATCTCCATTTTGATTAGGATTAAGTGGCTGTTTCTACTTCATTTAGGATTAATCTTCATGTTTTAGGAGATCTCTAAATGTTTCCTTGACATCAGTCAAATTCTCTTTGGGACTTGCTTATTAGCAACAGAGAATAGGATACAATGGCACAAATCCTGATCTCTGACAACCATGAAGCCATATAGCTACATGCACAAGGCACAATATCTCTACATCAGATACTAAGATTTTTCTTAGAATGTGAGCAGAACTCTAATTCAATTACTTGTTATTCCCAGCAGCAGAAGATGATGGCCCACCAGATATGTTAGCTTCATCACACACCCCTAGCCAACTTTCAACAGCATTATCTACTCCTTTAACTAAGAAAAAGAAGAAAGAAATGGAAATGCTAGAAGAAGAAGCCCAAGAACTGCTATCTCATTTCAGCCATCGTAATGTGGATGCTCTTTTGAAGGTTACTCGCAATACCCTGGAGACCATACGCAAGCGCATTCAAGCTTCTTCTATTATCAGCTTCTTAGGTAGCCACTGCTTTCCTTCTGCAACTGGACACATTTTTAAAATAGTTTAAATGTTCCCTAGTTTACCAAGCTATGTTTGATAGAGCTGGCTCGTTGTGGCAATGGTAGATGATAATGAAACATACAGAATATTTGTCTCCTGTAGAAAATTTAAGATGGGGTATTGTTTGATCTCAGTTTACTGAAATGCATTGGGAATATACCTGTAACCTAGAAATGTATCTACAATATCACTTATGTCATACAAGATAGGACTACCAGAGCTAATTGGTTTCTCCTTAGCCACCTATATTATAAGATGTTTGTCATTATGAAGTCATGTGTAAATGTAGCATGTATCAAGGAAGAAGTGGACAAGTAATACTGCTGATGATACCATTCTCTACTATACAAAGATAGGACTGCATTTCACAGTTACATCTTATATTCAAAACAGGCCCTAGTCATCAAACTAAGCACTTTAGATTTCTACATTCATGTATCCATTTTTCCTTGACATATTGGTGCAATTCATTCTTGTGTTAATGGATGAGAAAGGTGAGGTGCATTTTTCCTGTTTAATTGAAGTTTTGGAAGTGCAAACAGATTCAAATAGAAATGAAAAAAAAACCCCTCTTTTTCTTTTGAACAACAGTGAATTCTGTTATTAAGACTTGCAATGAAATAATCCTTCACTGATAAGTGTTACTTCTGCATTGACAGAATGGTGCTCTTTGAAAAGAAATGACTGGGTTCAACGTGATCTCACAGCTTGTGTTATTGTGGTATGGAGAACTCAATGCAGATATTGGAAATTTAATGTATGCCATTCCTTTGAGTTTTTAATGAAGACAAATACAATTTCCGCAGACCAAATGCCAAGCCATTATTCTTATTCTCCAATTTTCATGTTTGCTTGGCAAGCATGGACCAGACTCTGGATATGATGGCATCCACCCAGCATCTTTTTTGCACTTGCTATGTTAAGTTTGAACAGGGAGGCTTCATTTCACTTGAACAGTACAAGCCAAATGAGAAGAGTGGGCATCTCGTACTTTCTTAGCAGCAGATACCACTATTTCTCCCCAAATATATCCTGTTCTAATATAAAATGAGCCACTAGGGTTGGTTAGAAGACATGGGTCATACTTGCTTCACCAGTCAAGAAGCATAATAAGTACTTTGTTTTGTATTTCCACCTAGATAATGAGAATGCTCTTAAGCAGAAGCCAATTGTTCAGCCTATATTTCAGGCAAATGTTATTCTTTCCATCCCAAATTTTGCTATAATGCCGTCTCTTGAGGAAGTCCAGCAAACACTCAGCAGAGCTGTAGACACTATTGTAAGTGTTATGAAAGGAGTTGGCCAATGGAGTAAGGAGAGACTGTCCAAGGTATGTGGTCATGTGCATCTGAGTGCTTTGAGGATATGGTCCTTTATATCCAGTTTGCCGCCACCACCAAATCTTTTTCTTCTTCGTTTTCCCACAGAAAGGCATGCTAGAAAGAAAAATGGCTGCTTTACAAAATGATGGTGATGGTGATTCTGAGAATGAAATGCAACAAACTGAAGTTGAAAACATCCTTGGTAATACTTTTACTCTTGCGTGTGTATGCATGAATCTCCCCTTGGTTAGGATTTGTTAGCAAGTGCATCAAAATGTTGCCATGATCTATTATTCTAAATAGATCAAATGGGATCATTTCTCATCCCATTTGTTGTTCATTCGTTCAGTTGTCTCCGACTCTTCGTGGCCTCATGGACCAGTCCACGCCAGAGCTCCCTGTCGGCTGTCACCACCCCCAGCTCCTTCAAGGTCAGTCCAGTCACTTCAAGGATGCCATCCATCCATCTTGCCCTTGGTCGGCCCCTCTTCCTTTTACCTTCCACTTTCCCCAGCATAATTGTCTTCTCTAGGCTTTGCTGTCTCCTCATGATGTGGCCAAAGTACTTCAACTTTGTCTCTAGTATCCTTCCCTCCAATGAGCAGTCGGGCTTTATTTCCTGGAGGATGGACTGGTTGGATCTTCTCGCAGTCCAAGGCACTCTCAGAACTTTCCTCCAACACTTTCCTCAAAAGCATCTATCTTCCTTCGCTCAGCCTTCCCTACGGTCCAGCTCTCACATCCGTAGGTTACTACAGGGAATACCATGGCTTTGACTAGGCAGATCTTTGTTGCCAGTGTGATGTCTCTACTCTCATCCCATTAGTGGTCTAATATATAAGGCCCAGAAGCAAAACAGATTTGTGAACCGAGCCAGAGTGCAAAGTAAAAACATGGAAGAGATTTGCAGTCAAGGCATATGCAAGATGAGAGAAGTTACAATTCACAGTGTTCTTTCCATGGACAGAACTGATGTTTAAAGGTTTTGTTAGCACTTTTCAGCCCTGGAATCTTACAGCATACCAACACAGACTATATAAAATACTTTGCAAGATGCATACTATCTGGGATAGAGCCAGTTTATACTGTAAACATATAAAATGCCTAAGTCTTGCCTGCTTTGGAATTCCAATTATGTAAGTCAGAACACTTTTGGCCCTCCTGGTGTTTTTTGAAATCAGTTTCCAGAAACCTCAGACAGATAGGCCAATGGGAATTGATTACTATTTCTGTTCTCAAAAAACAAAACAAAATAACCCTATAAAGGACCAATAATTGCCCCAAACCTGACTTTACAGCTTTTTTGAAATTCTAAAATATGGCAAAGGAAGACTCAAACATATTTCCTGCTTAATGTGTAATGTATAGACCCTTTTCCACAAAGGCCAGAACAGTCTGTAGTAGATCATGATGAATCTCCTTTCAAATATTAATTATTTTAAAAGATGTCTATTTATGATAGTTTACATCAGTGGTTCTCAACCTGTGTGTCCCCAGATGTTTTGTCCTTTAACTTCCAGAAATCCCAGTCAGTTTACCAGCTGTTAAGATTTCTGGGAGTTGAAGGACAAAACATCTGGGGACCCATAGGTTGAGAACCACTGGTTTACATGATCTTGGATAAGTTTTATTTAAAAAAAATAAGAAAATTGTAAATATTCTCAGTATTTTGGGGAAACAGCGTCTTGAAGCTGGTGGGCTATTTCTTTGCTAATTTTGTCTTGAGGAAAAGCATAATTTTAACTAGTCTTACTGATTTAAAAAACTTGGAAACCTGCATTATTTGAAGACTATTGGCATTTCAGGACTTATTCTGGACAAAACCCACATGCAGGTTTTTTTTAAAAAAAATCTATGCAGTACAGCACATTTTCTACATTCTGTAGCATTGAATTATTATTTTCTGTGCAGTAAATGTTGCTTTCTGTGTTCAGAGTAGTTTCTGGCATTTAAGAAACATGTTTTAAAACATTTTCCAAATAGTTCAGAAGTATCTAACAAAGGATGGCTTTGTATGTTAAAACATGTAGTGAAAGCACATGAGGTAGTGTGTTAAATGTCATGTACACCAAGATATTTTTTTCATGTCTTGATGTATAACTTCAGCATCCCTTATCCAAAATGCTTGGACAACAAGTGTTTTGTATTTTTTTTTGGCATGTCCATAATCTGATATCTTGGAAATTGGATGCAAGTCTAAATACAAAATGTGTACACAAAAGTTAAAGGTAATTTTATACTCACATTTTAAAATAATTTTATGCTTGAAACAAAGTTTGTTTACATTAAACCACCGGAAACCAAATGTATCAATATCTCAGCTATCTATATTTCAGATATTTTGGATTTGGGAATTACTGATAAGATGTAAATTATAAAGCTAGTTAAAGTCTGCTGTGAGGTATAACAAACTATCGTAAGCAGATATAGCATTCTAACAGAAACTTGAAAAAGACACTGTCAGGCAGGCCTGTAGCCAGGATTTTGATTTGGGGGGTGCTGAGTTTGATTCGGAGGGGGGGGGGGCTGAGGATCTACCCTAGCAAATCTTTTGTATCATTTTCCCAATAGCCCCATGCATATGGGATATATTGAGCACAGTGATCAGATCATGATATTAATAAACATAACAGTTTAAATAATGTACTAGTAAGGCCTTCTCGCGGACCACTTTGAGTATTGGGGGGGGGGGGCTGAAGCCCCTCAAGCCCCCCCCCTCCCCGGCTACATGCCTGCTGTCAGGAAAACCCTAGATCTAGCCTGGAGGCATTGATGTCAATAGGTTGCACAAATGGGACCATACTTCAGTAGTACAGAAAATGCTTTGAATGTTGAAAATCATAAGTCCTATCCTAGGCATCTGTAGCTGGAAAAACTCTTTCTGACAACTCAGAGGGACTGCAGGCAGCCAAAGCTAACAATATTGGCCTGCACAGATGATAAGGTACTTTCTTATGCTCTTATCTAACTCTTAGCATAAAATTTTAGGACATTTTTGAGTTTTTCATGTGAACTCTTCAGAACACATTTTTTAACCAAAATATTTTAATGCAACTCTACTTCTTTGTACCTCTGTAGCCAATGTTATAAATGTATAATGTATTATTTGTGATTCTCTCTCTTTTGCATTTTTAGATACTGCTTCAGATTCGGCTTCTTTGAACTTGCCTTCTACTATCCAAACCAAGAACTATTACAAAATCATTTCTGAGAATAAAGAAATAATTAAGCTGATGTCTGTTCTTAGTACAGCTATTACTTCCACCAAAAGGGTAAGCAAAGTGTGAAGAGACTTTTCCTTAAAATGAGAATGCTGGATTTCAGGAATTCGGTAGATCTAGGAGAAAGAGTAGTACAAGAAGGGAGTGCAAGATCACAGGGCAGAGGTTAGAAAGGGCAAACCAGGAAGAAGGAGGAAGGAAGAGGCTGCAGGAATTAGCAGAGCCTGAGGTCAGTAATGCACCATTGTAAAAAAGGGACATATCACTGTTGCAAAGTTAACTTGAGTTTGTTGGCAGTATTATATTAGCCTTTTTTTTGTATTATAGTCTCCACAGTTTCAGCCAGAATGCCCAGGGGCCAAATAGTTTATCCACTGTCCCTCAAACAAGATGGGTGTTTTATTTCTCTTGTTTTTATTACTTTCTTGTATAAAGAAAATAAAAAGCCCAATGCAACATCCTTCACTTCAGATGTACACAAGGGCATCTTCTGAAGGATGTTTCAGACTGGGTATAAAAGAAACATTTTGGGCTCTGTTGGTTCCACTGAATGAAGTCTACATTATAATTCAAAATATTATGGTGTCAGATTCCATTGTATGTTTTGCATACATCCTTTGGAATGCATAGGGGTCAAAATGTGGAATTGCTGGAAGAACTTCCTTAAGGGATGCTGCTTTATAGTCTTCCACAGAACAGGCTCATTTGATTTCTTGTGGAAATTGCTTTTGGTAAACTTTCAATCTGTGCTGCTTGCACAAGAATAGTAACTTGGCCATCTTAGTGCTTTTCAAACTTCACTTCCTCAGTGAGGGTTTCCACCTCACCTATTAATGATGATTCAATAATAATAATAATAATAATAATAATAATAATAATCTATTTATATTTTGCTCTATCTCCCCAAAGGGACTCAGGCCGGATTCCAAACATAAAAGGCAAACATTCAACGCCCAAATACAAAAACAATACATCCATACTAACAAAATTTATCCAACCCAACATATAAATACGAATTATAACTTAACAAGCTAAAATTAAATAAAAAGCACAGCCTGTTATAACAGACATAAGACAAAACATCAAACATCAAATGGAAACAATAATTTCCCACTTTCTTTGGGGCAAATCGATCATTGCTCAAGATATTTATTGAGCTGGTGGGGTGAGCAGGGCACGGAAACAGATGGCAACTATTAATCAGAAGTATAATGGCAGTATTACCAACGACTATTCCTCCCCCTCATAAGCCAGTGAGCAAAGGTATGCCTTCAGCTGTTTTTTGAAAGTAGGAAGGGGGGCATCTTTAACTCCTTAGGAAGGGAGTTCCAGAGGTGGGGGGCAGCCACGGAGAAGGCCCTTTCTCTCATTCCCATCAGCCGTGCTTGGGATGGGGGTAGATCTGAGAAGAGGAACTCCTCCAATGACTGCAGTGTCCGAGTTGGTCTGTAGAGGGAGATGTGGTTTGTCAAATAGTCTGGACCTAAGCTGTTTAGAACTTTAAAGGTAAGAACTAGCACTTTGTGTTTAGCTCGGAAGCAGACTGGCACCCAGTGGAGCTGCTGCAACATGGGAGTGGTTCTTTCCCTGAATGACGCTGCAGTTAGTAGCCTGGCTGCTAATCTCTGGACCATTTGAACCTTCCGAACTATCTTCAAAGACAGCCCTACCTAGAGAGGTTTGCAGTAGTCCAAACCGGATGTGACTAAGGCTTGGACTACCATGGCCAAGTCAGGCGTCTCAAGGTATGGGCGCAGCTGGTGCACAAGTGTTAAGTGTGCGAAGGCACTCCTGGCCACCGCTGACACCTGGGGTTCCAGGGTCAGTGATGAGTCCAGGATCACTCCCAGACCGTAGATCTCTGTCTTCAGGGGGAGTGCAACCCCATCCAACACAGGCTGTAATCCCACACCCTGATTGACCAGGAGTACCTCTGTCTTGTCTGGATTTAGTTTCAGCTTGTTGGTCCATTACTGATGACAGGCACTGGTTCAGGACCAGAACAGCATCCTTGGCATTAGGCGGAAAGGAGTACTAGAGTTGGGTGTCATGTGCATAAATTTGGCACGAACTCCAAAACTCTGGATGATCTCTTCCAGCGGTTTCATAGACAATAATATTTTTACATCTAAAGTTTATGCATTGCTTTATCCTGCCTTCATTGTGGGTGATATTAATTCTTCTATGGCATTCTTCCTTAATATGAGGCAAAACATTGCAATGGAATTGGCTACATACAGTTATTTTTCTTGTCTCTCTTGTAAATGTTTCTAGGAAGTCCTTGCAGCCTTGGAGCGTTTCAAATGTTACCATCACATCTGGCAACAGGAGAAAGAGGAGACAATTGGAGATTTTGTTAAAGGAAGCCCGTTGCTCTCTGAATTTGAATCCCAAATCCTTTATTACAGAGACTTAGAGCTAGAAATTAACTCGGAGCCTGAATACATCTGTGTGGGAACTGTTGCTATATACACTGGTACTGTAATTTAATGTTTGGTTGTCAGCAAGTTGTCTTTAGCTGTTCGTAGTCTAATAATGCTAATAACTCTATATGCATCTTTCTGGGAGCAAGATGTGATTTACTTCTGAGTAGGTGTGTTTGGTCCAAGGGAGGAGAATTGAACAGAAAAGAAGGCTTTCCTGAGCTTGGAGGCTCAGTGGTCACCGAAAGCAGAATTTACAATGAACAAGTGTGAAAAGGCAATATTTTAAATAATTTCTGTCAAATTGTGCAGACTTGGGCACTAGCTATCCTAGCTACTGAGTTAATTTGAATACTATCTGTTAAAATAACTTTCCTTCAATCTATTTCTAAAGTATGTCTCTTCTTCAGTTTTCACTTTCCAATTTAATTTCATTTGTTGTTAGATATGAGATGACAGAAAAAAAATATAGTTTGCCTTTGGTAGTTTTTACCATCCTGCAAACTCCACATAACTTGTCAGTCATCTTTAACTGCCCAGATATTATTGCTCAGATTTTTTATGTTAAGGTTGATCCTAACCTTGTTCTAAATCTCTCTCCTTTTCTCTACTTCTTGGTATATTATATGTTGTAATGTGTTACAAGGCCATGTTTTGCCACTTGTCTTTAATGTGTATTTTACAGAAATGTCTTGATGTGTATATTTTATGAAACTGCATTTTAATATGCGTGTTTGTAGAATTTTTATAGCATTTGTGTGCTTTTGATTGTACTGTGTCCCACCTCGAGCCGTGGCGAGAGGCGGGTAAGAATTACTACTACTACTACTATTATTATTATTATTATTATTAAATTCTTGAAGTGGGGAAGAAAGGGGAAAGGTTTTGGGAAGAAATGTGGCACTGTTTTTCTAAAAAGCAGTCATCAATTGAATGTATATTCCACAGAGGATCTAAAATTGGCCCTTACAACAGAAACAAAATCATGGATGGTTGCATTTGGTCGTCACTGTAACAAAACCTACAGGACAGAGATGGAGAACATCTTTACCTTTGTAGAGGAAATTAGCAAGAAACTGAACCGTCAGATTAAAGACTTGGATGATATAAGAATAGCTATGGCTGCCCTGAAAGAAATTCGGGAGCAGCAGATCCTCATTGACTTTCAAGTAGGACCAATTGAGGTAAGTGGAAAGGAAATCTATGTCCACATCTTCCACCTAAACTCTAGCTGAGTGTAATTTCCTCTTCTTAGTTCCCACCTAGGGTGTTATCATACTTTGTTCTGCTCTCCACTTTATAATTTAGTCTTTTATATCCTTCCTTTCTGTCCAAGTGGAAATTCAAGGCAGTTAACTGCAGCAAAACAACGATAATTTTTTCATATAAAACTGTTTGGATTCTGCTGGCTCAACTATCCTGCCTGTTAGTACTTGCTACCAGGCCTGTAGTGAGGGGGTGGTTTTAGGGGTTCAACCCCCCTCCGAAATGTTTCAGATTTTTTTAAAAAACCTGATTTACTCATGAATGTTAACTGGTTAACCAAATCCCCATGATGCTAAGTCTATGAGATGCAAAAAATTAAGAGTCCCTCCAGAACTGTAAGCACTATCTCAAGCAAATATTGACAATTTATTCACACTGTCATTACTTGCAGCAATAGCCGATGTAGTGAAGCAACCAAGTTGGGTGTGTGTGTGTTGAATGCTCTCATTAAGGAGGCCAGACTTGGTGGAGGTGGTTGACAGGGGTAGAGCTGCAGGCTATTGAAGGCTGCTCTGCCCCCTGCTGTGCTCTTTGCTTCAGCGTGAGCTAGGAGGCAGGTTTCAACCCCCCCCCAGCTGAAATTTTAAACCCTCCCCAAAATTTTCAACCCCCCCCCCCGAAATTGTCAACCCTCCCCGAAATTTTTTTCTGGCTACGACCCTGCTTGCTACAGTGTTGAGAAATTAAAAACAATGCCAAGAAAATACTGTCTCTTTTACCCAAGTCCAGGAAAGTAAAATTCTCAGGTTCAGCCTGCATCTTTGGAAGCTAATCTCTTCCCTGACTATCTTCAGCCCATAATGAAGTATCTATGTACGAATGCGGTGCTCAAAAGAAGGATTTGCATGTATGGGGAATTGGATCATGAACCATCTTTGACCTTCAATCTGAAATCTATGAGAATACTTATAATTGCCTGCCATCCCTTTATTGACCCTTTCCCAAGTTCCTGGTTTTACTCCTGATTGTATCTTTTTGAGTGGGCTTGCTTCGGAGAATCAAATCCTATTTTTTGTCCCATCAAATAAACCCATCAAGTCACTGGAACTTACATAAAATCTGATATACCCAGTTTCTAGTGTGATTATGATGATGATGACGGCAACAACAACAATAAGGACCTACCACAATTATTAGAATTCTGACTTTAGTATGAGTTTTGACATATTTATTTGCGGCATTTGTATACTGCCCTTCTCAACCCTGAAGGGGACTCAGGGCGGTTCACAGTGTTGGCAACAATTTAATGCCATTGATAAAATACAGTATAAAACATCAAAATTGACACATTACCCTCATTACTGGGGGTTATTTGTTCACTTACGGGTATATAAAAATGGATCCTGCTATCTCTTTCTTGTCTTAAGAAGCATTCTTCCTTTTTGATGGGATAACACCTTTGCTGATTGGAGAGCATATTCAGTTTACAGTTCTTATAGTGATTAGTTGAACACAATTCAACCATTTAGTCAGCTTTCTGTTGTTTTGTTACAGGGAAAATGGCCCAATTTTAATTGTGCTCCATTTTGGGGATGATATCATCACATTTTTTGTCAATCTACTTAGAAGTCTGCATATCCAGAGGTTATATCCCTGGGATCAGACAGATGATTCTAGAATGTAGGCAGGATCTGGTAGAAGAATATAAACAAATTTGTGTAAATGTTCACATTGTTGATTTTAGGTTACCTTTTGCACCAGACTAGCTACCTGGAATCTTTAGCAAGACCACCTGATGCTGTTTTGATTCTTAGCTTCCAATGAAAATTTTCATTATGTGCATCCTTTTGTGCTGGCTTTATGATGATCACAGATAATAACCTTTTTCCTTGGCAGGAGTCTTATGCAATGTTAAACAAGTATGAGTTACTGGTGGCGAAGGAAGAGATGGAAAAAGTAGACACACTGCGTTATACCTGGGAGAAACTGCTGGTTCGAGCAAATGAAGTGCAGAATGAATTAGTAGCATTACAGCCTAAATTTAGAGGAGAGCTGATAAGTACAGTGGAGATATTTGTTGAAGACTGTGATCAGTTTTACTTGGATTATGACACGGTACTGTAATACCATTTATTAGAAAATATGTATTTTTTATTTTTATATAAATCATTTTGGGGGAGGTGATATGGGGAGTTTGGAAGCTGCCTGAAAGCATTAGAACTTGTATATCAGAGGAAACTTGGTAGTTATAATATTCAGCGAACTGATAAACATCAAAACTTTGGTGAAATGATAAACATCAAAACTGGAGTTTAATTTTCTGAACATGATTATTTAACCTCCATGGGACTTCTGTAACCAGCTTGGGTTATATATTTAATAATTAAAGTATTTTTATCCAGTCTGATAACTGAGGATGTTAGGAAACCATACAATAAAATCAACTTTAACAGTTTAAAACTAATCAACAGCAGCAATTTATACAGTCTAAAACATATTAAATAATTTGACAAATGAAAAATAAAACCTATTAAAACAACTTTAGATAATTTAAAACTAAGCACACGTGCAAATTTGAATCAAACCAAGTGGCCTCGAAAGCTCTAGGAAAAAGCCATATGATCATTTGGTACCACAGTGGCACAAAACTTTGTCACCAATCAACACCTAAGGGTATAGTATTCTATGAATAGGATGATGTGTAGAGAAGTCCCTCTCCTAATTCCTTCTGCAGTACTTTGTCTCCACTAATAGGATTAAGATGAAGGCCTCTGCAGCATATCTTGATTCTTAGGCAAGTTGTCCTTCTACATTTATGGGTCATGGACTGGATTATTTATATATTACTTTATAATTGCAGTAGTATATAAATAAAAGTTATGAATATTATTTCCCCCCTTAGAGAACCTTTCTCTAGGTCCTTCAGCATTATTCTGTGGTTAATAGAATCTGGAGAAAAAATATTTTTATCTCCAGTCCAGGCTTTAAACTGGGAGAGAATTCCAGAATTATAGTGTTACATCCAATAGAATTCTTATACTGAAGATGTTTTGCCACCAGCGTTATAGAACGGAGGCTATCAGATGATCTGATCCTGCAGAATTTTAGGAAATGTAGTTTAGGGAAACCAAGGACCTCTCTAGCTGAGAACTCCAAAGGTTCCGCCCTAAACTACATTTCCCAAAATTCTGCAGGAGCAGCTCCGACGATTGCCTCTGTTCTGTAACACTGGTTGGGAAACATTCACAGTAAAATACCTAACTCTTGGAAAGGGTTAATGTGATTAGATAGTTCTTAAAATAAAGGCTTGTTCACATACACATGGGAACCAGAATTTTTACAAGTTCTACTAAGACTGCTAAAATAAACCATAAAATGTTGCCACAATAGAGATCACAATAAATCATTAAAACCTTTTATGCCCTTTCCCCCCTGAAAGACTTTATGTGTGACATATATTGATATGAAGCAACACCTTTCTCTTCCAGAATGGCCCCATGGTCGCTGGTCTTGAACCCCAGGAAGCCAGTGACAGGCTGATCATGTTCCAGGTACATCAATCATAGGATTAATGAAGTATCACATCATCCTCAACTCTTATATGTCACTAAATATACAGTTGTGGTTTCAAAGGTGTCCTACTTTAAGGGCCTACCTCTCCTGCTGATGGTGGAAGGGCAATGTGTGAGAAAAGTGATTCCCTCTTGTCCAAAAATTATATGTGCAGTTCTGCTGGATTGGGCCACTTTGTTTCTTTGGATAATCTTGATTTCTGTCATTATGGCAAAGGGACAAAACAACTTTTCACCTACTTTCCCCCCCTAATGCACAATATTATAACCTTTCTCATGACTCCACTCAGTCAACCAACTTTAACTAAAATTTAAAAAGCCTTAGTTTTTTGTTACTTTTTAATTTCTACCATATGGTATTATCAGGATTGTATTTGCCATACTATTTATTTATTTGTCATATTTATATCCCACCCTTCTCACCTTGAATATTCTAGACCTAGCATGGATTTGCAACACAGGCAAACTTTTGTTCTGAAAACAGTGCAGGAAATCACCTACAAGTATGTGTGTTTTGGGAACGATGTAGGTGGAAACCGGCAATTAATTTGTATGGGTATGATTTTTTCCCCTATGCATTAACCCTATTTAGATGTTCAGCAAGTATTTGTAGCTCACGTGTGCAGAGAGGAGCATGCTAGCTCTGCTTCTCCGATTGTTGTGCTTTTCTGATGTAAAACATGGAGTGTCTGAACAAGAGAGCCTGTTGTTTTAGCCAGAACATTGATGACCCTCCATGGGTATAACAGGCATTCACATTAGAAAAGTGATGATAGGAGGGTGTGGGGAGATACACCCTCCTTCTTAATGAGCATGTGGGTACCCCATTCTTACCTCAGCAGCTGAAACTGTGATAGCCAGTGTTTGCAGGGAACTCCAAGGCTGGTGAGAAGCAATGGGCAGTGACATATGGATAACTCATCCTGTTCTCTGATCATGATGATGGTGGTGTGCATGTGGATTGGGCCAAAATGAACATGATCCATCTGTTCAGATGGCTACAAAACCCAAGGATACTCCAGAATTCATGCAAATTCAGATTTTATAATAATTATAATAAACTTTATTTATACCCCGCCACCATCTCCCCGATGGGGACTCGGGGCGGCTTACATGAGGCCAAGCCTAACAACACAATACAATAAATAAAATTACAATGCAATCAATAACATAATAAATTACATAAAGCATAAGAAAAAGAAAAACAATATAAAATTAAAATAAAATCATTCATAACACAGTAACAGTGAGCGGGATGCATGTACAGAATAAAATACTAAAGCTAAAAATGTGGGGTGAGATAGTGGTGGAGCAGATTTATTTGTGTGGGAGAAACTTCAGAAATGGGGCCGAGAGGAGTCTTCGTACAGGTGAGGAGGGTGTGTACTCTAAGGACAAACGTTGAGAAGTCATGACAATATCAGGTTGTATGGTTAATCACCAAAGGCTCAACGGAAGAGTCAGGTTTTGAGACTCTTCTTAAAACTTCCTAGAGTGGGGGTTTGCCTAACCTCACCAGGTAATATATTCCACAGTTGGGGGGCCACCAAGGAGAAAGCTCTCTTCCTTGTTCCCACCAGGTGGATCTGGGATAATGGCAGGGGCAAAAGGAGAGCCTCCCCGAAGATCGAAGGGATTGGGCAGGTACATGGAGGGAGATATGGTTAACTCCTAACTTTGCCCAGAATGGAATAAAGTTGAGTTAAGAGCAAAAAACCCATGAAACTTACCAGTCACTGTGTATTGGTGATTGTAGATAGGTTCTATGAACAGGAAAAAAGAGAAGAGGGGAAGGACTATTGTCTTCCCATTTGGTTCAAGCAAAGTTTATCTGTTCTTCCACATTCTTAATTTTTGCCATTCTGACTACATGCTGAAGTTGCTTGCACTGGCTTCCCTAAGTGGTATAATAATTTTATTTCTTAAGATCTCAAGCATTGTGAGTATACTTACTCTTTCATTTTTAAACTATAGAATCGATTTGACAATCTTTATCGGAAATACATCACCTACACTGGAGGCGAAGAGCTATTTGGCTTACCGGTGACTCAGTACCCACAGCTCCTTGAGATAAAGAAGCAGCTCAACTTGTTACAGAAGCTTTACGGTCTTTACAACAGTGTCATTGAAACTGTAAATGGCTATTATGATATCCTCTGGTCTGAAGTGAACATTGAGAAGATTAATAATGAACTCCTTGAGTTTCAGAACAGGTGGGAAAACATGGAGGCATTAAATCTGTGTTTAGCACAAGTTACTGTGACCTCTTATCTGAAGTGGGCTGTAGGGAGCATGTATTTACTGCTACGAATTTGGTGCTAATCTTTAACTGCGTAAAGCAGATCTCTCAAAGAAAAATAGAAGGAAGATTTTTGCTTTAATTAATTGCTTTTAAAAAATGTAATCCTCTTTAGAATCTATATTGCTGAAACACAATGATTCACGGATTTTATTTTCATCCCCTTACGTTGCTCTCCTAGATTAAGTTTTCACATTTCTGATAACTGGGAAAGTGTGCAGGTTCTTGCTTTACTTAGATGCAGATGTGCTTTGAATATCAATGGCGAAATTGTATATAGGTCTGTTTTTAAATAAAAGTTTAATAAGTAGAAATTGCCCATTTCTTTCCTGAACTATAGATCAGGGTAAGACAGTGGTTCTCAACCTGTGGGTTCCCAGATGTTTTGGCCTTCAACCAGGCCCGTAGCGAGGGGGGGGGGGTTAGGGGTTCAACCCCCCCCGAAATGTTTCAGACTTTTTAAAAAAAACCCTGGTTTACTCATGAATTTTAACTGGTTAACCAAATCCCCATGCTAAGTCTATGAGATGCAAAAAATCAAGAGTCCCTCCAGAACTGCAAGCACTATCTCAAGCAAATATTAGCAATTTATTCACACTGTCATTACTTGCAGCAATAGCTGATGTAGTTGTTCTGGTACAGCTGTACCGGGAGCTCCAACTTTATTTGCTTTGTATTAAATGTTTGCTTGCAGTCCTAGGTTTCAGGGATTCTGCAGATAGGTGGCTTCTTTGGTTGCAGTCATAGGGCAAGTCACTTGTCCATCATTGTTAAGTTTTGGTCCCGCCCCTTGCTCAGGGCAATTGGGAAGGGAAGGGAGCCATTTTTAGTTAGTCTCAGCAAGATCAGTTTTCCTCTCCCCAAGAAATGGGGAGAGAAAAAACATTTGTCTGCCTCACACGAGGCAGGGAGGAGTTCTGGAGGAACCCTCCAGAACATCTGGGGGCGTGGCCTGCTAACACAGGCCAGGCCCTCCCAGGCTCATTCGCGCCTGGAAGTTGGCCCACCACTCCCGCCCATTAACAGTATAATTTGCGGTTGCCTGCGGAGCCGGGTAGGAATTTTTTCCTCTTCTTGTTTTATAGGAGAGGTTTTTTGCCTACCCTATACTGTTTAGGGGCTAGATAGAGGAAGTGGGTTACGCGTTAAATAGGCCAGGCGTAAATAGATAGGGAAATTCCTTTAGTCGGTGTGCACCTAGGGCACCCCTTTAAGGGGTGAAAGGCCTTTAAGTTAAACACTCACCTACAGTGTAAAGGGTGAGGTGTGTTAATGGCCTTTATTTGGAAGGAGTCTCGATACAAGAGCTCTGGAAGAGACTCCTCATTCCTTTCCCTTGATGGTGATACGGTTTGATTACCGAAACCAGGTGCTTCGCCCGGAAATTGTTATTGTCGGGTAGTGATGCTACCTGGGTTAGGTTACACCAGTTCCTTACACCCTTGAGTTAAGTTAAGAAATTAAATAGGTAACGTTAAATAAAAGTTGCCCAATTTGAATCCAAAACATTGGTGTTGTGTCTTCTATTCTCGTGCGTTTCTTCGTGGGTTGGCAGACAAAAGCTTATGTATAGGATGTGTGCAAGCCTCCCCTGTACAAAAGCTTCAACCCTTAAGACCTTCCGGGGGAGAAAGGTCTTAAGAGTCTCCAAAGAATTTCCAGGAAAACAGCCCTAAAGACCAAGAACTCCAGCTGGAGAACATCTCCTGCCTTGCTGGTAGGTCCACTCGGTGTTCGAGACGCAGTTCGACCCAGTAGCGGAGCCCACATCAGTAAGGGTTAGATTACAGTCAGCCTGGGAGAAGTTAAAAAAAGGGGATTTTCCTTTAAATAAGAAGTTATTGAAGACAGTTGCCTGTCCTTCGTGGGCAAGTTTAGGAATTCACCAGTTGCCTAAAAGCTTGGAATCATTTGCTTAACTTTACTGAAGACAAGAGAAGTTTCTGTTTGATTGTTCATTAATAAAAGACTTTGTTGCACTTCTCAAGCCATCTAAAGACTGTTTGTGGTGGAAACCTCTGAGAACTTCTCTTTAGGCCCCCTGGCTTCCCGCTGGGCAAAAGTTGCACATCCTGTTCTAAAGACAATTATTTACAGGCCCAGCGCGCGACAGAACAGTTGTGAAGCAACCAAGTTGGGGGGTGGGGGATGTTGAATGCTATCATTAAGGAGGCCAGACTTGGTGGAGGTGGTTGACTAGGGTGGAGCTGCAGGCTATTGAAGGCTGCTCTGCCCCCTGCTGTGCTCTTTGCTTCAGTGTGAGCTAGGAGGCAGGTTTCAACTCCCCCCCCCCCCCCAGCGAAAATTTCAATCCCTCCCGAAATTTTTTTCTGGCTACGGCCCTGCCTTCAACTCCCAGAAATCATAACAGCTGGTAAACTGGCTGGGATTTCTGGGAGTTGTAGGCCAAAACACCTGGGGACCCACAGGTTGATAACCACTGTCTTACCCTGAGTAAGGAATGTGTGGCTGTCCAAATTATTGATCTGCAGCTTTTACTTTTTCTCACCATTGTCTATCTGCCTAGGGCTGATAAGAGCTACAATCCAGCACCATTTGGAGGGCCATATACTTCTCATACCTGCTACAGATAGATAGTCCCCTTAAGGAAGAAAGAATCATCTATTTATTTAGCAAATTAAAAATGAAACCATGAAGTTGTAGAAGACATTTAAGTGTTAATGAAGGTTTCTTTCTTGATATACTTTTTGCATGCTTCTGTTCTTCACCTGAGATGCTGCAGAAAAGACAGAACTGAATTTTCATCATTCAAGGAAAAGATCAACTGAATCTTAGATGACTTGCATATAACACTGCATTCTTTCTTTAAAATGTACATGTATTAAGCTATTCTGTGGTTTAAGTTGACCTAGCTAGTATTAGCTGAATTTCTGTTATGACTTAACTGTCCTTTTGGAATTGTGAAGAAAGACAAAAAAAATGTTTTTACATATCTATTAGCCGTCCCCTGCCACACGTTGCTGTGACCCAGTCTGTGTATATGTGTTTTGTGTGTGCATATATGTGTTTACGTGTGTATATATTTGTGTATATGTGTGTTTGTGTATATAGATATATGGGTGTATATGTGTGTGTGTGTATTTATGTGTGTTTGTAAATATTTGTGTATTTGTGTGTTTATATGTGTATATGAAGATTGTGTATATGTGTGTGCTTGTCTATATGCATATTTGTGTGTATATATGTGTGTATGTATGTGTATATGTATATGCATGTGTATATGTATATATGTATATTTGTGTGTGTTTGTACACACACACACACACACATATATATATATATACACACGTGTGTGTGTGTGTATGAATGTGTGCATGTGTATATGAGTGTATGTGTATAGGTATATATGGTGTTTTTGGGGGGTTTTAAGCCTGTTCTGCTGAGGTTTTGTATGTGTGTGTATGTGTGTGTTTAGGGGTGATGGACACTTGTTGGACTGTGTCTAAATTTAGTGTCAATTCATCCAGTGGTTTTTGAGTTATGTTAATCCCACAAACAAACATTACATTTTTATTTATATAGATTGAATATTACCCTATTAGGGTAATTATAGCTGCAATCATTATGCATACATCTTTGGAAATAATACTACTGAATTATTAATATTTACACATAAAATTTTGATTGTGTTGTGAAACCTTTTGAATTGAATGTTAACAGTTATTGTTGGGTGTGTCTTTGTGTGTATGTAGGTGCCGTAAGTTGCCACGAGCTTTGAAGGAATGGCAAGCCTTTCTGGATCTTAAGAAAACAATAGATGATTTCAATGAATGTTGCCCTTTGTTTGAGCTCATGTCCAATAAAGCCATGATGGCCCGTCACTGGAAGCGTATTACTGATCTTACAGGCCACAATTTTGATGTTGAAAATGAAACTTTCAAGCTGAGAAACATCATGGAAGCACCTCTGCTGAAATATAAAGAAGAGATAGAGGTACTAATGCTGACAGGTTTAAGAGGAATCCTATAGTGTGTGGTATGACACTTCCAGTATTGAAATACGGGCTGGTAAAAATGTCAAAACCCAAACCGACTGAGAAATGGACAGTCATTTGTTTTTCATTTTGATTTTTTAAAAACATTAAGCAGTATGTACATACCGTATATACTTGAGTATAAGCTGACTCGAATATAAGTCAAGACACCTGAATTTACCATAAAAACTGGGAAAACTTATTGACTCTGAAGGTGGGCAATCATAGAATCATAGAATGAAAGAGTTGGAAGAGACCTCATGGGCCATCCAGTCCAACCCCCTGCCAAGAAGCAGGAATATTGCATTCAAATCACCCCTGACAGATGGCCATCCAGCCTTTGTTTAAAAGCTTCCAAAGAAGGAGCCTCCACCATACTCCGGGGCAGAGAGTTCCACTGCTGAACGGCTCTCACAGTCAGGAAGTTCTTCCTCATGTTCAGATGGAATCTCTTCTCTTGTAGTTTGAAGCCATTGTTCCGCGTCCTAGTCTCCAGGGAAGCAGAAAACAAGCTTGCTCCCTCCTCCCTGTGGCTTCCTTTCACATATTTATACATGGCTATCATATCCCCTCTCAGCCTTCTCTTCTTCAGGCTAAACATGTCCAGCTCCTTAAGCCACTCCTCATAGGGCTTGTTCTCCAGACCTTTTATCATTTTAGTCGCTCTCCTCTAGACACATTCCAGCTTGTCAATATCTCTCTTGAATTGTGGTGCCCAGAATTGGACACAATATTCCAGATGTGGTCTAACCAAAGCAGAATAGAGGGGTAGCATTACTTCCCTAGATCTAGACACTATGCTCCTATTGATGCAGGCCAAAATCCCATTGACTTTTTTTGCCGCCACATCACATTGTTGGCTCATGTTTAACTTGTTGTCCATGAGGACTCCAAGATCTTTTTCACACGTACTGCTCTCGAGCCAGGCATCCCCCATTCTGTATCTTTGCATTCGTTTTTCCTGCCAAAGTGGAGTATCTTGCATTTGTCACTGTTGAACTTCATTTTTTTAGTTTTGGCCCATGCAGCAGCTAGTGGTAAATTTCAAAATAAAAATAGATACCAATAAAATTACATTAATTGAGGTCAAATGATTTGAATCCTTACCGTATTTCAAAGCAAAATAGTAAACTAACACTGTAAGCGGAAAAGTGGGGTCGACAAAAACAATATGGTATCAAGAATAACTTTATGATAATAATAATAAAACTTCAATTGTATCCCACCCTATCTCCCCATGGGGACTCAGGCCAGCTGCCAATATAGTAACAGGCAAACATTCAATGCGTATATATACACAATGCAAAGCTATATATAAACCACATATGCATTTCCCCCTGAAACATTTACAATTATCTCTATATATGTGCATTTCCCTCCTGCAGTATTTGCATGCCCTGTATATCGATGTTTGTATCTATCTAGACATCTCTCTCTATATGTGTGTGTGTGCATTTTCCCTGCAGTATTTATAAGACCTATATATCTATACTCATATCAATCTAGACATGTCTATATATATTTGTGTGTGCATTTCCCCATGTAATATTTGCATGCCTTATATATCTATATTCATCTATCTATCTATCTATCTATCTATCTATCTATCTCGACATCGCTCTACATATAATTATATCTATATTGGATTTGCAAAGACTTGCAAACATATGAGGGGAAATTCATATATAAAATAATGTATACATATAGATACAGATATACAGGTACATGGAAATATCTAGCTGCCTATATGTATATAGGATTTGCAAAGATCTGCAAACATGAGGGAAATTCATATTTACAATTAATGTATACAGATACAGATATATAGATACATAGAGATTGCAAAGGCTTGTGAGGTGAAATGCCTATATATCTGTAGGAGACTAAGAAATATTTCAGGAGAAAATGCTTTTATAAGATTAATGGATATTCCTGACTTGCAAGGGCTTCTCTCCCCCTCCTTTCCCTTTTCAAAACATTACAGCCTGGGATAAGAAGCAGAGCAGAAGCAGAAAAGAAAACGCACTGTTTAGGGAAGGGAAGATAAGAGAGAAATATATCATATATTGAAAGCAATGGCCTCCAGGCTCCACTGCCCAGCTTGACCCATTATAAGCTGAGGGAGGCTTTTTCAGCCTGTAAAAGGTCTGAAAAACTCAGCTTATCTTTGAGTAGATACGGTATGGTGTGTCTGCGTCTGTCCTATGACTTTTTAAAAGCTAAATTAATGCTTTTGGATGCAAAAAGGCAGTCCCAGGAGTGACCTGGAGGGAGGCTAGGCCCAAACACACACACAAAGCTTTGAGTGATTGAGGTGACCCTCGCGTATCTACTTTGCTTCTTCACTGAATCTTATTCTTACTCAGCTGATGAATTAGTGTACTTGAGAAACTTGCTGGCTGGGGAGTATGATATCTGAGTTGAGAAAGGAAATCCCATCCATCCTTTTAAGACCCAGGAGGTAATGTGTAGGTAATGGATAGCATCAACAGCACCAGGGATAACTATTTAGTGAGCAGTTGTGAACTGGTATGGTGTTGCATGGATATACCATCTACCTCCACTATCAGTGCCTTAAAGGTGTAGGTGTTCTTTCCCTTCCCCCTTAATCATCATGTAAGAATCACCAGTAGCTTCTGATAGTGGAACACCTCTCTGTTGGCTGCCGTATCCAACTAACACATAGGATTAAATCATCAACTAATCTCTACATCCCACCTCGAAGTTTAAGATCTTCTGGGGAGGCCCTGCTCTCGACCCCGCCAGTCTCACAAGTGAGGCTGGCGGGGACGAGGAGCAGGGCCTTCTCAGTGGCGGCCCCCCGCCTGTGGAACTCACTCCCCGGGGAGATTAGATCGGCCACTTCCCTCCTAGCATTTAGGAAAAAACTAAAGACCTGGATGTGGGACCAAGCCTTTGGTCACTCTGACAACTAACTCAAGGACCTGGTGACAGACAAGGACAATCGGAGTAGAACGGATGTATGGACTCTGATATATGGACTCTGACATGAGATGGTTTTAGGTATTATGTTTTTATGATGTATCGATGTTTTAATCTAACTGCTGAATTGTTATATTTTTTGGATTACTTGTTGTGTGATTGGGCATCTAATTGTGCCCTCCCTGTAAGCCGCCCTGAGTCCCCCTCGGGGTGAGAAGGGCGGGGTATAAGTGAATGAAATAAAATAAATAAATAAATTTAAACAAAGATTAAATTACATTAGCAATGGGTAATGGCAGAGGTAAGATCTTTCAACAATAGCATCAACTCATTATTGATGTTTTGGCCTTCAACTCCCAGAAATCCTAACAGCTAGTAAACTGGCTGGGATTTCTGGGAGTTGTAGGCCAAAACACCTGGGGACTCACAGGTTGAGAGCCATTGATTTAAATGCAATATTGTATCCCTAAGCAGTAATCATGCATTTGCTTCCCCATAGTTGGAAATGGCCTTATGGCCATCTTAAGGGATTTGCTTCTGCTCTTAAGAAATTAATTGTTACATTAGAGAATATTCCAGGTATTAGGCAGGAAGTTTCAGGTTCTCTATCTTAATTTTGGTTTTGATTTGGTAGGATATCTGCATCAGTGCAGTGAAGGAGAAGGACATTGAACAGAAGCTGAAACAAGTGATTGCCGAGTGGGACAACAAAACATTTACTTTTGCTAATTTTAAAGCCCGCGGGGAGTTGCTCTTGAGGGGAGACAGCACTTCTGAGACAATTGCAAGCATGGAAGACAGCTTGATGGTTTTAGGGTCCCTGATGAGTAACAGGTAATATAGAAAACCTCTTGCTGCCTTCTACTTATATGTTTATGTGACTGTTTAAATATCTTGGCTAAATATATTATTTCAGATACAACACACCTTTCAAGGCTCAGATTCAGAAGTGGGTACAGTACCTGTCCAACACAACTGACATCATTGAGAACTGGATGACAGTACAGAATTTGTGGATATACTTAGAGGCTGTCTTTGTAGGTGGAGACATTGCCAAACAGCTTCCAAAGGTAGGAGATTTTACTTGATCCTGTAGAATTTGACAAGATGTTTAGGCAACCTGTACCTCAGAAATGGTTGGCACTCACAATGTAACAAATATATAAATATGTAGGCAAAGGCCACATGCTTACATTAAAGAATAGCATAGGAAATTCCAAAAATACTGATATAATGAGTATAGATTTCATAGGAGAGATTCTAGCAGGGGAGCGCAGCTATCGTATACCCAGGACCGAAGACTGGAGAACTCAGTGCATTCCTTCTATACCTGGGATGTCGTCCTCTTCACCAAGCACGCAAGTAAAAAATTTCAAATACCTAGGACTTTGGTTCAGTAACAACCTGTCATGGTCCACTAATTTAAAATACATACTGTCCCGGGCCCAATCTAGCAACAGTGTCATCAGGAGATTTTTCCACTCCAGGGGCAACCAATATATCCCCCAACTCTGCAAGTTTTTCAAGCAAAGGCAATAGCAAAACTACTCTATGGAGCTCCCATTTGGTTATCCCCTAATAATAGTGCCATTAGATCAGTGGTTCTCAACCTGGGGTCCCCAGATGTTTTTGGCCTACAACTCCCAGAAATCCTAACAGCTGGTAAAGTAGCTGGGATTTCTGGGAGTTGTAGGCCAAAAACACCTGGGGACCCCAGGTTGAGAACCACTGCATTAGATCTTTTCACTCAAAATTCCTCCACAAATTAATTGGTGTCTTAAACTGCATCCCGTATGCAGTTCTATGTCTAGAATCTGGCCAATACTCTATAGAGGCTACTATCTGACTAAACATAAAATTTTGGCTATATATTCACTATCAAAGGTGAGTTGGGTCAAAGCCCCAGTAATTCTTTGACCCAATTCACCTTGAGTGAACTCCACCACTCAAAATGGTGCACAACAGTCCTAGCAAAGATCCGGGATTTGGGCTATGATAGCGACTTCTTGAATATGCTAACTTTCACTGAGATCTTTACCCTCATTAAAAAGAGCTTGCTAGGAAGGGATTATAAACAACTGCTGAGCTTGACCAATAAATCCTGTTCACTGAACATAGCAGTCAGGGCCGTAACCAGATTTGGGGAGGGGGTTAAAAGTTCAACGCTGCTCTGAAATGTGTCAGGTTAAAAAAGAAACCTGGTTTACTCATAAATTGGTTAACCAGTTAAAATTCATGAGTAAACCAGGTTGGGGGGGGGGGTAGAACCCTTAAGCCCCCCCCCCCCCCGGGCTATGGCCCTGATGACAATCCCATTCATACAGGAAACCCATCGATTTATATTGCAGTGCTCACTAACCCATCATACAGGAGAGCCTACATGCTGGCTAGACTTAATATTATGCCATTGTTTTATATTGCAGTGCTCACTAACTCCTCATACAGGAGAGCCTATATACTGGCTAGACCTAATATTATGCCATCTACGCTCCATAGAGGAAGACTCAACGGTCTACCGAGCGATAAGAAACTTTGTCCTTAGCACAAGACAGCTGGATTCCATCCCGCATATTCTTCTGCACTACCCACTTTATCAGGAACTAAGATCTAGCTTACTACCACAAGTTATAGATTATTTGAAAAACTATACTGACCCAGACAAAATAATTATGCTTTTAAACTGCCAAGATTTTAAACGTTGCCTTTCAGTGGCAAGGATCCTGAATGAAGTCTGTAAACTGAACGTGTAGCAAATGTGAAGTTTCCTTTTTGTAATATATACTGTATTTTATACTGTCTTGTTATATATGTCAATAAAGGCCTGTTGGATTGGAAAGATTTCATAGGAGATATCATCTTCATTTGTATCTTTAAACAGGAAGCCAAGCGTTTCTCTAATATCGATAAATCATGGGTGAAGATCATGACCAGAGCCCATGAAATACCAAATGTGGTCCAGTGCTGTGTTGGAGATGAAACAATGGGACAGCTTCTTCCACATTTGTTGGATCAACTGGAAATTTGTCAAAAGTCTCTGACAGGGTGAGGCTACCAACAGAGAAATCCTTGAGTAGTGCAGAGCCAATCATGTTCGTATTTGGAAGCCTAGGATACTTTTGAGATCTAGAACCCCTAGCATTTTGTTATCAGAATATTTATGTTAAAAATGTCAATTCCAAAATATTCAAAATTGAATGACACTGAAGGCAGTTATTGGAATAAGATTACTTCTGCCTTTTTTAGTAGTCTATCTAGTTATGGCTTTAGCTTTTGCTTGCTAACTTCTCATTTAAATTATGTATGTCTGAGACCTTCATCAGTTTATGCAAAAAATGGCTTGCAATGCTAGACAATATCATCAGACCATTTTAATCCCAGGGAACCGGATTTGGCTCAACCTCTATGACTAATGGAACATTCACATGTGGGAATTCTCAGCTTATTTGATCAGTTACAGGATAGCATGAAGCTCAATTTACAAACGCGATCTTTTCCAAGATCACTCCATTTCTTGAGGGTCTTTTGTTGTTTAATTCCAGGTATTTGGAGAAAAAGCGCCTTTCGTTTCCCCGTTTCTTTTTTGTATCAGACCCTGCTCTTCTGGAAATCCTGGGCCAAGCTTCAGATTCTCACACAATCCAGGCTCACTTGCTAAATGTTTTTGATAACATCAAATCTGTGAAATTCCATGAAAAGGTTTGTGTGATTTTAACACCAGTCTTATAAGGGGATCAAAAGTTGTCCAAGGTTCTGAGAACCTGGCAATTTCCTATGTACAAAAGATCAGAAAGTTAGATTCTGTATTAAATGTACATCTTAGGGCCATTCCACACAGCCCAGAATATCAAGGCAGATTATCTGTGTGTGGACTCAGATAACCCAGTTCAAAGTAGATATTGTGGGATTTTCTGTCTTAATATTCTGGGACATAGGCCTGTGTGGAAGGGCTCTTAGTGATGAATGGAAATATGTAGTACTGCTCAGGCATCCTAAGACAGTAGAAGTAATTATGTGATGAAAGGGGAAGGTGTTGTAATACCACTTCTTCAACTCTCTCTCTCTCTCTCTCTCTCTCTCTCATACCCCTCTCGCCCCATTCATTCTGGATAGCCTTACTATGCACAGGGCCTCTCCAGGATTCTCAGTATTCAAAAATTAGGGTTCTGGATCATGGATGAAGTATAGAGGCTAAATCAGTAATATGATTTTTGCAATTTGTATACTTTTGTATTATGATTTTATGTTGTAGACTTTTCTGTTTTGTAGCTTGATGTAAATCTGCCATGGAGCAGCCCCAGATTTAGCACATTCATGGTGAATCTATGGCCATTGTCTACACCACAGTTTCTTAACTGTGGGGTCGATTTAATTGTATGTTGGAGTCACCTTCCCTTCTCTCTTTCTTATGTTCGCATGTCTCCCTGCCTTCCCTTCTCTCCCACATGCAGGTTCTTTATGTGCTGGGGATTGTGTAAAAATTGAATGGGTCAAAGGGAACCATGAGTCTGAAGAGCAGAAAAAGCCCTACTATAGTTTACTGTATGGGTCCTGACCCCAAATGGGGACCACTTAGCTCACTGTTGGAATCACATTTTTTCATGAAATGGAAAATCAGCCACTTTAGCAAGCCTTGAAAACACTGATTTCTTATAAATAAATGTTGAATTTGTATACTTATTTATATTCCCATCTACTGAGGCCATGTAAATATTTCTTGGGCTGAAAGAGGTTGCAAGTGGAAAAGGTTTAAGCCGTGATCTACGCAACTTTGGATCACATTCACTCATTGAGGTAGCCTGCATTTCACCTTCATTGTGTCACTGCCAACAATTCTAGCCACCCACAGTCCTGCTGATATTAGAGAGGGGTGCCAAAATGACCACCAGTAAGTGTGGAGTCATCTCACTCTCCTTGATGGTTGTGCAGATGCCCTGATCTCATATCAGTAGAAGTGCTTCCAATGACTAGCAACCTCATCATTTGGGGGAATAATCATTGGCATGCTCCTCTTCACCACCCCTTTAAGCACAGAGCCCACTTGCTTTCATTACATAACACTTTACTACTTCCAGTGGGGCTCTGGGCTTAAGGGGTGGCAAAGAAGAACATCCAGGTTTTCCATGTTGCCTTGGATCAGTGGGGGAAAGCCAGAAGGTCAATGTTTCCTTCTGTGGGATCACCCAGCCGGTAAGTCAGGCGATGTGGGGCGTGGGGTAATGGGTTCCCCATGACTCCCAATAGTGGTTGCAGGATTCACCACGATGCATGGTGTTTCCAGTGCCCAGAGTGAAGAGGTCATAGGAGCTTGGAATGAGCTCTGTGGTTGATTAGGAGTGGCAGCAGTGTCGACCCAGGTGCAATCCACTGCATTGGTGACTACCTTGAAGCCACAGGATATTCTGGAGTTTCCAGCAAATTCTGGAATATCTCCCAACTTCTCCAAAAAGAAGAGAAAGCTTAAAGTATATATAAAAAAAACAAGCAAGCTGATAACCCACAATACTCACCAAATACTCTGTGCATTCTGGAGACAACCAGTGGTTCATTCAGCTTGAATATGGGTTATTTAAAGTGGAGACAAGCCTTCTAGTAGTCTAGAATGCTTGAGTAGGGCTAAAATATTCACTTGTTGGGTAGTTTAAAATAATGTGAAAACAAACATTTGAATACTTTGGTAAAAAAAAAAATCACTCTGATTCACATTGAATTACAGATCTATGATCGGATTCTTTCCATTTCCTCTCGGGAAGGTGAGACAATCGAATTGGAAAAGCCTGTAATGGCAGAAGGAAATGTGGAGGTTTGGCTCAATTCCCTTTTGAAGGAGTCTCAAGCTTCATTACATCTTGTGATTCGACAGGCAGCTGCAAGCATTCAGGAATCAGACTTTCAGCTAATAGAATTTCTTTCCTCTTTCCCTGCGCAGGCAAGTTTCTTTTCTTTCTTTCTTCAAAGAAGAGAGATGATTATCACCCCAATTTTGCAAAATATGTTTTGATGCAAAAAAAAAAAAAAAGAACAAAACAAAAATAAACAAACCCAGTACTTATTCATATACATACTAATAGTTTTGCCAGCAGGTCTTACCAATAATGGTCTCTTATTGAGGAGCTGTTGTTTTACCGTAGCTCTTACTTCAATATTGGGTTGTTATGAAACATTAATTCTCCATCATATGTGTATCACACTTGTGGGATAAACGTATGTATCTTTTAGGTTTTGTTCACCTGCCAGTACTTTTTTTCATTCATAGGTTGCCAGCTGCCACAATAAGATGCATATACAATAGTTCATTCTTCATAATTCCATGTGATATTAAATGCATCATTTTTACCCACATTAAGATTTAAAAAAATATATATAAATCAAGAATAGACAAAACTGATTTTGCACCGGGATTGTGGCGCAGCTGGCTCAGTGTCAGCTGCATTAAGATCACTCTGACCAAAAGGTCATGAGTTCGAAGCCAGCCCGGGCTGGAGTGGGTGTCCAGCCATTGTGTAGCCTGTTGTCGACCTTTGCAACCCGAAAGACAGTTGCATCTGTCAAGTAGGAAAATAAGGTACCACCTTGTGTGGGAGGCTAAATTAACTAATTTATGAGGTCATAAAGAAAACTCCGGGGAATGTGGAATGCGGAAGAACTTCATCGGTGTCGTTGATGGACGATGAAAGCAGCAGCTCTCCTGGCGGCCAGAAAAAAAGTTAAATAGCCTCTGTGTATTGTATTGTCTGTATTAGTTGTCTGTCAAACTGGCATTGAATGTTTGCCATATATGTATATACTGTAATCCGCCCTGAGTCCCCTGCGGGGTGTGAAGGGCGGAATATAAAAACTGTAAATAAATAAATAATAATTAGAAAAATGTCATGTAGGTGGAGGAGGTACTTCAAATAGTGATTTTGAAAATAACTCCTATTGCTAGTATTGAATCATGGTTTATAATGTGAGCTGAAATTGCTGTTACTTAAAGTTGGAGAGATCAGCTTTAAATGTTGATTAACCATAATAAATGGCTTTTATTAACCATGGTTAACTTTGGTGCCAAATGGACAGAGGTGCGTATAATAGTCAGCTAAAGGGCTATCAGATGAAGTCTTCTATTTCTAAGTATTCTTTTCAAATTAATGCAATCCAGAAAGGGAGAAATAAGGGTCTTCAAATTAGGTAGTGGGCTCTGTATGTGTGCATGATGCATTGGAGTTGGGAGCTAGAGTTAGGAGAAAGCAATCCTGCAATCTGTGCTCAGCAGTTTATCACACAAGGCAAGCAAATCACAATTACTGCAGGACAACAGTGCCTTGGATCTATCATATGACATCACTCCTTTCCTGCTGCCCTCGCAATGGGGGACTGTTGAAAGGCATTTCCTTTACTAAAGGAGCTCGTAAATGGACTATTTTTGTTTGCAAGAGAAATTCTTTCCAAGCTGTTTCCCACTGGGAGAGTGGTGGGAAAGGAGTGATGTCATGTGATTATGCTTTTGTCCTGCTGTAATTGTGATTTGCCCACCTCGAGTGATAAACGACTCATTCACAACCATGGATACTTAATGACCGCAAATAAAATTGCCTTTAAAACATAGTAAGTTATATAAAAGGATAAGAACATTGGGCTTTTGAAAGATACTGAATGCTGTGAATTTTTATTTTTAAAATGTTTTTCAAGGTTGGCTTGCTGGGGATTCAAATGATCTGGACACGAGATGCTGAAGAAGCATTGACAAATGCAAAATATGATAAGAAGATAATGCCCAAAACAAACCAGTTTTTCCTGGATCTTCTCAATACTTTGATAGACATGACAACAAAAGATCTGAGTCCAATAGAGCGCATTAAATATGAGACACTGATCACAATTCATGTGCACCAACGGGACATATTTGATGACCTGGTAAATTGTCTTCTTATTTATTATTAATAACAAATACAAAAGGTAGAAGCGTGTTTAAGGCGCCGTGCATATTTGTATGTCTTCACTAAATATAATCACTTAGGGCAGTGTTTATCAACCTTGCTAATGCAGTGACCCCTTAATACAGTTCCTCATGTTGTGGTGCCCCTCAACCATAACATTATTTTTGTTGCTACTTCATGACAGTAATTTTGCTACTGTTATGAATCGTAATGTAAATACCTGATATGCAGGATGTATTTTTATTCACTGGACCAAATTTGGCACAAATACCTGAAATGCCCACATTTGAATACTGGTGGATGGGGGTGGGGGATTAATTTTTTCATTTGGGAGTTGTAGTTGCTGAGATTTATAGTTCACCTACAATCAAGGAGTATTCTGAACCCTACCAATGATAGAATTCGGCCAGACTCCCCACACAGATCCCCCAGGACCAACAGAAAATACTATGTTTTCTGGTGGTCTTTGACGACCCCTCTCATACTCCCTCGCAACCCACCCAGGGGTCCTGACCCCCAGGTAGAGAAACACTGACTTAGGGCCTAATGTGGGTGACCAGTCCTGGCAATATTTTCATTGTTCTTCTGTGTCTGCCTCAGGTTATGCTGAGACTAATGCTTTTGAGACTAAGATTTTGTAGTCTTGTCTCAGTACAGTGCACCCCCACTTTTCTTTTCTTGATCATAGGACCTTTAGGGGAGGGGTGTGTGTAGTAATAGTGGCTTAAATGAATAACAAAAATCTTCTGTGTTACCCATTAAATTATACTTACATTATTAACACAAATATGGGGGAAACATTCATCTGTGCTGATTTTTCTCTCTCTTGAATATTAAATAGAATCGTTTCAGAAGCAACGCCATCTCCAAACAAACATCTTGCAAATCAGGACACCTCTGTAATAAAGATCTGAATTTGTGACTATGTAATTCTTGCATGGGAGAAGGAAAATGTCACATTTTTCTTTACCACTGAGCAAAATTTCAAGAATTTTGGCTAATTTTCTAATTGTTTGAGGATTTTTGGTGAACAATTTGCAAACAAATTTATTTAAAAAGAACACCAACTTGTCCTTTGAAATATGAGAAAAATTGTTACATCTGTTACATCTGTTACATCTGTAATCAATAATATGTAAACCAAGTTTATCTCATTTTTAAAGAAATTTGGTTTTTTGCTGCTGTTCATAGATGTCTTCTTTGCATTTACGGTAATAGTCATTTTTCATAATCATCCCCTAGTTCAAGGCAACAGGCAATTTAGGGCCCTTCCAGACAGGTCCTATATCCCAGGATCTGATCCCAAGTTTTCTGTTTATCCCAGATTATCTGGAAGTGGGGATTCATATAATCCAGTTTAAAGCAGAATCAGGGATTAGATCCTGGAATATAGGGCCTGTCTGGAAAGGCCCTTACTCTTTTAAATTTGAAAAACATACTGTACTCAGTTTGATTCACAGGAAACATATCTCAAACACCACTTAATCCTAAGGTTTTGATTTCATGTTGCCCTTACCTTCCATAGCACCTAAAAACAAATATATTTTGGGTCTCCAGAATTGTCTGTGTTTTTACAAATTGCTCTTCCAAATGATTAATTGAATGTACACCCATTTATTTACTGGCATAGCTTTTGATGTAAGCTTGATTTCTTGTCCTTAGTGCCGTATGCATATCAAGAGTCCTACAGATTTTGAATGGCTGAAACAATGCAGATTTTATTTCAGTGAAGATGCCGACAAAATGATGATTAACATCACAGATGTGACCTTCACATATCAAAATGAGTTTTTGGGCTGTACAGACAGGCTTGTTATTACACCTCTCACAGACAGGTAAGAAATAATTGATGTCATTCATCCTGATTGAAGGATTACATTCTCTGTATGCCAATATAATTCTCCAGCTTTTCATGAGGGAGTCTTTTTTCAGGTTTGTTTAATGGAGTGGAAGGGTGGAAATCAAAACAGAAAGGGGCAATCCCCTATACCCCAGCATGGGAGAACTTCTAAGACACTGAAAAAAAGTATTTTCTGGGATTCTAAGTTACTATTGTTGTCTTCAGGATTCTTTGCAGCTTCTCTATGAACTTAAAAGTAGGGAAGGGAGGAATTGGACAGCAGGCTCCAAATGTCTACTATGTGGATCCATCCTAGATTGAGCAGCAGATCATCTATAGTTCCCTATGGTACACCATGACTGCTTCACATGTTGTAGTATTGGGTTTTTCTCTCTGCAGTCCTCTTCACTTAATAAAAATTATCTGAGGTAATTTCAGATAGTAAAGCTGCAGAATTGTTGGATGTAATTTTGATTTATAATGCTGTAAAACAAGGCTGAAGATATTCAAAACTGCTACAGATTCTGCATCAGTTGTCCAGGTGGCTGTTCTTAATGAATAAAACAATTGAATTGGGTGCATCTGCCAATCTATAGCATTTTCCAAGTGCTTTGCAAGGATAATTAAAAAAAACCCAACATCAATTGTGAAAAGCTTTATTGTTAAACTTGCATAATAACTGTTGTGGAAAATACAAAGAACTTAATTTGCTCAAGGCTACGCACTAAAAATGAAGGCTGAAATCTCTTTGTTATTGTTTGTCAGAGTAGATCTACTGACTCAATTGAACTTATAAAAGTCTTACTTACCAAGTTTCCATTGGTTCGTGGGCCTATTTTGGTTATGACAATAATTAAAGACAAAGCAGATGTTTATTATGTTTATCTGATAATAAATAAATTATGATCAGTTGGCTGCAAAAATATTTAAATGTCAAATCATACTGACGTTTTCTGTATTTCTGTACAGAAATTAAGAAAATTGTATGCATGGTTAAAGATAACAGAATAGAGAAAATATGTGGTCAGAGAAATGGGTGATAGGTGTTCAATACGGGTGATTTTGTTATGAAAAATTGTTGTTGTTCATTCGTTCAGTCGTCTCCGACTCTTTGTGACCTCATGGACCAGCCCACACCAGAGCTCCCTGTCGGCTGTCACCACCCCCAGCTCCTTCAAGGTCAGTCCAGTCACTTCAAGGATGCCATCCATCCATCTTGCCCTTGGTCGGCCCCTCTTCCTTTTACCTTTCACTTTCCCCAGCATAATTGTCTTCTCTAGGCTTTGCTGTCTCCTCATGATGTGGCCAAAGTACTTCAGCTTTGTCTCTAGTATCCTTCCCTCCAGTGAGCAGTCGGGCTTTATTTCCTGGAGGATGGACTGGTTGGATCTTCTCACAGTCCAAGGCACTCTCAGAACTTTCCTCCAACACCACAGTTCAAAAGCATCAATCTTCCTTCGCTCAGCCTTCCCTAAGGTCCAGCTCTCACATCCGTAGGTTACTACAGGTTACTACATGGCTTTGACTATGCAGATCTTTGTTGCCAGTGTGATGTCTCTACTCTTTACTATTTTATCGAGATTGGACATTGCTTTCCTCCCAAGAAGTAAGCGTCTTCTGATTTCCTGGCCACAGTCTGCATCTGCAGTAATATTTGCACCTAGAAATACAAAGTCTGTCATGGCCTCCACATTTTCTCCCTCTATTTTCCAGTTGTCAATCATTCTTGTTGCCATAAAAATTAGTTAAATGTAAATTTAAAAAAGGATGTATATAAAAACATAAATAGCCCATCAAATGAAAGTGGAATGCCTCACACAACACATGGACAACCATCAAGATTAAAATTCCTTGATATTTTACAGAATTGTACAAAATAAAGTTTTAGAAAAAAAGTCATACTGAAGAGCATTATTATTAATCAACATACTTTACATCAGAAGTCTAAAATTATATATATTTTTAAGATGCGATTTGTAGAGATCACTTTATTAGTAACAGCCTTTAAAGAGTTTGAAGAATATTATCATTTAATTATAGGTTAATTAACTCATATTTTGATAAAGATGATACTTAAAAATGAATGTGGCTGACTGTTAAATAGTATGTGGCTGATCACAAAGAAACCAGGGAACAAACCAAAACATCAAAACATATAAGCCTCAATACTATGCTTGTAGCATGTTGGCACAATTCTGCAGTGACCAGAGGGTGGATGGTCATGACTACCTGTGTTTACCTAAAATAATTTTTGTTCAAATTGCTACTCCTTACCTATTATTTTTATTTATTTTAATGAGGAGGTTATGTGATGTTTATGTTGGTTATTGCTGCTTTGTTGTTGTCGTCTTTGTACTTTTTGTATTTTGTGTGTTTGCACCATTGAGTACTTTGTGAGCCATCTTGAGACCCTACAGGAGATGATGGTAGGGTACAAATAAAGTTTTTTTAAAAATTATTATTATTATTATTATTATTATTATTATTATTATTATTATTATTATTATTGTCTTAGCTTCTGCATTTAATGTGCACACCTAAGAATTCTTTCCCCATCCTTTAGTAGTTCTGCTATTCATTTCACATCATTGATGTTTGAGGCTGGTGTTTAGTGAGAAATTGATTTGTCTATCTGTTTCTTTATAGGTGCTATATTACTTTAGCTCAAGCCTTAGGGATGAGCATGGGGGGAGCACCAGCTGGGCCTGCAGGAACTGGAAAAACAGAAACAACAAAGGACATGGGAAGATGCCTTGGAAAATATGTTGTGGTCTTCAATTGTTCTGATCAGATGGATTTTCGAGGACTGGGAAGAATTTTTAAAGGTCAGAATGCCTTTGGTTATAGAAGCAACAATCTTATAAAACTGAGTATTTGATTTGAAGTCAAGATGTATCAAAGTGTGTCTTAACCTTTGTTTTGTATGAAAAAAATGAGAAATTGCTTCCTATTATTGTTTAAACCTTGTTTTGGGCTTCATCGTCCCAAGGAAGCCGCAGTGCAATTCCATAGTTACGCTGAGATTCCCAAAGAGATGTTCTCTTATATAAACATGTGCACACACAATTTTTTATTTGTAGTTTTTAAATTTGTGAGTATCCCAAGCACTTAGTCTTAGCAAATGTGGAGGGCTGACTATAAATCAATCAATACACAGTGCAAAACTCAAAGAAATGTATTGTCCCAAACTGTCTGTGCATGGCTTCTTAGCTGCTAATGTACAATGCTGAATTTTCACAACTTTTCTTTTATTAAATTGTATTATTTGTTATTAACATGCATTATTCTAGCTCTCAATAGTTTATGGATGTGGCTTTTAGAATGTTCCTGTTTTCAGATATCTTTGATTGAATTGCTTCTAGGTTAATGGTTGCTAGCAATCTTGTTGCATAAAAGTTGCAAGCCATAATGTGGTAAATTAGAAACAGTTAGATTCAGTAATAAATAACTGCAGGCAGGCATGTAGCCGGGGGGGGGGGGGCTTGGGGGGCTTCAGCCCCCCCCCCGAAATTCTCATGGTGGTCCACGAGAAGGCCTTACTGGTACATTATTCAAACTGTTATGTTTATTCATATCATGATCTGATCACCATGCTAGGGTAGACCCTCTTTCACTCAGACTCAGCCCCCCCGAACCAAACTCAGCCCCCCCGAAACAAAATCCTGGCTACGGGCCTGACTGCAGGTGATACTATGTGATCATGGAGTTGCCAAGAATCAAATCCTCCTGTTTTTCCTGAGGGCTGTTCTGCAGGGCCGCCCTGAGTCACCACCATGGTGGAGTACCAGTTCAGCACCCCAGGACAGATTTGCCACCACTGCTGGCTATGGCAGTGACAGAATTACCTACTTTATGCTGGGAGCTTCGCCTTCCTCCTTTCATTTCTTGTGTCTTGCAAAGGAGGATGGGAAAAGTGTTTGTGGAGGGGGAAGCCCCTCTTTCCCCTCTTCTTGGTGAGTCACAAGGAATGGTAGGCAGAAGAAGAAGACTACTGGATAAGGTGGGTTGGGTGACATGGGGGTCCACGTCATGTCTTGTGACTTGAAAGGAGGATGGGAAAAGTGTGTGTGGAGGGGGAAACCCCTCTTTCCCCCCTTCTTCATGAGTCATGAGACATGGAAAACAGAAGAAGAAAATAGAATAAGGTAGGTTGGGTGACATGGAGGCAAGGGGCGTGAGGTGACAGCCACCCCATGTCACTGGGCCACCCAGGGAGTATGGGATGGCAGTTGGGATGCCTACAGCTGCTTCTGTATATGAACCAGCTTCAAGTTTCTTTGGGAGTACCTGAATCTTAGTGTAGGATTGAGGTTTTCCTCTGAATTATATTAATTTAGGGTAGAGCCACATTAAGCAGCTTTCCCTGTCTTAATCTGTATCAGCCCATGTGCATTTTGTGGCCACCGAAGGGCTGATCTATCCTCATACCATCCTAAATGATCAGCTTAGATGGAGCCAGAGGCCCCTTCCACAGAGCTGGATAAAATCCCACATTATCTGCTTCGAACTGGAATATATGGCTAGTGTGGACTCAGATAACTCAGTTCAAAGCAGGTATTGTGGGATTTTCTGTCTTGACATTCTGGGTTTTAAAGGCTGTGTGGGAGGGCCCTGAGAGACTGGAGGAAGCAAAAATGGGGCTCTGTGTAGCCTCAATGTCTCAATGTCTGTGTAGCCTCAATGTCTCCAAATCACTCTTTTTTATCTGGCAAAACAGAGTCAAATTTCTATCTTGGGAAGCTCCAGAGGCAATATACTTTTTTGGCTACATCTCTCATTCCCCCTATTCCAGTTAACATTACAAAAAACCGGTTTCTCAAAATCAAGTGAACTGATGCTTTGGGAGGGGGGGGGGCATTTTGGGCAATCTGTGCAGTCCTTAGAGGTTTCTAGAGGCAGCAAATTGGTGTTCACATCCTCTAAACATGCCCACTTCTATGTTAAAGCTGATTTTATCAGATACGAATTTCTTTAAGAACCTGAAGTTGTGTCAATGTTGAGTCTGCCTTCATTAGGCTTTAAGTGAACTTTTTGATTCTTGAAAGCACGATTCCTGGTGTCTTTGATAGCTTATTGTGCAAAAAAGGCACAGTCGGCCCCATTTAATCCAAACTTTTTTCTACCCTGATTGAAGGTCTTGCTCAGTCTGGATCATGGGGATGCTTTGATGAGTTTAATCGCATAGATTTACCAGTATTGTCTGTTGCTGCGCAGCAGATTGCAATCATACTGACCTGTAAGAAGGAGAGGAAGAAGAGTTTCATTTTTACTGATGGCGATAATGTGGAAATGAATCCTGAATTTGGGCTTTTTTTGACAATGGTATGTGCACCAAGAATGATTGGAAGGAAAATTTCATTTCAGTGGATCTATAGCATCTGCAGTTTTTGTGACTTGATTCATGAAATATATGTAAGACTCTTTGGCCTGGCATTAACTTTCTTATTTAGCAAGGCCTTTAATTGAGCCATTGCAGGAGTTGGGGATTTTATGATCTGGATGGAGGTGGAATATATGTGGATGGTTTTTAACTGAAATGTGGGATTTTATTGATTATTGTTTTATCGTGGTTTTATCTATTTTGTTCTCCTGATTGAAGAATTTTAATGTTTGTATTCTGACTGTAAGACACCTTGGGTCCATGTGGCGATGGAAGGTGGGATAGATAATAAATAAATAAATTGAGAGAAGAAAATTTTATACTACATTGGATTGTGTTGTCATTAGCAGCCAACTCAGACAGATAAAACACGTAGAGATTGTATTATTATTATTATTATTATTATTATTATTATTATTATTTTACTGACATCACAATATGTCACAGCAAACAAGATCTATATGCTGGATTTCATATCACAAAATCATAAGTTGAACACTTCCCAAGCGTCTAGGACTGTGTGATGTATTTTCAAATGATGCGTGCAGATCCAAGTAAGGTGGCCTTTTGCAGTTGACAGATCATGATTTGTCAATGTTATTGTTTTCAAATGCTGACAGAGATCTTTTGTCACAGTACCCAGTGTGCCAATGATCACTGGGACCACCTGTACTGGTTTATGCCAGAGCCTTTGCAGTTCAATTTTGATGTCCTGATAACGGCTGAATTTTTCCTGTTGTTTTTCCTCAATGCGACAGTCACCTGGTAAAACTGCAAAAGCCAAAAAAATAATTTTCACATGACGTGGATTGACTACAAAAAAGCCTTTGACTCACTCCCACACAGCTGGATCATAAAGTGCCTAGACACCATCGGCATTTGTAAAAACGTTGGCACTTCTATTGAAAATATGATGAAGCATTGGATTATTATTATTATTATTATTATTATTATTATTATTATTATTTTAATGTTTATTTATACCCCGCTTTTTCTCTCCACCAGGAGACCTGTACATTATTAGAATATCTAGGTTTCAGAAAAGCAAAAAACTGCAGGTATATTTTCAGTGGTCCAATTTTTAATTTGAACTCATTTCACTAATTCACATTTAACAAATTGTCATTTACAAGTAGATGGTGGAGTAAAATCCTGAACAAATAAATTGTGATTTCATTTGTTCAGAAGACTTTCAGCAGGTCCTTGTGTAGCCTGAGGACAATCATTGCACTGCTCTCATTTCAAGCAGGCTACATGAAGTGGTACTCACAAGGCAGGAGAACATGAGCCTGCAGGAACAATTGGGAGCACTGACTGTATAATCCAGTTTTAACTTCAAACTACAGCAGATATGCAACATTATGAAAGCACACTGCAGTGTGGATTAGAGCCTTTAAAGTGCATTAAGCAAAGTTGGGGGAAAGTCCAAAATAAGCCCCTTAATGCACTTCAGTGAGCCCCAAATGTAAACCACAAAACGTGATGAAATTGGCTCCAAAAAAGCAAAGCATATTGTATAAATCTTCTCTTTCTGGAGAGCTTTGGAGGGGATGGAGGCTGCCAAAAACATTAATTGAAGGGGGAATTGTTTGATATTTTCCTGTTATGCAAAAGAGTGTGATATGACCAAAACTGGTAATTATCTGTTAAATCAGAACCCTGGATATGCAGGCCGTCAAGAGCTGCCTGAAAACCTGAAGATCAACTTCCGTTCTGTGGCAATGATGGTTCCTGATCGGCAGATCATCATCCGTGTCAAACTGGCTAGCTGTGGTTTCATTGATAACATTGTCCTTGCAAGGAAGTTCTTTACCCTATACAAACTTTGCGAAGAGCAATTGTCTAAACAGGTACAGATGCTTATATTGATTGAAAAACATTAGCCCACCAAAAGATGGAACAATTAGCATCCTCCTTAAATGCTATTAATAGCAGTGTAGATCATGATGTTACATGTTGGTAGTGCTAGAAACATTTTCAGGAGTTCAGTAATGCTCTCATTTCATCCCAAAATACAAGGAATGGAACATTCATAATACAATATAGAAACTGTTGTCTCTGCTGGCTCTTATGTCTGACTTCACTCAGGATTTTCATTCAAACTTTAAAAATATTCTCCAAGGTACCAAACCTATAAATGAATGGATTGGGTACCTCCTTTAAAATCTGTCGCATTGAAATGGAAGCCACCAGCTTTCATAGATATAGATGCATTTTATCGAAAGAACACCAAAAACTAAATTTCCTCTCTCTTAAAAATTTCCAACAGAAATAATTCTAAAGTCTTATATTTGTGGCACACACACATTTTTAGACCACATCCCCATGCTATAATTGTGTCATTTAGCTAAACGTAAGGAACACAAGGTTGCTACTTTTATGTTCTAATATGTATTTTAAATTGTTCAAATATTTTAATAAAATTGTTTAATTGATTTTCAATTTTAACCACATATTGTTTTAATTATATACTTTTTTAAATGTAAGACATCTAAGTCACAAAATGAGAGAAAGGTGGGATGTTAAATACATACATGTCAGGGGTTCAAATCAGCAAGGAATTCCCTGTTGTATAGCGGAAGGGACTCTTCACTCCTATTATGGAGCCAAATACCTTCTTACAGTGAAATGGTCTCCTCAAGAACAAGAACAACACACAGATACAAACCAGAAGGCCTTTCTTTCTTAATTTTCAGTAACAGTACAAATACTAATACAGTATTTACAGTATGTACAAACTCTCTCTTTTATATCTTCATACACCAACCTCCAACCCTCATCAACTCAACACAGGGTTACTACAAACAGTGAACTTGTGGTTATTCCTGAGACACTGATCCTGTTATCACTTAAAGAAATGCTGTATAACTTACAAATTCTGGCAACATATGCATACATAGTGGTAATGTAAGACGTATTTGTCTGTATTTATTTCAAATATTGCTATTGCAAATCATGTCACTTATTTCAATGACTAAACACAGAGTTACCACTGTTTTGGTCACAATTCCCATATAACATCTGTTCATTTCTGTCTAAGAAGGGTTATATTTATAGGTTCAATTTTTCCTGATATACTCCAGCCTCAACTCAACACAGGGTTATTACAAACAGTGAACCATTCAATTCAATAGAACTCTAAACCAGACCTTTTCTTGAAAAGATTAGTAGGACTTTATTTGTTGTTGGTGAAAGCTCATTCAATTTGTGTTAGCCTAAAATCTTTTGTTCTGTTTCTAGGTACATTATGACTTTGGCTTGAGGAACATATTGTCAGTATTGAGGACCTTGGGAGCAGCCAAAAGATCAAATCCCGAAGACACAGAATCTACCATAGTCATGAGGGTCTTGAGAGATATGAATCTTTCTAAGCTGGTAAGCATGAATTCGATGTATACCAACAGCATCTTTGGAAGCCTTTCTGTAGATGCCTCTACTATCAAAGTTGAGCTGGATATTATTTTGTGGTATTGGCCACTGGGTTTTGGCATTGCAATTTCCTGCCTTAGTCATCCTTTTGGGACCATTTCAAGCAGTTCCTCCAAGATATGCTAGGTGTAGGTGCCAAGTATCAGTGGGCTAACAAAGAGTAGGTAGCAAAGTGTAGGTAGTTATAGTAAGTATCCAGAGTCATCACCCCCCCCCCCAAAAAAAACCTGGAGGAAAAGAAGAAAGTAGTAGAAGAAAGGAGAAAAGTGTAAAAGATGCATAGAATGAGCAAAAGCAAGGAAGAAAGCTGGTGATATGAGAAACTAGTAAGAGATCAGAAAGATGTCATGATATAGAGGAGGAGGGACAGAGAGAGCAGAAGTGCAAACAAGGAGGAAGAATTGCAGCTAGAGTATAGCAGAATCTCTAAAAAAAGCTCAATCAGAGAATGAGAAAGAAGTTCATGGAACATCTGTTGGAGTTGTGGCCATAGCTACAGATGCATGGTTACCTCAAGTGTCCTTTCTTGGAAAAAAAGCATGAAGCCCCAGGCAAGGAACTGTCATGACCATTAAGAGTTATTGGAATAATAAGATCTTTATGGGTTCATTTGAGGGAACTGAAAAGAAAGACTTTTCCTGTAAAAAGAATATTGGAAAGGCTGATGTTGGGCGAAAATGCTTTAGTATCAAGAAATAAAAGAAACTAAAGCTTGTATTTGTCATCTTGTCATTTCCTAGATGGATAGAGAGTGCAACCATTATGGGACCTTAGTGACACAAACAAAAAATATCCAAACCTTTGTTCATTTGTTGCCCACTCTTACATCTTTTCAGAACCAGACACAGATGTATTTCATTCTATAGACATTTTAAAAATTACTGCTGTTTTTTCCAGTTTCATCATGATGCTATATCTTTGTTTTTCAAAATTGCCTTTCTGTAATTTTTTACCATTAGTACGTTTTATGTTTTTATTGTCATTTGCATATTAACAATAAAGGGAGAGTTTCACAAAAGGATGAATGTTTGCTTCATGTAGGTTCGATATTCTTGTATGATATATTGGAATTCCGAGTTGGGAAATAGTTTAGAATAGTATATACAGCAGGTATTTTTAAGATGGGTAAATCCTTTGTGCTTTCAAAGTAGGTTCTGCAACAGATTTCTTTTTTCCTTCTGATCTGCTTAAAACAGCTGGGGATGTCAAATCTCCATTCTGCTGTTCAGCTAGTAACTCTTTTTTGTCTTTTCCTTAAACCCCTTTGTGTCTCCACTTAATGTATTCTCAAACTGATTCCCTCTAAGTCCCCTTTGCATGTCATACTTTGTAAGTTATATTTTTGGTTTACTTTACAGTAAACAATTCCTAAATTTAGTGTTTCACTCCTAATATATTCAGAATCAAGGCCAGCCCTACCATTAGGCAAAGTGAAGCGATCACCTCAAGTGATAGATGCTGCAAATGGAGGTGTCCTCCCTGCTGCTCCTTCTGAACTCCCCTGGTGTTCTCTGTGGGTGGTTCCACACAGCACTTTAATGCGAGTGCAATCGTGTTTTAAAAACGCAATTGCACTCCCATTGAAGTCCACACACTCCCCAGAAAGGTGTCCAGAAGGTTCCTCCCAGAACCTTCTGGGAGGACAGGGTGACACTCCCCACCCACTCATGAAATCCCTTAAAATGGGAGGGGGGGGGAAGTAAAATAAGTTACCCAGCTGCCATGAACATGGGAATGACACACCAAGAGAAGGGGGGCAGGAGCAATTTTCCCCTCCTCCCCCCTTCTCCTAGTGTGTCATTCCTAAATACTACCAGAGGACTAGCAGCAGTTTCATGGTGGCTGACTAAGTTATTTTACTCCCCCCCCCCCATTTTAAGGGGTTTTGGGGAGGGGGTTAGAGCCCTCTCACATTTTCTGGCATGATTCAGTTTGGAAAATGTGAGAGTGCTGTGTTTCATGACCCCCTCAGAAGTCCCAGGACTTCTGAGGGGGCAGTCCAGACTTTGCCCACAGCAAGAAAGATGTGGGTCTTTCAAGAAGACCCACTTATTTTCCACTAACAAATAATCTTGGCACAACGCAGAGTTTTCCTGCTTTGTGCTGAATCAGTCATTTTTATGTGGGGCATCATCAGGACACCCCACTTGAAGAAACAGGAGGGCATGTGTTTTAGGGCCTGTCTGGATGGCTCCTGACTGTACTGTCCTAAAATAGCCTAGTACCTGAGATCATGGTGTGAGATACAATTCCATTGTACATGCTGAATTAAATTCCAGATGGCCAATACAGCTGGTTTCTGCATGTGGGAGGTGGCAGTGGCAATATTATTTCCCTTAGGTATGATGAATGAAATTCAGTGGATATAGACTTAGCTACATATTTTGCATTCTTAAAAATATTTTATCAGCATGTAGATGGAACAGGAATCCTGTACTACAAGCTTTTGGTTTCATGTTTAAGTTAGCTTTCTTTTCTTTTCTTTTTCTTGCATTGGATATGCTCCAGTTTTTCTTGCACCGCCTTTTCTCTTGCCTATTAAGATTTCCTCTTCAGGCAACCAAGTTGGAAACTACAATGACCAGGCCCGTAGCTAGGATTTCGTTTCGGGTGTGTGTGTGTGTGCATTTTTTTCAGGGGGAGGGTTCGGGGGGGGGCTGAGTTTCGGGGGGGGGGCTGAGTCTGAGTGAAAGAGGGTCTACCCTAGCAAACCTTTTGTATCATTACCCCAATACCCCCATGCATATGGGATATATTCAGTATTGTGATCATATCATTATATGAATAAACATAACAGTTTAAAGAATGCACCAGTAAGGCCTTTTCGTGAACCACCATGAGAATTTCGGGGGGGGGGGGGTGCTGAAGCCCCTCAAGCCCCCCCCCCCGGCTACATGCCTGACAATGATTCTTGAGAGCAATGTCATGGAAATGTGTGCGTATTTGTGAGTTGAGGCTCATCTGTGAAGTATAGAACTGTGATTTAAGAAAGTAAAGAGTAACTATTCTTCTTCTTTTTGGCTCTGCTAGATTGATGAAGATGAACCCTTATTTTTAAGCCTGATTGAGGATCTTTTCCCAAGTATTCAACTTGACAAGGCAGGCTATCCAGAGCTAGAAGCTGCCATTAGTAAACAGGTAATGCAAACACATATTTGTATGCTGTTTCTTCAGCTTGATTGAATTAGCCACTCAGTAAATAAACAAATTTCATGAAAAGCTCTATGAAGTGCGAATTCCCAATGCAAAAATAAAAGCATGTTGGTGCGCTGTCAAAAAATTAATAACCATACCAGTTAGTGGAGTCTTTACTTTGGTTTAATAAATGAACCTGTCAGATGGGATATGTTCAGGCATATAAACAGTATTACATTCTCAGAACTTCAGAAAGCATATGTTAAAACAGGAGGGAGGGAGAAGTAGCATATAATTAAATCACCACTGTAGCTGTTCACCAGGGCAGATGTTCTAGTGGAAAGGCTAAAATGATGATGAATTGTGAGGAGTAGGAGTACAATACAGTGAAGTATCTTCAGATGGTAGCCCCGCATCCAGCACATACATCTGCTGGTATCCAAATAGGCCAGGGCAGCATCATCCCCTCTGGGCTGTCATTTCAACCTCTGTGTCACCAATGTTGCTCCCTTCCGGCCTTGCCTGCCATATGTGCTGATTTCAGAATGGAGCATCTTGCTGGTTGCACAGGCACCCTATTGTGACATCATTAGGCATGACAGTGATGGCTGAGCACTCACAACTAGTTCTGTGATTGCCACCCATTTTAAGGGAAGGATGATTGCAGGGGTTGGGGGTGTTAAAAGTTCAGCCCTATCCTGAAATGTGTCATGTTAAAAAAATTCATAACTTGGTTAACCAGTTAAAATTCTTGAGTAAACCAGGTTTACTCATAACTTGGTTAACCAGTTAAAATTCTTGAGTAAACCAAGTTTACTCATAACTTGGTTAACCAGTTAAAATTCTTGAGTAAACCAGGTTTACTCATAACTTGGTTAACCAGTTAAAATTCTTGAGTAAACCAGGTTTCGGGAGGCCCCCCCCCCCCCAAGCTAAGGACTTCACCATCAGTCCCGGGAATAGGTCTGAAACGAACCTGATATAGTTGTCCAGATGGAAGCTTCAGGATATTCTGCAGTTTCCACCAAACTGCAGGTTTGGTGGTTCCTCCAGGTTTCCCCCAAAATGGCACAAAGTTGAATTAAACCTAGAAAACCCATAATATTCAACAGAGGTCACTGTGTGTCCTGGAGACAGAAAGCAGTCCTTAGACACTTTTCCACCATGACAACATTTGCAGTGAGAGCATAATTTTATGCCACTGTTAGCCATGTCCACAATACCTCTTTGTGATCCATTTTCACTCTACAATAAGTTGAAACTTCTGTGTAATTAAAAACCCTCTGAAAGCAGATGTCTTGTACACCACTACACTACTATATCCCCCAGTGGTGTAATGGGTTAAACCCTTGTGCTGGCAGAACTGAAAGGTCGGTAGTTCTAATCTGGGAAGCGGGGTGAGCTCCCGTCTGTCAGCTCCTGTTTCTTATGTAGAGACATGAGAGAAGCCTCCCATATGATGGTAGAACATCCAGATGTCCCCTGGGCAACGTCCTTGCAGATGGCCAATTCTCTCACACCAGAAGCGACTTTGCAGTTTCTCAAGTTGCTTCTGACATGATAAAAAACCAAAACCATAGGTGATCACTCAGGGCTGAGTATGATTGTCTTCCAAGGGTAGAGTCTTGGCGGTGGGTCTGTCAGTTACTGTGGAGACCTATTCTGAATCCACACAGTCTTTCATAATGAGGGCATAGATTTCCAGATGGAAGGCGGTCTTGACAAGAGATTGCTTGATGCACCTTCCTCTTGGATTGTTTTCCCTTTTGCTTTCTATTGATGGCTCTTCAAAATCCATGGCAGCATTGGTAGCAGCTCACCTCCAGTTGGAACTCTCGAGGACCAGAGCTTCCCGATTCTCAGCATTTCGTTCACATTTTTCTTGTACCTTCATCTCAACATGGGGATGCCACAGATCGAGCAAGCAGGGATGAAGATATTGCATGTATTTTATATGCATGCTGGTCATAAATAATACTTGAACACATTTTTTCTGTAAAGGAAACGATTCTTGGTGTTCCTAACAGGTTGAAGAGGCTGGCTTAATTAATCACCCTCCATGGAGACTGAAAGTTATCCAGCTCTTTGAAACACAAAGGGTGAGGCACGGCATGATGGCCCTGGGTCCTAGTGGGGCAGGAAAAACTACATGCATCCACACACTTATGAAATCCATGACAGGTATGGTATATACTTGGGATTGTTCACAGCAGAAAAAGTAAAAAAAGAACATTTAATAACTGATTAGGGATATATATTCCTTGTCCCTGGGATCAGGACTCAAAGCATATTATAAATATTGAGGTATGAATGATAAAAATATGAAAAAAGTGAAGCTGAAGTACAACTTGAAAAACTGTAGTGTTAGGGTACTATTGATTCTGCAGAATGGTCTCTTCCTTATTGTCCTATTGGCAGGTGAAGACATGTTTATTCAGACAAACTAAAGATTTTTAAGAAAAGGACTTATATAAGGCTGTTTTATTGTTTTAACTGTTTTTTATCCTTTTATGTTTTTCATTATTGAAATATTGTTAATAACTTAATTCTAGTTCAATGTTCTCTTTTTGGTACACTTTAACTTAATTAAACTAATTTTAAATTAATTTTAACTTGATTTAATCTATTTTATTTTATTTTATTTAAATTATTTTAATTTCTCCAGATGTTGAGGAAGAGGTAGGGTATAAACAAAGATGGTGATGGTAATGGTGGTGGTGATGATGATAGATTTAAAGACAATGTATAAGTTACATCATTGAGTGAAATTTTAGGTTATCGCTTTTAAATTGTTTCCAATGATTTTGCACAAAAATATATTTTGTGCAGGACAATGGAATTTTAACTATATGAAATGTGTTTGTACAACTTTTTTGCAAACTTCTATTTTTTTGTCAAATATTCTCAAATTCCAAAGTAGAAAAAATCATTAAAAAGGTACAAAAAAACCTCATGATCTAGCACATAGGGAAGTTGGGGTTTATTTTTTTCCATTCTGGTTTGCAAGAATTAAATAAACATGCCTTTTCTTTTCAGAGTAAGGAGAGCTTTTAGAAACAAGTTATTTTGACAGTGGCAGAATCTAAACAAATAATTGTTGCTACAGATACTTATAGAGAACATCTGGGAAAGAAATGGATGACAGAGTGGAATACATAAACATTATATAACTGTCTTAATTCCATTTTAATGCAAATTTCAGATATAATAGAAGTTACTCCATTATCAGATTTTTATTAAAGATTATTAATTTAAAATATGTATTTGTACTCAATTTGTTTTGTGGAAATATTTTGAAGTGGATTAGACCTCAGAAGAAGAATTTTACATTTAGCAAGAGAAATAGATGATAATTGATGTATAGAAAGCTGGTTGTTGTTCATTCGTTCAGTCGTCTCCAACTCTTCATGACCTCATGGACCAGCCCACACCAGAGCTCCCTGTCAGCCGTCACCACCCCCAGCTCCTTCAAGGTCAGTCCAATCACTTCAAGGATGCCATCCATCCATCTTGCCCTTGGTCGGCCCCTCTTCCTTTTACCTTCCACTTTCCCCAGCATAATTGTCTTCTCTAGGCTTTGCTGTTCTCCTCATGATGTGGCCAAAGTACTTCAACTTTGTCTCTACTATTCTTCCCTCCAATGAGCAGTTGGGCTTTATTTCCTGGAGTATGGACTGGTTGGATCTTCTCGCAGTCCAAGGCACCCTCAGAACTTTCCTCCAACACCACAGTTCAAAAGCATCTATCTTCCTTCGCTCAGCCTTCCCTAAGGTCCAGCTCTCACATCCGTAGGTTACTACAGGGAATACCATGGTTTTGACTATGTGGATCTTTGTTGCCAGTGTGATGTCTCTACTCTTTACTATTTTATCGAGATTGGACATTGTTCTCCTCCCATATAGAAAGCTGGAGTGATCAAAAAATAAAAATGCAATACTTCTCTGTATATGGATGATCTTTCCCTCTCCCAAGGAAGACTGTATTCAAATAAAATTTGTACTGATCATTGGAAGTTGGAGATAAGACTGCATTTAGTTAGTTTAGCAAATGGCAGCCAATGGATGCGTCATGACATAAAGTGGGGGAAATTGCGTTCCTTTGACTGCTATTAATTCCATTTCCCATTTGCACGATCAATATTGTATCCTGATTAGAACAGTAGTCCAGTAAAATCTGAATGCCATTGATTTCCTAGTCCTGTTCTAAGAGTTTCTCATTACATCCTAACTTTCTTATGTCTCTGAGGCCCCATCTACATTGCCATGCATACATACATGTAGATTGATGGGTAGATTGATTGATCAATTGATTGATCAATCAATAGACAGACAGACAGACAGACAGATAGAGATGGATGGATCAGTAGATGGTCAATGGGAACATATAGAGATATATATGTATATATATATATTATATATATATAGAGAGAGATAGATTAGGGTAACTGATGATAAATGGAAACAGATAGACACAGATAGGTCAAAAATGTGTAAAGATAGATAGAAAGAAACATATGGAGATGTATATATACAGTTAGAAACATATACAGAGATATTTACACATATGCATATATACACACAGCCACACACACACACACACAGAAGTGATGTTTCAGAGATGTGCTAATACTATTTAAGGCCCGATTTACACTGCCATATAATCCGAAGGAAGATAGATGCTTTTGAATTGTGGTGTTGGAGGAAAGTTCTGAGAGAGCCGACCAGTCCATACTTCATAATAAAGCCCAGCTGCTCATTGGAAGGAAAGATAGTAGAGACAAAGATGAAGTACTTTGGCCATATCATGAGAAGAAAGGAAAGTTTAGATTAGACAATGATGCCTAGGAAAATGGAAGGAAAAAGGAAGAGGGGCTGACCAAGGGCAAGATGGATGGATGGTATCCTTGAAGTGACTGGCTTGACTCTGAAGGAGATGGGGGAGGTAATGCCTGACAGGGCGCTCTGGTGTGGGATGGTCCATGAGGTCATGAAGAGTCGGAAGTGACTGAACGAATGAACAACAACATAATCCAGTTCCTGAAAGCAGCTTAACTACATTGAATTGGATCAAAGATCCAATTTTCTCAGTGGTAAAAGATGCACAACTGCAATCAGATTCATAGACAAATTAAATGCAGAAATTGGACTATATTGGACTCATATAATCCAGTTCAAGGCAGATAATCTGTATTCAGAAACTGGATTATATGACAGTGCAGATCCAGCCAGAGATAAACACACACTTTTCTGATTACATGTCAGCTAACCTGAAGCTTAGGCAATTACCTTCAGTTAACAAAATTATGTAGGGTCTTCTCTTCTCTGGACACTGACATCTTTTCTCCATCAGCTTTGACTCTTTTTGTGAACAGGTGAGGCTGGACAACAGCCACGGAAAAGAGCAGCCACCTTTTTTCAAGATGTTTTCCTCTCCTTTAGAATATAGTGATCTCATTGCTGACTTCATAATGCCAAGCTTCAAGCTGCTAGTTTTCTTCTACTTGCTAGTTTTGCAACTTGTCTTAATCCAAGACGTAAAAAATATGCCCCTCCAATTGCTGAATGACATTTTCTTTATAAACTAGCTAGTCTGGCCATCGATGGGGTTAGGTTTTTTTTCAGTATCTGGAAGTCGACAGTTTTGCTATCCCTACCTTAAACCACAATTGTATGCACCAGGGTAACAAGATGACATACTTAAACTCCTTATTTGTTTTTGGAACAACTACTATCCAAATGGTTCCATGTTGACAATGGCTAACACTAATTAGAATTTGCACAAAATCCATAAATGGTTGTTAAGAATGTTGAACTTTTAAACTATTTACACACATTAATGGTAGTTAGAATAGTCAAGGATGTATATTAGGAGGTCTCAGGAGCAGGGGTAGGTGCCCTTATGGGTGCCTTTTGGTTCAAGTCTATGGTACCATCACTGTAGCATTTACAATCTCTATCCTTGCTTCTTTACAAAATGTTCTCTAATAAAGTGTAGAAAAAATGATGCATCTAAAAATGTCATAGATGGACACATATATTACAAACACAAATTTGGACATACAACTCATGTGAAGAATGAAAGGAGTCTCAAGTCTAAGAGCTAATCAGCATGTAACCTAGAATTACCATGAGAATCTGGTTGTTAACATATTACTGTGTATAAGTATTGAATAATTGTGAGAAGAAAACTAATGTATAAAATTGCCCTTTCTAACATTGAGTCTCCAGGTTATGATGAACTGCAAATTTGCAGATCCCTGACAATAGTCTATTCTGATTTGGGATAATGGAAACTATAGTCCATGTGTCAGAGGACTAAAGGCTAACATACACATTGACCTAAGTCTTCATTGTTATTCATTTGCCAATTTGTCTTCAATAGATGCCTTTGCTAGCTGGGGATAATAGGACTGTTGAACAACGTAGCTGGAAAGCACTGGGTTGCGGCAGGCTGCTACATATTTATAAATACTTTAATATTTTCTGGACATTCCACCCATGGAAATGAACTGGACTGCCAAATTCAGAGACTGATGATGAACACATTAATATAATGCTGTGTTACTCTACTAGAAATTATAATTGATTTATATTCTTAAATTGGCTTCTGCAGACTGTGGGCAGCCACACCGTGAAATGAGAATGAACCCTAAGGCCATCACAGCACCTCAGATGTTTGGACGTCTTGATGTTGCAACTAATGACTGGACAGATGGGATTTTCTCCACTCTTTGGAGGAAAACATTGAGAGCAAAGAAAGGTATTTAAAATCTGAGTGCAATGCTTTCATAAATACATTATTTAAACCCATGTTTTATATTTTAACCAAAGTTCCTTTTAATTCCGTTTGCTGCAAATTGCTCTCTCCAGTTGGTACAATATATAATTTTCATGGAACCTGCAGTTTCAATGCAAATGTGCATTTATGGTCACATCATTTTTGCCTTGAGAGAAGTAGTTTAAGAGTGCTATTTTTGCTTTTGAGGTTGATACTCTGGTCTGGGAGCACTTGTCTGCATGTTACTCAGCTGCTCAACTTACACATCTATAAATAAACAGTTATCACAAAATACCACAGTTTTTCAGATCTGTTCTTCACAGGGTATCTGATGTGGTAAACATTGTCCTAAGATAATAAATATTACATCATTGTTCTTAGTAACTGCATTGCTGTTATGAACATCCCTTTTGAGCTTCTAGATATTGTTGGAGAGAAACCAAAATAAGGTGTTTGAGGAACTAATGCCCCATGCTTTTATGTTTACTTCCTTGGCTTCCTTCAAAGCTTTGAAATCCACAAAAACTACGTGAAGTAGATTGAACTTCAGGTTTATGTATTGATTTGAACCACAGAATCAAACAGCTGCATAGTGTCTACCATAAAAATACATGTCCTGAAGATCTTAGTCATATTGACCACTACTCAAGCGTTGTCAGAGCATTTAAGGTAATGAAATATGTTTGATTTGTGCATTTTTTTTAAAAAAAACACCCTTTTGATTATAGGAGAACACATTTGGATAGTTCTTGATGGTCCCGTTGATGCAATTTGGATTGAGAACCTGAATTCAGTCCTTGATGATAACAAAACACTAACGCTAGCTAATGGAGACCGGATCCCTATGGCACCAAATTGTAAAATTGTTTTTGAGCCTCATAATATTGACAACGCTTCTCCTGCCACAGTGTCAAGGAATGGCATGGTGTTCATGAGCTCATCAGTTCTGAATTGGAGTCCCATTCTTGAGGTATAAATATTTTCGTAAATTCAAATTCCCTACTTTGCTATTTCAGTGGGCGTCGAAGTGTCAATTACCTTTGGGATATTAAAATCTAGTTTGTGAACCCCATTTTAGAATAGTTTGTAACATCCTACAATTGTGAAGCTATTTTGCTGATGTGAAAGACAGTCTGCTATCCTAGATAGTATCTCAGTGGTTTTAGGATGTTGTTGTTGTTGTTGTTGTTGTTGTTTTCTCTTCACAAAGGAGACTCAAAATAGCGTGGGGTTGCCTCTGAAGACTGCCCGGAAGCTGCAGCTAGTCCAACGTTCGGCAGCCAGACTACTAACGGGTGCTGGGTACAGGGAGCACAACACTACGCTGTTACACCAGCTCCACTGGCTGCCAATTAGCTTCCGAGCACAATTCAAAGTGCTGGTGTTAACCTTTAAAGCCCTAAATGACTCCGGCCCTGTTTACCTCTCCGAATGTATTCTCCCCTATGAAACATCAAGATTATTAAGATCGTCTGGAGAGGCCCTGCTCTCGGTCCCACCAGCCTCACAAGCGCGTCTGGTGGGGACAAGGGACAGGGCCTTCTCGGTGGTGGCCCCGCGACTCTGGAACTTTATCCCACCGGAGATCAGAACCGCCCCTTCTATCCTGACTTTTAGGAAACAGGTGAAGATGTGGTTATGGAGACAGGCTTTTGATGAGTGAGACAACACCCTAAGACATGGATGGAAGATGATGTATAATTGTTTTTTAGTATGATGACTGACCACTGTAGTTTTGGATATACTTGTTGTTTTAATGTGTTATTGTAATATGAACTATGATGTTTTACCGATTGTATGTGTTTTATGGTTGGAAACCGGTCTGAGTCCCTCAAAAGAGGTGAGAAGGTCGGTATATAAAACTCTGAAATAAATAAATAAATAATAAATAGCATCATTGTCACATCATTATCACATGATGCTCTAAAATGAGTCCTGCCATTTGTTGTGTAATCATACAGTAGGTGGTATTTTCCCCAAGGAAAATCCATCGCCGAAACCTAGACCTTCCTCTTTTATGAAAAGTCATGTGGTTGTTCTATCTTGGTCATAACAGAGTTTTCTGAAGAAGCGTTCTTCACAGGAAACTGAGATTTTGCGACAGCTGTATGCAGCATCTTTTCCAGAACTGTATCGATTTAGCATCCAGACATTGGAGTACAAGATAGAGATGCTGGAGGCCTTTGTGATAATGCAGAGCATTAATATGCTACAGGGCCTTATCCCTTGTAAGGTAAATCATGTTTGATTTTGAAATTTTGTTTTGTAAAACATGTTTGTTATAGACAATACCAAACTAATGGTTTTTTTTTCTAGATGTGTAAGAGTAAAATGTGGAAATATGTCTTTCGGGATTCTCAGATCAGGGATAAAATACATGCTTTGCACGCAGAAAGTCCCAAGTTGAGTCTTTGGTATCGCCAATGGATAGGTTATCACCTTGGTCGAAATCTAATTGCCTAATAACCAAGGAGTAAACCCAATTGTTAGTCACAATTAGAGCAGACACACTGAATAAATTCCTTAATTGTAAGTCACCATTTATGTCATTTACTAATTTATGTCATTTACTAATTATAATCACTCTGAAAGCATAATGTATGAAAATGAGTAAGTTTGTGATTAAAAGAATAGGGAGATACCATTTTATTACAAAATGCTATGCAATTAGAATGATTGGAGCATTTTTTTTGTTCTGGTATGGCAAACATTCCTCTAATGCCTGGCAGTGCAAGTTTTAAACATATGAAGGGCATAATGCAAATCAATCAATCAAATCAATCAATCAATTAATGTTAATCAGTAAGGTGCCTGAAACCTCTGTGCTTTAACTGCAGCAGATTAACTTCTCTTCTGGAAATATGTCCCTGTCTTACATAGAAATTCATTTTAAAGCCAATTTTGAAATTCATGAATTTTCAAATTATAGATTTTTTCCTTGATATTTAATTTTTTTCCCCAAAATTGAATTCTGCAACAAATATTCAATGAAAGGCAACATGTACTCATTTCATATTGGTAGAATCAATTAAGATTATACAATGTTCTATGTTATGTTTCAAGTAAGCTGTTGATACTGTCTAGTACTGAAATTTGCAGCTTTCAAATACCTATAAATGCGGATTGCTGTATTTCTTACACTGTTAACATCTAATACATAGGAGTTTGAAGATGGAAGACACAAGTAATGGAAGACAAACTAAGCAGACACCAATCTCAAGTGTCTGATATTTCATTAAACTCAATATAGATTTCTTTTCCAGAGGTCTTTGAAATAAAAGTGAAATACAAGTCAATCTATCTAAAGAGTATCACCTGTCAAATTATGGCCATTTTATATCAGATATTGTCAAACTACAATGGTTCCAAAAGCTATTGTTAAAACGTGTCTAATATTCATTTTCTATGTCAGATATTGTTAAATAGTGATTGGTCCCGCATGTCAATATACTGTCAAATGCTCACTTTGTCCATATATTATCCTAAGAATATTTTGTTTCTTTATTAATTTGTTTTGATATATAAACCATACAGCTCTGATTGCCTGAAGATAATTTTTTTATTTTCAAAATGTTTCTGAGTTCTTGATAGTTAAATGACAAGTAATTTATATTGCTCCTTAGGAGCAGGGAGGAGAAATAACAGCAGAATTCCTGGAACGACTGTACATCTTTTCTCTGATGTGGAGCGTTGGGGCGTTGTTAGAATTGGAAGACCGTCGCAAGATGGAGCGTTGGCTTCGTGGGCATGAAACAATAAGACTTGACCTTCCTAATATCCCTGAAACAAGTGAAGACACTATGTTTGACTACTATGTTACAAATGATGGTTAGTGAACTAAAGAGGAGTAGTTTGTTGCTGTTGTTCATTCGTTCAGTCATTTCCGACTTCGTGACTTCATGGACCAGCCTACGCCAGAGCTCCCTGTTGGCCATCACCACCCCCCAGCTCCTTCAAGATCAATCCAGTCACTTCAAGGATACCATCCATCCATCTTGCCCTTGGTTGGCCCCTCTTCCTTTTTCCTTCAATTTTCCCCAGCATAATTGTCTTCTCTAAGCTTTCTTTTCTTCTCATGATGTGGCTAAAGTACTTCATCTTGGCCTCTACTATTCTTCCCTCCAATGAGCAGTCAGGCTTTATTTCTTGAAGTATGGACTGGTTGGATCTTCTCGCTGTCCAAGGCACAAGAGGAGTAGTATGTATTATTAAATACCGTCCTCAAAAAGATTAATATGTGTAGAAGATACATGAAGCTGATTCTTCTTGATCTCCTTGTTGTTTAGTAACTAAATATAAGTGAAATTGTAAATTAAATACAAGATACTTTCAAAGGATTTTTTCATCATGTCATGAGGACAATGAGTGTTTGGTAGCTGAGAATTTCATATTCTCCCTATATTAATTTTTATTGTATATACATCAAAGATAAAATAAAAATAAGGTAATAGTAAACAGATGCATAAAATTAGAAGTACACCGAAAGTGGGAGGAGAACAATTGATATCCAGAAAAAGTAAGAAAGAAAGAGAAAAAAGAAAAAAAGAAAAAAAAGGATCCATTGACTTCCATCCTGTACTTTCGCTCATCATTCTTTTTAAAGATAGTTATATTTATCTTCGTATCTACATTGTTAATATACATTTCTTACTCCATAAATTCATTTACCATATATTTGTAGGAGGGAGGGGAGGAAAAATTATATATGTTAACATAAATCTTTCATATTCTAATTAAATAATTAGTTGCTTTAATTTAGTTTCACTATCACTTGTGAGTAGTTAGTTATGCCTAGGCAGAAGCCAAAAAAGAAAAAGAAAAGAAAGATTTAACTTGACTCTATTGAAGTTGTGGAGTCTTGTTCTGCATTCGTGGATTTAAATACATTTGCTTGTTCTTTTCGGTAGGGAAATGGATGCATTGGAACACCTGTGTTGAAGAATATGTCTATCCTAGCAATAGCACTCCAGAGTATGGCTCTATCTTGGTGCCAAATGTTGACAATGTGAGAACAGACTTCCTTATCCAGACTATTTCAAAGCAAGGGAAGGTAATGCTTTACTGTTTTATATGGGAATGCTACTAATACCTCTTGTTTGTTACACAAAAAGAGCAATATTTTGGCAAAAAGAATCACTGTTAGGAGAGGTGGAAGTCAATATATATTCTATTCTATTTGTTCTATGAGGATTGAATGAAAAGTAATGCCTCCACTTTTATAAATCCTCAACAGATGGCAGTACTGGTATATGGCATGTACTGGCTTGTTCAATAAACTCTCCTCTACAGTTCCATTTTGGTGGGAAGCCTTAGCATTGAATGGTTGTGTTGTTAATGTGCAAAGTATGGAACGCTGCACAGACGGTCAGTCAATGCGACTTAAGCAATGTGCAGTCATTGAATTCTTGACAGCAGAAGGTGTCACCCCAAAGAAAATTAATCAGAGAATGCAAGCTGTTTATGGTGATAGTGTTGATGTGAGTACTGTGCATCATTGGCAAGTAAGTTTAAAGATGTTGAGGTGGGAATATCTGACTTCCATGACAAAGAGTTGGACGTCCTGTGACAGCAACCACCAAGTTTCACAAGCAAAAGGTTGACAGATTGATTCAGGATGATCGTCGTATCACTCTGAGAGAAATTTCAAGCATAATCAGCATTTCACAAGAGCGTGTGGGTCACATTATTGCTTTGCTTGGCTATCGGAAGATCTGTGCACGATGGGTTGCAGAAACAGAGTGTTGACTTCTTTCATGACGGCTTCAGAAAACTTGTTCATTGTTCGCAGAAATGTATCCAATTGTCTGGAGATTATGTGGAAAAGTGAATAGTGGTAGTTAAAGAGCACATTCTAAGAATTATTTCTGTGTTTGATTTATTAAAATATTCCCATCCAAACCCAAGTGACGAAGGTGGAGGTATTACTTTTCATTCAACCCTCATATTTTCCTTTGGAATTCTTTCATACTTTTCTGTATTTTTTATTTTATTGTGATATTGTTGTTATAAATATAATAAAAACTAGTGCCTTACCAATGTATTACTTTAAAGGTCTAGTGAGAGGAGAAAAGATCAGGATAACAAGGGCTCTTGAGATCAGTTCTAATTAGGAATGGATCAGAATAAGTTTAACCTGGGAAAGAAAAGATTGAAGGGAGGGCTGAATTGTCTTCACAGTCTGTGTGGCTGTTTAACAGACGATGACACAAGGTATTCTCTGATGCGCCAGTGGGCAGGACTTGAATCAAGAGGTAGCTTTTGGATACATTTTGAGAAGAAGGTTCCTAACAGTAAAGGCTGTCAAACCAACCTCGTTTGGGTTGAGGAGGAGCAAACACCCAAATTAAATGAACATTTTTTTAGAGGGCTTTTATATTTCACGTGAAAGTTTCACTTTTGTTTCTCCTTCATGGATAATTTTGAGAATTGAGGCTTTGCCAACATTTTTGGCTCTCATGTCCCCAAACTCATTTGAATTCTATTCTCATCTTCAGGCAGTGCTGCTAATTGGTGAACAAGGGACTGCTAAAACTGTCATCATCAAAGGGTACATGTCAAAATATAATCCTGAAAGCCACATGGCTAAGAGTCTAAACTTTTCATCAGCAACTACTCCTCTTATGTTTCAGGTAACTACTTAGAATTATCTTTCTCTAAAATGAAAGCAAGGTTAGCCCTTTTATGGTTTACTGGAAGAAACTACTTGGACCCTGAGTATTGATGGTGTTTTATTCCAAGAATTCCAGTGGATACCAAAATCAATGGATGCCCAAACCCCATTCTATATAATGACATAAAATGGTGTCCATAATATCAAAGAGTATAAGGTCTACCTTTTGGAATGTCAAAGGTGGGAGGTATTTTTGAGCTATGGATGATTGAATCTGTGGATACAGAAGCAAAAACTTTTTTAATGGTGAAAGTTTTGTTATCTTTTTCCTTTTGGCTTTAATGACACAATGGGTATTTTTCTGGGATTGCTATCACTTTCTGGTTCATATAATTTTAAAACAGAGAAATCAAATCAAATCAAATCATTTATTTCAGTCATTGACCAGCACAGGAAATAGTCCCATTTTCATACAAACTTGGTATGTTTGGTACATTAAATATATATATATATAACTACTGAAGCACAATATGGGTGAGGGAGCAGAAGGGAAGGGGAAACAGGGTAAAAACATACAATGCCCAGATCCATCACCAAATTGTAGATTCAGAGAAGAAGATTACTGGACACACAGTTAACTTTTGGGACTAGTCATTCCCTGATGGATTTTGTATGCTGCTGCACAGAACTTTGCAACATTGTAGGTTGTAGCTGAATTAATATCTGCAAGTAGCATGGAGGTATAAAATTGTCCTAAATGGCCTGGGTGCTTGTATAACAGAGGTAAGATAAGCCTGGCACGGATATCCCTGTAGAACGGGCACTGGAGGAGCACATGTTCTATTGTTTCTACATGACCCAAGTCACAGGGGCAGAGTCTCTTTGGGAAAGGGATCTTCTGGTAGTGGCCTTCGAGTACAGCTGATGGGAGAGGATGGCATCGAGCCAGGATGAAAGCCCTTCGATAAATGGGAACCTCTAAGTTTGTTAAATATGCCATAGGGGAGGCAAGATATCTGCTGTCTTCATTGATAAGGAAGGTTGGAACCGAGGCCAGATCTAGTTGTCACTCTGTGTCTGTGATACGTTGTTTAATAAGTGCTTTGGCTTGATTGTAATCCATATTGAGTAGTAGACCTGGAGAAAATCCCAATGAGGAGATTTTTGATGCTACCGCCTGTTTCCATGTGGATTGGAAGTCATCCTTCATAGTTAGTGGGGCAAGACCAAAGGGTGCACGGAACAGAGAAATCATCATTCTTAAATCTCTTCCAAATCTCCTGCTGTTGCTGTTTCTTTTAGGACAGAATAACATCATTTTCTTGGAATACATGTCAGCCTCAATAGAACAAAATATCATTAAGTTCTCATTAAGAATATATGGAATAATAAGTAAGGAAGTATATCAGAGCCATAAAAACAAGAGTAATTGTGGAAACCCCAAACTGAACATATGCACATGCAGCACTGTCCACTTCTTTCTCTTTAAATTATATACTTGTCCTAAATCCACCTGCTGGCCCAGCTAGATTATGTCCATTGAATCTGTAGGCTTTACATACCTGCTCATTTCCAGCTTATCAATTTGTTCATTGCATCTACTTTGTCTCAGAAGACTATATAAAATGTGTAGATCTGATTTTGGAGATCTCATAGGGACATTGCTGATGTATCTTTAAACAAAAATGTTTTTCTTACAGCGCACAATAGAAAGCTATGTGGACAAGCGCATGGGCACAACATATGGTCCTCCTGCAGGAAAAAAAATGACAGTTTTCATTGATGATGTGAATATGCCTGTAATCAATGAATGGGGAGATCAGGTCAGCTAACTGAATAAGCTATGTGTTTTGTTGTATAATACCTTTATTTTTACATTAGATTAATTGCAAGGTGATTCTTTCAATGAGATTTTTGTTTAAATTGGGAATATTTTAAATAAATGTTTCTGCTTCTAAGCTAGAACAGAACATTGCCTGAATTGGCTTGGATAGCAACCTTCCTAGATTGGCTCTAGCAATTTTACAATGACAAAGAGAGAAAGAATAGCATGATACAGTAAAATATTAAGGAGTTATGACATAGTAGATTGTCTCAAAATGCTATATACTGATTTGTACATGCTATCCTAAGTGCCTACTGTGGTATTACATAGTCAGATACAGGAATAATAAATATGCAATCTATGCAAGTATGCTTTTCTCAGAAACTTTGCAAATCCAATGTTAACTGGAAAAATAATTTCAACCTTATGTATCTGTGTTTCCGTTCTTTGGAAATATAACTTCATCTGTAATTTGAGTAAAATTTGAAATTGAAAAGTACACCAGTATACTGAATAATAGTGATCACAGAGAATTTGATTAAGCCAAAAGAAAAATGTATCTAGAAGAACTATGATAGTTATATGTTGATGGTCAAATCTGTAACTAAGTAAATATTGTCAATAAAAGCAGATACTGTAAGATTTTTTTATTAAGGATGGAAAATAACTTATTTTAACCAAGTAGGATAACAAGTATTCTGTCAAAATGATATTACTTTGTGATAAAGAAATCCCCACACAATTCAATCTTGGATCTCCCCCCCCCCAAGTTTTGAGAAAGGCCTTTGTACAGAGTGTAATTTTAAATTTAATGAGAAGAAAGTAAAAGGTTACCACATGAAGCAGGAACCCATGGTAAGAAAATACATACACCAAATCCATTTAGTTGTTTCCTACAGATAACCCAAAAATCTTCTTTTACAGGTCACCAATGAAATAGTTAGACAGCTGATGGAGCAAAATGGATTTTATAACCTCGAGAAGCCTGGAGAATTCACCAACATCATAGATATCCAGTTCCTGGCTGCCATGATCCACCCTGGTGGTGGGCGCAATGACATCCCTCAGAGATTGAAGAGGCAATTTTCTGTATTTAATTGTACCCTGCCTTCTAATTCATCCATTGACAAGATTTTTGGTAAAGTTCAACCCATTTTAATTTTGTCATTTATGTAGGCTCTCTAGAGCTTTTTTTTCATTTAGACAAATAATCCTTTTTATTTGGAAAGTGAATGTTACCTATAGCAGGTTTTCAAAGTAGGTAGAGCCTTTGAGAAACATTCAGTTTGCATAGAATATTGTTTTTCTTCTTTCTACAATTAATCAACATTGTGGTTGTATGTTATGCTATTATTTGGATTCTATACATTGATAGCAAAGGTCTGGTTTTGAGAAGCATAGATCTTTCACACTATCAAACTTGATTTTTCCAGGTGTGATTGGCATAGGACATTATTGCAGCCAACGGGGCTTTGTCGAAGAGGTGAGAACAACTGTTGCTAAGCTGGTACCTCTGACACGGCGCCTTTGGCAAATGACCAAGAACAAGATGCTGCCAACCCCAGCCAAATTCCATTATGTGTTCAACCTCAGAGACCTCTCCAGGATTTGGCAAGGAATGCTTAACACCATCTCAGAAGTAATCAATGAATCAAATGTAAGTAGCATACCTTGTATCATCATTTATTAACTCCTGCTATCACAACCTTTGTATTTTTTTCACTTTGTATGTATGTGGGAGATCTGTACTTGAGATTACAATGAAAGGGAAATTAATGCATAATTCATTGCTTTGTGCACAGTGGATAAGATTGACAAGTAATTAAATAAAATTATAGGACCGCATAGGTGAAAACATTGATCCAAAATATTAGTGGGAGAAAAACCAACATGGGAACGTGAAAGGTTCAGGGTCAAAGCATTTGGCAGGAAAAGGGCTGAACATTTTTATTTCCCCAATTCTTTTCCTGATAGGAATCAGTCCTCTCCTTGAAAAGATAAAGTAACATTACACTAGAAGTATTCATTTTTAAATAGCAGCTGCAGTCTAATATGAGCACAGAAAAAAGCACTTGTAGAGTTATGAGGCCATTCTTATGGTAGGCATGAGTTGTTATGTCCAATTGTCAGTTGCTCCATATAACCAGGGAACTAATAAGTAATATAGAAGCTCCTGAGACAAAAACATGTGTGAAATATGAAGTTGTGGAATGATCAATGTCTACAGACACTGTAGTTTTCTCACTTGCCACAACACTGTATTGGACCATATCCAACAACCTTTAAAAGATGCATTGTGAGAAGGAGTGATTTTGAAGCTGGAAATTCCTCACCTGTGGTGAAAAGCTTCATCCAATTTTCTTTCTGCTTTCTTCTGAACAGGTGCTCATAAAACTATGGAAGCATGAATGCAAGCGTGTTATTGCTGATCGTTTCACAATTCCAGAAGATGTGGCTTGGTTTGATGTGGCATTGGCAAAACTGATTGAAGAGGAATTCGGTGCTGATAAAAAGGCACTCGTACATCCCAACATTGATGCATATTTTGTGGACTTCTTAAGAGATGCACCTGAAGCAACAGGTAGGAAGCTAAATTGAAAGGTACATAACCAATGTTAGAATATGAAATGGTGTTGGATTGGTGGATTTGATAAAATAAGTATGGAAAGACTGGGTAGATTGGAGATATGGACACATGTAAAATCCCATGGGCCATTCTGACTATGTGGTTTTTGGAGTTATAGGGGAAAAAGTAACTTTTCTGAGGTCTGATCCAAATTAGGGCACCAAAAGATAAGAAGTTCAATGTCAGGGGTAATAACAGGGAAAAATGGCAGCTCAGAATATTAAAAGGACAAAAGAAATAATGATAAATGCTTAGAGCATACATTTATATGAGTTTCTTGGTGACCTTTGGCAGCAACCTTCCTCTACCATTGTGTGCCATTTCTCTCTGTTTCTTTTCACATTTGCTAAAGACAACCTTACCCCATTGAATTTATTCAGACTAACCCACTCGGTCCAAGGAGACTGCTTATAAATCATTGTAAGTCCATGTATGGTCACATGGAAGCATCTACCGTTGAACTTTGTGGGATTGATTTCTAGATGAACATACATGAGATTGAGCTCTGGACCGCTCTGAGCCCTCCCAGGGGTGAGAAGAGTGGTATAAAATGCAATAAATAAATAAGTAAATAAATAATGCTAGTAACCTTACAAAAGTTACAGTACATAGGAGAACGGAGATAAGCATATGTCAGGTACTGTCTTACCTGTTGCTTAGAGCCCCCGGTGGCGCAGTGGGTTAAACCCCTGTGCCAGCAGGACTGAAGACCGACAGGTCGCAAGTTCGAATCCGGGGAGAGGTGGATGAGCTCTTTCTATCGGCTCCAGCTCCTCATGCGGGGACATTAGAGAAGCCTCCCACAAGGATGATAAAAACATCAAATCATCCGGGCGTCCCCTGGGCAACGTCATTGCAGACGGCCAATTCCTCTCATACCAGAAGCAACTTGCAGTTTCTCAAGTTGCTCCTGACATGATAAAAAAAACAACAACAACCTGTTGCTTGACAATAGATTTCGAACTAATTACATGAAAAAAGCACATATATACACCCTTTTCCTGAAAAAAGACACATTTTATTTCAAACTAGGTCTGGAGAAAGAAAAACCTCTAAAAGGTAAGTTGTAGATTCTTGAAGCAACTAGAATGTTTAGATTTGTCCTTTCTAAAGGACATGAGTTCTGCACTTGGCATGTTTAGTTCCATAGAAAGCAATGCATCTAAGCATGGCTCACTGTTCGCAAGATAGTGGCCTTGTTTTTTAAAACTATAATTCTTATTTTAAAATATCCGTAGTTTAACAGAAATAGTTTATGTTCATAGCATGTTTGGTTCCGATACCACTGTCTTCTTGATTGCTGATGGCACAGTCCAATAATACTGCAAATTAAGCATCTGTACATGCTGCAGCCATGTTAATAAACTTTCTCCACCCAGGAAAAGTTTTACTGTAACAAAAAATTAATGCTTTCAGTATTTGAAGTACTATCTGAGTGCCACTGCAAAAGAGACTTTCCTATATATGTGAGGGAAAATAATAATTCTGCTTAGATTTGCAGTATTAAAAATGTTCAGCTTTTTTTAAACAAATAGCATGAAGTGCTTGATTCAGCTATTGACATGAACTTAAACTGTACAACTAACAGTAGTGCTAGCATTTTGGCATGTTTATAAAAGCTATTAATTGCAGTTTATTGCTTCTGATAGTTTTTATATAATATATATAATATATAATATAATATAGATATGCTGAAAAAGGCATGCTTTAACAAAACATAGTGTATAATGAGATGTCTACATTTCTTGCAAGGATGACCTGTCTTCTACTTGCAAAATACTTAAGAAAGCGGCTTTATTTTTTTCCCCTGCACTTCTGGTGTTGCTCTGCACTGTTCATTAGCTCATTCCATAAATCCTGACAGGTTGACATTTCAGTGTTGCAAAAGTGAGGACCAAATGAAGTGGAAGTGAACACACTAACTCTTCCATCTAGAAGGGAACTGCCGGCACATAATGTGAATATACAAGTTTGACCTGAAGGCTTCCCGGATAGCATGGTTATTTTTGTTAATGCAGAAACATTTGCTAAGCTTCTGCAATCATAACATCTATGTGATCAGGACATAGCGTTGTGTCTGCTTTCCTAAAAATTCAACATCCACTCAGTGTAATGTAACAATTTGCATGCAGATTTACATTATGCTGAACCATATGTCTGTTCTCTGATTTACTTTAAAGTCTTGAAGCTGCCTTGCACAGCAATGTTTGCTTTGCAGCAAGCAGGAGGTTTTGGAGAAGCATCTGGTTATACCTCCCATGGCCAGACAGACAATGATTACACAGCCAAACAAATACAATTCTTGGTGTTTTGTTTTTAGACCTGTTCCTTGGGTTGTTTGTGGTGCTGATTCAGAAAATTGCACTGGATAGACAACATCAGTTCTAGCTTCATAGATATGGTTGTCATGGTTTTCCGTGGGCGAAAGGATGATGACTGGTAGATTATGTATCTCAAAAACTAGAACATATAGGGCAGTGGTTCTCAACCTGTAGGTCCCCAGGTGTTTTGGCCTACAACTCCTGGAAAATCCCAGCCTGTTTACCAGCTCTTAGGCGTTGAAGGCCAAAACATCGGGGGACCCACAGGCTGAGAACCACTGATATAGGGGGAAACTGGTGCCATTTTTGGAATCAGTAGATCTTACTTACTTACTTAGGCGATTGCTCGTTGGCCGAGTAGGATAGTCTTCCAGGATCAGAAATCTTGTGAGTCTGTAGGTGGCTGTGGAGCCCTATTCTTGATCTGCATCTTCTTCCGCAGTGAGGGCATTGGTTTCCAGGTGGAAGGTGGTCCCGGTCGGGGTTGGCTTGACGCACCTTCCTCTTGGCACATTTCTCTCTTTCACCCTCCATTCATGCCTCTTCAAATTCTGCAGCACTGCTGGTCACAGCTGATCTCCACCTGGAGTGCTCAAGGGCCAGGGCTTCCCAGTTCTCAGTGTCTATGCCAGAGTTTTTAAGGTTGGCTTTGAGCCCATCTTTAAATCTCTTTTCCTGTCCACCAACATTCCATTTTCCATTCTTGAGTTTGGAGTAGAGCAACTGCTTTGGAGACGGTGGTCGGGCATCCGGACAACATGGCCAGTCCAGCTGAGTTTATGGCGGAGGACCATCACTTCAATGCTGGTGGTCTTTGCTTTTGTCCGCCTGTCTTCCCAAGAGATTTGCAGGATTTTCCGGACGCAGCGCTGATGGAATCGTTCCAGGAGTTGCATGTGACTTCTGTAGACAGTCCACGTTTTGCAGGCATAGAGCAGGGTTGGGAGGACAATAGCTTTATAAACAAGCACCTTGATATCCCTACGGATGTCCCGGTCCTCAAACACTCTCTGCTTCATTCGGAAAAATGCTGCGCTTGCAGAGCTCAGGCGGTGTTGTATTTCGGTGTCGATGTTGACTTTGTTAGGGAGGTGGCTGCCAAGGTAGAGGAAATGCTCAACATTTTCTAATGTTACACCATTAAGCTGTATCTCTGGTATTGGAAAGGGGTTGGCTGGTGACTGCTGGAACAGCACTTTGGTTTTCTCAATGTTCAATGACAGGCCGATCAGTAGATCGGTAGATCAGATATAGACAGAAACAGGGCTAAAAGGCACCAAAATGTGTTTTGGCCAGTGTTATAGAAAGGGTCTTCTATGGGATTGTAGTTTTTTCTGTAAACACCATGTATCTGGAAAGTTAAGGGAAAGATGTTAGATATTTGTGTGATCATTTTTACTTGCCATGAAAAACAGAGTGGCCGTGCAAGATGGCTATGGGGTCTTTAAAGTAAGTCAGAATGGGGGCTTTGGGCAGTGTGCAGAGAGGACAATAATACCAACCCACCAGTGCCACCAAAAAGGACATTTACATGTGTGAGTCACATTTATGGATGCAGATGTCTCTATCTAAATCCTGCCTATCGTTGATATTTCTTAGACTCCCCAAGAAGCCTTGCTTTATACTCTTCCTACTCTAACACAAATGTACCTTAAAGTTTGTCTTTTTTCTCAGAGATATAAAGTAAACGAATGGAGGTGGAGGGGGGCGGGGAGTAGAAACTAAATATATTCCAGTATTTCTGATAGGTATCTTCCCAGAAAGTTCCTGAATTTACAAGTGTCTCTGCACCATAAAGGTACAAAATTAACTTGGCATTGATTCCACCTTTACCATTTTCTAAGAAGAAATGTATGTGAATGAATGTGTGATAATCATGAACTAGTGTATGTATAAAATATTTTATAGTCAAGATGGGCATAAGGTTAGGTTTTCATCTGATACTGTCAACAGAATGCCACATTGGAGAAGGAATTCAAATTCATTCAAATCACTGTTTAGTCATAGAGCTCATTGGGCGGCCTAAAAGAGATTCAGAAAACAGCTTATGCTTAAACAAGTTGCAGTGAAAGCATGTTTTACAGTAAAATAAGTAGTATTTTATCACATGGTCTCCAAAAATCTTGCTATCCCTTTGAAGGTAATCTCAATCTTCTTTGATGATGCCCTCCTTCCTTTAGCAGCTTGAAAATGTGTAAAACAGCATATTTTGTAACCATTAAGACCAAAGAATTAATTGAAAATCTATCAGAAAGAACACATGTTGATCTTCATGGGTTGCAAAGGTATGAACAGCTGGGGAAAAGATGGAACAGATTTTTTTTTCACTTTGCCCTCTTCGCTTTGTTCTTTTTTCTCTCGGGTATTCAGTTCCCTCTATACAGATTGTGTTGAGTTACGCACACAGGCCAACACTTACTATAGTCAAAATAATTTAAAATTGTATTTATTTTTGAGGCATAATGTGTTTCCCTGAAAAAAGACACTACCTTATATTTATTTTTCCTATGGCTTATTTTCAGGGGATGTCTTATTTTTATTAAGTATGGTACAACAATCTGCATTTATTGAAATATTGTGCTGGGTAAAGCAGCAGCCACAGCTTTACTTCTTCCCCCTGAGGACACACAATATCTAAAGCAGAGCGTTCTATCAACTTGTTGGTTTAGCTCAGTGGTTTTCAACCTGTGAGTCCCCAGGTGTTTTGGCCTATAACTCCCAGAAATCCCAGCCAGTTTACCAATTGTTAGGTTTTCTGGAAGTTGAAGGCCAAAACATCTGGGAACCTACAGGTTGAGAACCACTGGTCTAGTTCTTGTTGTGTGCCTTCAAGTCATTTCTAATTTATGATACATCTAATGTGAACTTATCATGGGGTTTTCTGATGCTGTGAATGTGTGACATGCCCAGAGTCAGTGACTTTCCAAAGTTGAGCAGGGATTCAAACCCTGTTCTCCAGAGTCATAGTACTCAAACCACTATACAATGCAGGCTCTCATTTTATCAGTATTGCTGTTTAGCAATAATATCAGTATTCATAGAATCATAGAATCAAAGAGTTGGAAGAGACCTCATGGGCCATCCAGTCCAACCCCCTGCCAAGAAGCAGGAATATTGCATTCAAAGCACCCCTGACAGACGGCCATCCAGCCTCTGTTCAAAAGCTTCCAAAGAAGGAGCCTCCACCACCCTCCGGGGCAGAGAATTCCACTGCTGAATGGCTCTCACAGTCAGGAAGTTCTTCCTCATGTTCAGATGGAATCTCATTTCTTGTAGTTTGAAGCCATTGTTCCGCGTCCTAGTCTCCAGGGAAGCAGAAAACAAGCTTGCTCCCTCCTCCCTATGGCTTCCTCTCACATATTTATACATGGCTATCATATCTCCTCACATTCTTTCTATGAGAGCTAGTAGTACCGTTCTCAGTTCCCAAATGGAAGAGAAAACTCTACTATAAGGTGTACAAAATAGTCAAGATGGTCTCTAATTTGAGGCATAATTTCTTTCTTTCTTTCTTTCCAGGAGAGGAGCCAGAAGAAACAGAAGCTGACATGCCTAAAATATATGAACCCATTGAGTCCTTTGATCACTTGAAGGACCGTTTGAACATGTTCTTACAGATATATAATGAAAGCATCCGAGGAGCAGGAATGGACTTGGTATTTTTTGAAGATGCCATGATCCATTTAGTAAAGGTATTGGTTGCACATGATAATTACTTTTGTTTAGGAATTGAAAGGATTGGTACAAGCTTGTATCATCATAATCGTCATCATCATCATCTGATTTCAAACATTTAAACTTTGACAATACAACAAAGTCAAATCTTGGTGGATGAAGCATTGCCTGGGATGCAATATCAAAAATTTCCAGAAGATGCTGCTAGTGTGCCAGTTCTTTGTAACCATATTTCTACACTGACATGGAGAATGTTACTATTGAGAACCAAAAAGTCAGTATTTGGTGCACAAGGAACTAAAGAAAAAATACCCCTCTAATTTTCAGGAAACACTCCTTCCATCCACTTTACAGAAAGAGAGGAGGAGCTCTGGGCATGTGTCTCTCATGTGTTGGAATATAAAGGGAGCCTGTTTACCTGCAGCACATGCTGGACTTCATGACAGGGCCAATATGAGCTATGCATGAGCTACATACATGAGCCAGTATTCCAGCATTGGGTTTATTCATAAAGGTGCTATAATTAAAATAAGTATACAAAGAGATGTTGTAGGACATTAGAAATGAATAGCCATGTTAGCTTAAGCTTTCCTAGACTATCTGAGGAAATAGATTTAATCTAGGAAAGCTTATGCTACCAAATTTCTTCTCTCAGGGCTCATCTACATGACCCCCCCCCCTTTCCCATGTTGCATCAGTAATTTTGCTGATGTCTCTCCTGAGCTTCATTTCCTTTTCCCTCTTCCATTTTTTTGTCGTGTCAGGAGCAACTTGAGAAACTGCAAGTCGCTTCTGGTGTGAGAGAATTGGTCGTCTGCAAGGACGTTGCTCAGGGGACGCCCGGATGATTTAATGTTTTTATCATCCTTCTGGGAGGCTTCTCTCATGTCCCCGCATGAGGAGCTGGAGCTGATAGAGGGAGCTCATCCACTTCTCCCCGGATTCGAACCTGCGACCTGTCGGTCTTCAGTCCTGCCGGCACAGGGGTTTAACCCATTGCACCCCTGGGGGCTCTCCCTGTCCCATGAAATGGAAGGAAAAGGGGATGGTGACAGTGGCCCATGTAGACACTAGACAGGTTCGGACTAGTTCTCCACACCACCTGTTCAAGGAAACTTCAGATCTTGCTGTGGAGCAAAACCTGGTTAACTGGTTTTACTCTGCATTTCAGTGGAAGTTCCTGGAGATAATCCGTCCCATTTTAAGGTTTCTGCCCAGTGTAGACAGCCCTTAGTCTCTAATGTACTATAAGATCACTTTGCATACTGATATTCCAGACTAACATGACAATGGCTTTGAATAATTAAATAAGTATTTAAATATTGATTTTGTCTTTTAAAAAATAATGCAGGGTGAATGTACTGGGGAAAGGGAACAAATTAATGACATGAATTGAAAATAGATGAATATCCCCATTCCTATTAGATGTTTGTTGCCATGGCACTACCTCTCTGCACTGGCAGGATTGAATGCTCCTGTGAGGATAAAAACTGTGTTGATGGCAAGAGTGCTGCTGGTAGGGTCTCTAATGTTAAAGAGGCTTTTGCATAGGAGTCCAGACTGGATTGAATGTGCCAAATAGCTACTGGGATGCAGCAATAGCGGTGTATGTGTTTGACACTAGCAGACTATTTCACTGCGATGGCAGCAGTGGTATCACATCTAACAGTTGTTAATACTGTGCAGAAAAAGGCATAGTAAACGCCATGGAAACTCTGTGTTGAGACAATCCAAAATGAAACAAGATGAAATTCCCAGGTCAATGGCACTCAACGAGCTACTGGGATATAGTAGAGGACAATTATGAGTAACACTGTAGTTAATGACACAGCTCAACTCAAGCTGAAAGAATGTTTAGTTATTGATGTTCTCAGAAGCCAAAAGAAGCTCTAAGGCAGCACAAACAATATTATAGGGACATGGAATGTGAGAAGCATGAATCAGGGAAAACTAGACATATTAAAACAAGGAATTAAATGTATAAATATTGCAATGCTTATGGTGAAGGAGCCAAAGTAGACAAAGATAGAATATTTTGTCAGAGAATTATACAATGTTTTACTCAGGAAATAAAAATATAAGAAGAAATGGGGTGGCATTAATAGTGAGGAGAGATGCAGCAAAAGCAGTGAAGGTATATAATATGAAGTTTGATCATATTATATAAGTAACACTTTAGGAGAAACTAATCAATATAACTATATGTTCATGTTCCAATTACACAAGCAGCAGCAGCAGAAACTCTATGTTGGGTTTTAGGACGAAATTCATCTCACACCATAACAACTCATCTTGTTCATCATAGACAATTGGAATGCAAAAACAGGAAATCGAGCAGAATCAAAGACTGTAGGAAAATTTGACTCAGGATCAAGAATTGAAATAAGAGAGAGACTGGCTAAGAATTCTTGTGATGCCAAGAATTTGTTCACTGCAAACATTTTTATAGCAATAAAAGAGGGAACTGTATGCATGCAAGCAGCATTTTCCCCAGATATTTCACTGCTATTCCTAGGATATCCTGCTGTTTTCATTTATGGTGATAAATGTTGACTGAAAGCCCTATTAAACTGCACAATGATAGCAGTATTATTCCTTTTTATCTGCTATGACTACATTCCATGGAATACTCAGGATTGTAATCTGGTGAGGTATGAGAGCTTTGGCTGAGAATTTTAAGTATTTCTCCCTACAGTGCAAACTCCAGGAAGCCATAGGATGTTGCTATGGTAGTCAAAGTGGAACATACTTATCCTATATATTCATGTATAAGTTTAGAAAATTTAGTCAAAAAATCAACTCAAAAAACTGGTTGACTTATCCACTAGTCAATATGTGTACTGTATCTCAACTCTTATTTAAAAAGGAATCATTCCCTTCTCTCAGTAGAGTGGTAAAAGGCAAGTACCTAAAAGAAGAAACAAGCTCCTCTATTTTCTCTCCATATCACTTCTGGATTTTTTGAATGCCTGGGCAGGTAGATGGTAGCTAGGGGTGCTGGCCACTGACACATCATTGATGTCTTCTCTGCAGAATGACCCTCAACATATTCAGAGGTCATGCATAAATCCATATTTTTGTCCCCCAAACCTGCTCTTGGTTTATACATAAGATTGTCTTATACATGAGTATATATAGTATATCATTCTGTAGTTTTAAAGACTCCTATTTGCCAATAGTCATGCAAGATTCAATACCCATTCCTTAAAGTGTATGACCCTGGAACGTAAGGCAATATGCCAACTAGTCTTTTACTACACCCAGCCAAAGGTCTTCAGCCGCTCCTGAGTTTAAGTTTGCCTGAGTGATTCAAATGATTAGTCAGGGCAAGGCCTGTAGAACTAGAATGGTATTAACTGTCAAGGTCTTTTGTAAGTGTTTGTTTATGTCTTAAAATACATTCTTAACAATAAATTTCTGTATTTTGTAGATTTCTCGGGTAATCCGTACTCCACGTGGAAATGCCCTGCTTGTTGGAGTTGGTGGGTCTGGGAAGCAGAGCTTGACTAAATTGGCATCATTTATAGCTGGCTATGATATGTTCCAGATAACATTAACAAGGTTAGCTCTTGAATGTTTTCCCCTTAGACATTTGAGGGGAGAGCATTTTGTTCAAGCAGAATTTGTTATTCGTATTGTAAAGTTAAGTGAGGTCTTTTGCTTCAGATAAGTTGCCAGTGAAGAAAGAATGTACTGCTATATCACAGAAGTGTGCAGCTCTACAGGTCTTCTTGGATTGCACCTTCCATCTGCCTTAGTTAATATTTCCAGTGAGGCAAAGTGGTGAGAACTGCAATCCAACTACATGTAGAGCAACATAATATCATGTGAACTTTCTATTTAAAGAACTAGCAATATTTTTATGGAAAAGGAAATTTCCACCTTCTTTCAGCTCTTACCACAGATAGTTACAAATGGTGGTGTAGTCAGTGATTGTGTGGCTTTTATTGTCAAATATTCCCAAAACATCAGAGGTAGCATAATATAAGGGATTTATTGATCTTTAGTCTTCTTCCTTTTCTGACTAAAAAGAACACTATTTATAAGCCCTAAAGGTAACAAAAGAATATATAGGAATAGCTTGTTCTTTAGGTATATGCAGCTTTACAAATGACTCTACAAAAATTACTAGATTGTATGATGTTCAATCTCGATAAAATAGTGAAGAGTAGAGACATCACATTGGCAATGAAGATCCTCATAGTAAAAGCAATGGTAGTCACCTTTGGATGTGAGAGTTGAACCATAAGGAAGGCTGAGCGAATTGAATTGTGGTGTTGGAGGAAAGTTCTGAGAGTGCCTTGGACCATGAGAAGATCCAACCAATCCATACTTCAGGAAATAAAGCTTGACTGCTCACTGGAGGGAAAGATATTAAAGGCAAAGATATTAAAGGCCACATTATGAGCAGACAGGAAAGCTTAGAGAAGATAATGATGCTGGGGAAAATGGAAGGAAAAAGGAAGAGGGGCTGACCAAGGGCAAGATGGATGGATGGCATCCTTGAAGTGACCGGCTTGACCTTGAAGGAGCAGGGGGTGGTGATGGCCAACAGGGAGCTCTGCCATGGGCTGGTTCATGAGGTCATGAAGAGTCAGAAGCAACTGAACAAGTGAACAACAAATTATGATGTTCAGGTGCAAACCCTTCTCCTCTTGAAATAACACATGAACATTCAAATGAGAATGGAAGGAGTATGCCATAATTTTATTGGCAACAGATGTTGGTAGGTTTGGCACTCACATGTCTTCAGATCCAGGCATCAGCTAGTTGATTGATAACCCCAGTCATTCAACCCAATGCTGGAATCATTGGGATAACAGTTGTAAATGCACATGGGTAGATGCCTCGGCATTGTCTCCTTGCTATCCAGGGACCAGGAGAGCACCTGTCCCAAGCTGGTCCTGCCCACCTCTGCTCCACAACTCCCAAATGCCTTTGGAGAACCACATTCTTTAATGATACCTGTGTGTAATGGCAATTGATGCCTGGATCTAGGATCTATGCCAACTGGCCAAAAATTGTAACAAGAAAGCAAAGCAAAGTATGGATGCAACAACTTAGATTACACACATCAAACAACATAAATGGAGGATGTGAGAGTGGGAAGATGCTTTAAATCAGCCTGTCTAGGAGTATGAGGGAACCGATCAAATAAACCCTACTGTCCAACTAGAGTGAAATCTAAATTTAGTCAATTTGGTCAGGCCCACCTGACTAGAGTGACTAAACCCATTGCCTGGCAGCCCCTGCCTATCCAGAGAACATACCAAGCCTTGCAAGCCTCTGAAAAGAACTAGTGAGCTGCCATGCTCCTCTGAATTCCAAAGGAGCAAAATTGCAACACAGTAAATAATGTAGCATTCCCATTATTTTTACTACCCTGTCAGTCCAAATTTAGGGAATGACAACACAGTTTTTGAAATCCAGAAAGCTATCTAATCCCAAATATTTTTTAAATGGTGGGGAAGGAGGGGATTTCTATTTTGCAATTACAATATGTAGTGAAGACAGACTTGAACATTTATTTCCATGTCTTTTATGTAGACAGAGGTTTCCCTTGTACAGAGGAAACCATGCATAGGAAGACCTTTGTGACAACGGTGTATAGGAGTGTGTATTGTAATCTGATCCATGTAGCAATAAATTAAATTATGCCTACAGGTACTCCATTCTTATTTACATGAATGAATTACTTGTGGATTGGGTTATGTAAGTTGTTTTTCATTTGGGGACTTTTTGTAAAATATTGAGCTTACAATATATTTGTGTAGAAAATAACATTGTGCTTAGTATATTTTGTGAAAAAGATGCAAGCACAAATTTTTATATGAAAACTAGTTCTGTGCACAATTTGCTCCTGCCCATCGAACTCTAAGATTTGGACAGGATTATTGTGAGAATGTAAAGCCTCCACATGCCTATTAGACCCTTGCCTTTCTTGGTTTATTGAAAAGCCAGAGGGGGTTGGCTAATTGGTAGAGGGAATGGATAGTGCTTCATTAAAACAGGAGAGAGTTCCATCATGCCAAAAGGAGTTAGTTGTCAGAAGGCTGTTTAAAAAGCTCTCCCTGGATTTCATTACTACTGGCCAGTCTCTAGCATTCCATTTTTGGGCAAGGTACTGGAATGTGTGGTGGCCACCTAGCTCCAGAGGTTTCTGGATGAGGTGAACTTTCTAGATCCATTTCATTCAGATTTCAAGCCTGTGTGACAGAGAAGTTTTGATTAGTGAATGCTGGGAGTCTCCTGTTTGTTCCCTTGGCTGGTAGTCTTTGAGGTTCCCCAGGGTTTGGTTTTAACTCCCATGTTATTCACATCTACATGAAACACTGGGTGATGTTTAGTGCCACAGTAAGTGGGAGATGCCCAACTCCAATACTTCTTTCCATCCCAATCCAGAGAAACCATCTTGGTTCTACAATGATGCCCATCAGTGGTAATAGACTAACTGAAAGTAAACAAATTGATACTTGGGAAGACCCAAGATAATTTAGACAAGAATGTGGTGTTCCTGGTCAATAAAAAGGCAGGTCAGGGAATAAAGATTCAGCAAGTGCTGGGTAGATTACCCTTCTCCCCTCTATAGCTTGGATTTAACCCTGAACATAGAAACTTAGGCTTCACTGGTAGCCAGGAGTGCATTTTCATAGCATGCCCATTGAACCTACTTCTTGTTGTTTTGGATTTCTCTGCACTACATGGATTTATCTAGGAATAAGTCTGGCTGACCTTCATGGGATTTACTTCCAAAAGGATATGGATGAGATTGTGCTATATACCTTCAAAAGCAGTGACCAATAAACCAATAAAGAAAATGAAAAGGAGGGTCTGAGCAGATAAAACGGTTTTTATTTGAGGCATATTTTCTTCTTCAAATCTGTTCCAACCTCTTTTTTATCCTTTCCTTAGGTCTTATAATACATCCAACCTGATGGAAGACCTGAAGCATCTCTATAGGACAGCTGGACAGCAAGGCAAAGGAATCAGTTTCATCTTTACAGACAATGAGATAAAAGATGAGGCTTTCTTGGAGTACATGAACAATGTCCTGTCGTCAGGAGAAGTAGGGTTATTTTCTTTTTTTAAAAACCTCCTCCTGGCTTTTAGTAATTTTCCTTTCTCCCTTGATGTCCAAACAGCAGTTAGAGGTCACCCACAAATGAACAATCCTCGATGGTGATGGGATTAAGCATGCTTAAAATTAGGATGAGACATTTTAATGGTAGATCAATATATTAATGCTCTATTCTCAAGAACACCCTTTGTGAAATCCAACCCACTGAATACAATAGAAGTTATTTCTAAGTAAATGCAGAGGATCATGCTCTAATGCCTTGGCTGATTAATTGGTGAGATGGAATTTTAATAACTGAGAATAAACTTTCAATTGGCGCAGATTCTTATTAGAAGCACATTCATTTATTTAGTGAACATATGTTGGTTCTAGTGTGTTAAAATAATGAGGAATGAAAAGGAAAATTAAATATGATCTAACAACCAGCACTTTATCTGCAAAGAATGCAGATAAAGTCTATTGAGTTTTTGGTAATACACAAATTAATTAACTGATCATATTAATCAGTCTTGTAGGAATTAGTCAATTAGTCAGTTCTATGTTCTTTTAATGAAAGGCTTTGCTGGAAATATTTTCACTTTTAAAAAAATTCGTCGTAGGTTTCCAACTTGTTTGCTCGTGATGAAATAGATGAAATTACCAGTGATCTCATATCTGTTATGAAGAAGGAGCATCCACGGCGGCCTCCAACCAATGAAAATTTGTATGATTATTTCATGACCAGAGTGCGGCAAAACCTCCATGTTATTCTCTGCTTTTCACCTGTGGGTGAAAAATTCCGAAATCGAGCTTTAAAGTTCCCTGCCCTCATTTCTGGTTGTACTATAGATTGGTTCAGCCGTTGGCCTAAGGATGCCCTTGTTGCAGGTAAGCCTCCATTCTATTACAATAAAATGGGGTGAGGAACAATTGGTTTACTAGACACTAGGCTTGGGTAACAACGGAAAAATTTGTTTCTAAACTCATTTTGTTTTTAGGGGTCCATTGTGTTTCATTTTTTAAAAAGAATTCTGAAATTTTCCTTTTAAAAATTTCGAAATTTACGAAATTTCGTATAATTACGAATCAATTCGTTAATGGCGGACACGATTGCGCAATATGCTAAAAAAACCTCCAAATGGGACAGGGGAAACTTCTGAAGCTTCCCTCTCCCTCTGTTGTTGACTGTTGGTGTGATAAAACAAACAACAACTATAAAACTTGCACCAGACATGCGAAAATAATTACGAAATAATTACGAAACAATTACGAAATAAATTGAAAAAATTGTTTCGAATCTAATTTACTCCTCACACTATTCCTGCATGGCTCAATATTGGATCGTAAGCTAATTTAAATACGAATTAATAACGAATTACAAAATTAACGAACGAAACCGCCCAAGCCTACTAGACACCATTCTTGCTATGATTATGGTAGATAGGGTTGATAGGGGCTATAGTCTAAAGTAGAAATGTCTCTAGTCCTTGGAGTAAACATTAATCATTATAGTGGCTTTAATATGACAAAAAAATCTGTAAGGAATCAAAATTGTGTTAAATTAATTGATTTTGCTGAAAACAAGGTTTTCAGTAGAAATCTCAGTGGAGTAGATACAGATTAACTTTTTTGAATACATGGAAGAAGGTGGCAGTATTCTTCTTACACACACACACACACACAGAGATAAATACACCAAAACATTAGTGATGTCTAAAAGGTTCATTTTTAAAGCTTATTAGGTTCTGGAAAATGACTCAAGATTTACTTCAGATTCATTTACTAGAAAATTAGAGTATTCCATTTCAGAGATAACCTCTCAGATTTGGTGAATGCCATTTTAAATGCTACACATGATTCTAATCCCTGTGTAAAAATATTAGCAAAGGTGAGAACATCCGTAAAACCTATTTCACTGTTGAATATTTTCTTTAAAACAAATGACTTGATGTGAAATTTGCGAATACCTGAATTAAGTGATGCCCACTGACCTAGTCTCTTAGCAAAATAATTCTTAATCCCATCAAGACAGGAATACTAGCATAACTATTTGTTAATTACAAAAGGAGGATTACTCACCAGTGAAAAGAGATAACTGCTAAGCTGATTTTGCTTTTGGGGTGATAAGCAGAGCACTCTGTGCCACAAAGGTCTAAACAGAGAGCAAATCAAGTAGTTTAAATAATATAGATTGATTTTGTTTAGTAGTCCAGTAATTTATAGGAGTGTGGTGCTAATTTCATCCCACAGGTCCTGTGCAGACAATTACCTCAATTTTCTTACCATCATAGTCCTTTGCACTTTCTTTGGCTCTCCCACTTGTAATCCTGTTACTGTAAATGTCTTAACCTCCCAGCTGTGACCCAAACTGAATTGAATCGTATTTTGCACTTTTCTTGTGCCCTATTTAGGAATGATTGTACATTTCCTCATCCCTCCACACTCAGCACCTAATCTTTCAGCCATTATGCTGTTTTTAAATGTGCACTTGTGATTGTTGAGCTGATACTGTTGTTGATTTTAATTTTTTTTCATTTCATTTCATTTTGTTTGTTTTTACTTTGTAGTTTTGGGCTTGTCCCCTTGTAAACCGCCCCAAGTCCCTTCGGGGAGATGGTGGCGGGGTATAAAAATAAAGTTGTTGTTGTTGTTGTTGTTGTTGTTGTTATTATTATTATTTGAAACACAACAAGATGAGTCCACAGCTGACACTCTGCTGGCTGTTGTATTGGATCACACGTTGGATACTTCCCAAGTGTCTAGGACTGTGTGATGTATCGGCGAATAATGTGTGCAGATCCCAGATGGTAATCTTTTCAGCGCCGATTGTGTTCAAGTGCAGGCCAAGGTCTTTAGGCACTGCACCCAGTGTGCCGATCACCACTGGGATCACCTTGACTGGCTTGTGCCAGAGGTTTTGCAGTTCGATCTTTAAATCCTCATATCGTATCAGCTTTTCCAGTTGCTTCTCTTTAATCCTGCTGTCACCTGGGATTGCAACATCAACATCCATACTATTATTATTATTATTATTATTATTATTATTATTTTCTCTGCAGTTCCTTTCTTATCTCTAGATGCTTTATTAGTTGCTTTCATGCACTACAGGGGACTTTCTGTGTCGTTTTTATTATGCAAACCTCTCTCGCACGTTCTTTTCTTTATTTGACGTATTTCTCCCTTACCCATTAACCAAACATGCTTGCAGATGAATAGTATGGAAGTCCCTGCTTGTGCCTTATAGTCTGGGTTTAGGATGTATGATGCACAAAGAATGGGGAAGGACTGGGGATGAAATTCATGAGCAGGTTGAAAATAGTACAGGTAAGCTGCTCAAAGAGTTTCACCTTTGATGGTCAGCTTGAGGCAAGATGGGAGAGAAAAGATCCAAGACTGTGATCTAGGATGGCAGAAGCTAAAGTCAAGAGGTGTGTTAAAGTCTGACTAAATTAGTTAACAAGGGGAATCGCCTGTGTTTTTTTTTTGTCTCTGCTATAATGTGTTCACTGAGTTATAATCACACAAAGACCTAGTTTGAAAGGGCAATCTGGTTCAAGCCCCTACCAGTGTAGGAATCAACAGTTAAAGCACTTTGGAGAAGTGACTGTCACTTTGTTTGAAAAGTCCATCAACTTCTGAGACAGTGTGTTGCTTTGCCAAACAGTTCTTATTGTCAGAAAGTTCTCCTTTAAATCTATGGGTCTGGGTCTTATTGTTCAGAACAGCAGAAAGTAAACTTGCTCCATCTTGCTCATGACAGCCCTGATATTTAAAGATGGCTATTATACGTATCACCTCAGAGCCACCTTTCTTGAAGTTAAAATATACCTTCCCTCCCTCAATTGCTCTTCACAGGTCTTGGTTTCCAAATCTGTTACCATCGTGGTTTCCCTCTCCGGACACATTTCAACTTGTCAATATCCTTCTTAAATTGTGATGGCCAGATTGGGACACAGTGTTCCAGACCAGACTTGTCTGAAAGAGAATCAAATGGCACTATTACTTTCTTTGACCAGGACAGCACACTTCTGCTTGCGTTGGCCTTTTTTGCCATTGCATTAGATTGCTGATCTGTGGTTTTTGATATCCTCTACATCTTTTTCTCACGTGCTGACAGATTTTTGACACTCCATTTCTGTTTTTGCACCTGATTTTTTATGATGCAATCAATTTTGTTATCCACATTTCCAGTTTGTTAAGATCACATGGAATCTTGATTCTGCCTTCTTTGGATCAGCAATCCTGCCTAATTTGTGTGATCTGCAAATCTGATATGCTTACGTACATGCCTTCTGTTACTTCCATAAAGTCATTTACAATGACGTTGAATGACACCAAGCCCAGGATAGAACCCTGTAGTACCCTGAATCTGGGATGACAATGAGGCAATGGCGATGTCAGCCAACTAGCTACAAATCCACCTAGCAGTAGATCATCTAGTCCAGGGCTCCTCAAACTAAGGCCCAAGGGCCAGATACGGCCCTCCAAGGTCATTTACCCGACCCTCCCTCAGGGTCAACCTAAGTCTGAAATGACTTGAAAGCACACAACAACAACAACAACAACAACAACAACAACAATTCTATCTCATCAGGCAGAAGCAGGCCCACACTTCCCATTGAAATACTAATAAGTTTATATGTGTTACAATTGTTCTTCATTTTAATTATTGTATTGTTTTCAAGTGTTTTTTGCACTACAAATAAGATATGTGCAGTGTGCATAGGAATTCATTCATTTTTATTTCATATTATAATCCGGCCCTCCAACAGTTTGAAGGACTGTGACCTGGCCCTCTGTTTAAAGAATTTGAGGACCCCTGATCTAGCCCATATTTTAGCAGTTTTTCTATGAGGATATTATAGAAGAACCATGTCATAGGCTTTCTAAAATCAAGATATATTACATCTACTAGTACACCCACAGTATTCCATTAATGAAGTAAGCTTGTAACCGTATCAAAAGAAGAGATAATATTAGTATGAAATGACTTGCATTTAAGAACCTTGTACTGGTTCTTAATAATGAACAGTCTGATAGTTTATTTATAAGTACTGGTACCTTTCGGGGATTAATATCAAACTGAGTGATTGCAGTTGTCTGGCTCTACATTTTCTCCATTTTTGTGGATGGGAAAACATTTACCCTCCTCCAGATAACTTCATTTACTTTATTCTGAAAGATTATAGATGGAAGTTTTAAGGTTACACCTTCAAATCACTTGGAATTGGTTCATTGTTATTGGAAACCTGAACATCTTTTAAAGAAGCTAGGTACTCCTTTATCTATTTAGAATATTGGTTCCTCACTGCATTATTTCTTCCTTTTTTCATCCAATTGATCACTGTTTTTCTTTTAAGAAGGCAAAGAGTCAAGGTTGATGTTACTCAGTCCTCTATTTTTTGTCTATTTTACTATCTTTTACACACAACAGACTTATCATTTCCTTCTTCTTCCACTTGTTTCGAATACAGCTCAACTCTCTTTTTATCATTTTTAACCTCTTTTACAAACATAATCTCATGCTGAACTTTAGTTCTCATTACATTACTGAAAATATTGGTTATTTGAGCTCTTTCTTGCTTTTTGACCTGTTTTCCTATTTCTGAAACAAATATGTTTTAAATCAGGTCACCCAGAAGTTCCCTATGAATCCACTTCAGTTTCCATCTCCTACTGTTCTTTCTCATTTTGAATTTTCTTGTGCTTTCAACTTCACTTTTAAGAACCCCAATTCAACATGGTTTCCTAACCCTTTAGGTGTTTCTGACCATAGATTACCACCCACTATTTCCTTAAGCTTATTGAAATGGGCTTTCTTACACTCCATTGTACATCTGATTTTACTTTGCTTACCCTTTCCTTCCTATAATAAATCTCAGAAGTACTTGGTGACTCCTCCACAAGATATCCACTATTTTCACATAACTGAGAATCAAGTCCAAAATTGTCAATCCCTTTGTCTTACTTTCCACTGTATGAAATTGAAAAGCAAACAAATTATTTCTTGGACTTTACTTCTTGGGAGAGACACCAGAGTAGTTGAAGTCTTCATGCTGTTGTTTTTGTTGTTGTTGCATTCTTTCAAGTTGTTTCCGATTTAGAATGACTCTCAGGTGAGCCTATCAAAGGGCTTTCTTGGTAAGATTTGTTCAAAGGGGGCTTGCCATGGCCTTCCTTTGAGGCTGATGGAATGTGACTTGCCCAAGGTCACCCAGTGAATCTTTTTGACTGAGCAAAGATTGGAACCCTGGTCTTCAGATCTTATCTCAATAGTCTAACATGTACAGCATACTAGCTCTCTTGAAATATTTTGTCTACCAATCAAATTTACCAATCAAAATCTCTCATTACTATATTTTCTTTTTTGATATGGGACTCTCCACATCAACAAAGTTGGTGGGGGGAGTGATTTGCTTCTCCCCTGGAATGATTGAGAATGGGTGGTTCCGGTGGAACCACCTGGAAGGAGGGTGGAGGCTGGCTGAGCTATTTGGCCAGCCTCCATCCTCAGTCTGAGGTGAGACTTCAACCCACCACTCCCGCCCACTGACAGTATAATATTTGGTTGCCTGCTGGAGCCGGGTAGGAATTTTTTGCCCTCTATGTTCTGGGTTTTTTTTTTTGCCTACCCTATACTGTTATTAGGGGGTAGCTGGGATGGTGGATTTAAATAGGCTAGCATAAATAGCACAGGAAAACACAGACATTGAGACATACACAAAAGGCACCCCTTAAGGATGGGGGTCATTGCACAACAAACACTCACCTAGAGGTCATCAAATGGGTGAGGGGACATCACTTGGCCCAGAAACAGGAGAGGCTGATATCAATAATTTGAGACAGGCTTCTCCAGACTTTTACCTTTGAGGTTGCCTGGTTGGGGATCCAGGGCACACAGTATTACACACTAAATAGCCGAGGACGCTGCCTCGGTTGCCCACCAAGTTCCTAGACACTTAGTTTAGTTCAGTTAAAATTAAATAGGTAACATTTAATAAAGTTGCCCAAATTTGAATCCAAACTATTGTTGTCCAGTCTTGTTATTTCAGGGGTTAAGGGGCAATTGATAATTTCATCCAAGTCTTCCATTAAGCTGGTTTCTTATTGTTTCTTCTTTTTTATTCATTGTCTGGTTCATTTAATATACCACTTGGGGCTCCCTGCTCTGCTGAGATAGTATTTTGCTTCTATGCAGGACTTAATTTAAAGCCCCTGATGAGTACTCTGGGACTTTTTGACTTTTCTGAGGTGCAATCCACAACTTTCCAGACATTGGGATACACAAACCTATTTTTCCCTGGTGACACAATTTGAGCAGCCAGTTGTTCAATTTCAGTGTTTTCTCTTGCTTCCAGGGCCATGAACTTCTATAGGAAGAACTGTTGAGAAAACAATCTGTGTCCCAAGAGTCTTCCTCTTCCTATCTACATTCCTACAGTTGTTTGCAGTATACTGAAGGTTCAATAATACCTGTTCTAGAGCTTGGTTATCATTTGTTCTCATTTATGTGAGAAGAAAAGGGTTATCTTCAGTGGACTTGATGAGTCTTGGCAGGCTCTCTCTCGCATGCCTTGGATTATCTTAAGATGTTTTGTCAGGTCTGCACGGTGACGTCCTCCTCAGTAGAATTAGCAAGACTTTGCCATTTGTGGCCTAAATGATGGCTGAAAGAGGATTAGGTGGAAGATGCTGAAAATGTGTATTTTGTAACAAAACGCTTTGATCTTTTGCTCAGATGAAATTAAAATCTTATTCTTTTCTCCTTTTTTAAAGTGTCTGAACATTTCTTGTCATCCTACGAGGTTGATTGTACAGATGAAATAAAAAAAGAGATGGTGCAATGTATGGGTTCTTTCCAGGATGGAGTTGCTGAGAAATGTGTCGACTATTTCCAGCGATATCGTCGGTCTACGCATGTGACTCCCAAGTCTTATCTCTCATTTATTCAGGGCTATAAAGCTATATATAAAGAAAAACATACAGAGGTGCAGACTCTGGCCAACAGGTGAAGTTTTTTTCTTTGTTTCTCCCCACATCCTCAAATATTCTTCTTTAAATATCAGTATATAATAGCAGTTCCCAATACCAATTCTTTTTGATATAATAACTATCACACTTGGAGCAGAATAAAAGGATGTTTACCATATGAAATAGTGTGTTGGAAGAGATGGCTTGGAGAGGGAAAATGGCAGATGGGGAAGATATACTGAATATATCAAACAATTCTTTTCATATCCTAAGGCATATCTTATGTTCGCAATAACCCTAGGAGGCTGGGTAGACTGTGAAATAGTGACTTGCTCAAGGTTACTAAATGATTTTAATTGTTGAAGTGATCTGAACTTGGATCTTGTTCAAAGTGATCTGAACTTGGATCTTCCAAATTACTGGCCCAGCATCCCAACCACTATACTCAGCAATGAGGGAAATGGTTTTTTTCTTGCCTGGCTTTAGGATTGTGTGCTCTGGGATTCTGGGAGCTTTAATACAATCCCTAGCAGACAGCACTCATACCAACGTCCTGATTCACACTGATTTCTTCCCTTGTATCTCATTTCTCCATTGAACTCTACTCCATTCAGTAGAGGGACAGGGCCTTCTCTGTGGTAGCCCCCCGACTCTGGAACTCCCTCCTCAAGGACATCAGACAGGTCCCTACGTTGGCAGTCTTTAGGAAGAGCTTGAAGACCTGGCTATTCCGGTGTGCCTTTCCAGAAGAGGAAAACCCCAGCAACACATCCCAAAAGCACTTTATTAGAGATTAAGATTGTCTGCACATTGCACCTATCCAAAAATCCATATATATCACTCAGCATACTCAGCATTTTTAAAAATCTGTACCCATTACATTTGCCCAGCCTAGTTTTTATTGTATCACAGTGTACTGTTTTTATTGTTTACTGTTATTGCTTTTAATGTTTTTGATTTGCTTTTGGTTTATATGTAATTGTTATATTGTTGTTTTGTTGTGGTCTTGGCCTTTGTAAGCCGCATCGAGTCCTTCGGGAGATGCTAGCGGGGTACAAATAAAGTTAATAATAATAATAATAATAATAATAATAATAATTCAATCTGATGTCCTATATTATATTAACTGATTCTGTTAATTTGCTCTGTTTCTAGGATATTTCCTATGCCGCTATACATTGTTATCCACCTTACTAAACCACCTTATCCTTTAACCAGTTCACATAGTGGTTTCCCTCTTTCCAAAATTAGTCTGCTGTTATTGTTGTTGTTAGCTATTATTGTTAGGTTGTTTTACGCTGTTTTATACTTGTCTTAATTGTTATTGCTTTGTTTTTAATTGTATTCTGCCTTGGGCTTGGGCCCCATGTAAGCCACCCTGAGTCCCTTCGGAGAGATGGAGGCAGGGTAGAAAAATAAACTTCTTCTTCCTCTTCTTCCTCTTCCTCTTCTTCTTCTTCTTCTTCTTCTTCTTCTTCTTCTTCCATGATATATATTTTTGCTGTGTGTGTGTGACTTTTGGATGGATGGATATTTGCAGTGATGTAAAATTTTTCGTGGTTAACTAGGACCACAGTTAAAAAGGATCCATGCTTGGTGAGCCTTATGCTAAAAACCAGATAGACCAGGACATAGAAACCAACTCAACAAGTTGGAGACAAGTCACAGATCTTTATTTCAATTTGGCCCAAAGCAATGCAAATACAGCAATTTTGCTTCATAATGTACAAGCATAAACATACAGAGAAATACATAGCCATAGATAAGTATTCAGACTTCCTGTCCTCTCCCCCGATTGGCCAGAAAAGAGGCTGGATAGGATCGTAGGCTGTAGTGTCGTGATGATGATCTTGAGTGTGCAATAGAAGTTATACATTTACAAAGGAATTATATATATATATATGTGTGTGTGTGTGTGTGTGCGTGTGTGTGTGTGTGTGTGTATATAGGTGTGTGTGTGTGTGTTACTATACCTTTGTCTTCTTTGCACCCTGTATCTCCTTTCCCTGTCCCTTTGCTGCTGAATGAGTTATTGGATTCTTGTCGCAATGTTTTAGGTTGAAAAGGAATATGCAATCAGTAATCTTCCATTTTCAAAATTGTAAAATTTGATCAAGTCAACTTCTAATCAGCCTTGAGGCAACATTGATCCTACGGGAGCTTTAAAAATTAAACATCCCTCCATGTTAAATTGCAGAATGAATACAGGTTTGGAGAAACTAAAAGAAGCCTCTGAATCAGTGGCTGCTTTGAGCAAAGAGCTGGAAGCCAAGGAAAAAGAGCTCCAGGTGGCCAATGAAAAAGCGGATATGGTAAGAGTAGCGTTTCTATCCTCCTTCTTTTTAAAAGCTTATTTGGAAAGCCTGGAACAAAACATATTCTATGGCTCTCACACAGCTTGATCACTGAAACAGGAAAAAAACTTGATAACTCATGAAAAAAAAATAATATTTTACACAATATTTTTGTCGTGTCAGGAGCGACCTGAGAAACTGCAAGTCGCTTCTGGTGTGAGAGAATTGTTAGTCTGCAAGGACGTTGCCCAGGGGACTCCCGGGTGTTTTGATGTTATATCATCCTTGTGGGAGGCTTCTCTCATGTCCCCACATGAGGAGCTGGAGCTGATAGAGGGAGCTCATCCACACTCTTCCCGGATTCTAATCTGCAACCTGTCGGTCTTCAGTCCTGCCAGCACAGGGGTTTAACCCACTGTGCCACGGGGGGCTCCTATTTTACACAATATTTTAAACAATAAAAACAGTAATTACAACATGTTGAAGGCTTTCATGGCTGGAATCACTGGGTTGCTATGAGTTTTCTGGGCTGTATGGCCATGTTTCAGAAGCATCTTCTCCTGACGTTTCGCCCACATCTATGCCAGGCATCCTCAGAGGTTATGAGGTCTGTTGGAAACTAGGCAAGAGAGGTTTATATATCTGTGGAATAGCCAAGGTGGGAGAAAAAACTCTTGTCTGTTGCAATTGTATTAAAAAAACTCCAAAATCTGGACAGTAAATAAAAAACAACACTAAAAAAAACCAGGGAAATTCCAGAGAAGAAACAATCAGGGCCAGCTAACACCTCCCAATAAAGGATGTCTCCAGGCAGGAAGCAGCCAGGCTTTGAAGCTGCAAGGCCATTCAATGCGGATCAAGATGCCCAGTTGCACCATTCACACTGGCCTCAAACAGACAAGAGTTCTTACTCCGTTCCACAGATATATAAACCTCTCTTGCCTAGTTTCCAACAGACCTCACAACCTCTGAGGATGCCTGCCATAGATGTGGGCGAAACTTCAGGAGAGAATGTGTCTGGAACATGGCCATACAGCTCAGGAAACTCACAGCAACTCAGTAATTATAAACATCTCTCAATTCCATTTCCTCGTCTTCCCAGTTATGTTCTATTTAATTTCTTCATTGAAGTTTGGTTTCCTCTATAGGTTTTGAAAGAAGTCACAGTAAAAGCGCAGGCTGCTGAAAAAGTGAAGGCTGAAGTACAGAAAGTGAAGGACAAGGCCCAGGCGATTGTCGACAGCATCTCTGCAGACAAGGCCATTGCAGAAGAAAAATTGGAGGCTGCCAAACCTGCTTTAGAAGAGGCTGAGGCTGCTTTGCAGGTTAAAGATGGATAAGTGGAGAATGCGATTTTGTGACCTCATTTTGATATTTATTTTCTTCTCCAGCATTGTACCCAACAAGAGATTGAAAGCAGGTCTATCTTCTCTTTCTCTTGCGTTTCCCATTGTGGGAGAAAAAAGTAATCATTCATGTATGTGTGTGCAGGAGTTTCCTAAACCTGCAAGGCAAAACTTTCTATCGTGGAATCTGACAGGGACACATTCAAGTAACTGTAAGATTTCTAGCTTTAATCATTCAGTTTTGCTGCGGTACTTTAGGTGAGGCATCGGAGAGCACTCTTGCAAATGCATTCTCAAAGGAAAAATAACACACCCATAAACCATTTGTCTATTTTATGACTAAACTAATTAAAATAGGGCATTTCTTTTCATTGTTCAACCAACATACATATGATTTTTCTTTTTCTTTGAAGAAAAAAAAATACATTAAGTGACTTAGATGCTGCAGTGCTTCTTGCACATAAATCTGCATTGTGTTCTACTACTTGCTGGTTTTCTTATCTCCCGCCCTGCTGAAGGTGGTGGTAGGAAAAGGTAAAGGTTTTCCCCTAACATTAAGTCCAGTTGTGTTCGACTTTGGGGTGTGGTGCTCATCTCCATTTTTAAGCCAAAGAGCTGGTGTTCTCTGTAGACAACTCCAAGGTCATGTGGCCAGCATGACTGCATGGAGCGCTGTTACCTTCCCGCCAGAATGGTACCTATTGATCTACTCACATTCGCATGTTTTCGAACTGCTAGGTTGTCAGAAGCTAGGGCTGACAGCGGAAGCTCATGCCACTCTCCGGATTCAAACCTGCGACGTTTTGGTCAACAAGTTTAGCAGCTCAGTACTTTAACCCACTGTGCCACCGGGGGCTCCTGAAGGTGGTGGGTGTATTGCTTAACCTGCAAAATAGTGTCAATTTATATTTACCTTTTCCTTTATCTTAGCAGATCTTATGTCACTTCTGTCATCACGTTGAGTCCAATGTGGAAATACAACTCAACTTGTTTGTTACTACAGTGTAACCAAGTCAAGTATCCCATGATGTCACCGAATGCCTGATCAGTTGAAAGTCTCTCTTCAGAGGGCATGAGGTCTCAGCATTGCAGCACTACTACACTTTTCTGCCATATTTTCTTTTTTTATTGACTTATGCTAATGGAACAGGCATTTACATTGCCATTTAACTAGCTGTTCATCAGTGTTTAGCCTCAGCCCTGTTTTGCACTGTGATTGAAGCTGTTCAACAACAACAATAATGCAAAACCATCCTAAAAACATGGAGCCTCCGGTGCTCCATGTAGTCATGCCAGCCACATGACCTTAGAGGGGTCTACGGACAACTCAGGCTCTTTGGCTTAGAAATGGAGATGTGCCCCACACCCCAGAGTTGGACACAACTGGACTTAATGTCAGGGGCAAACCTTTACCTTTACCATCCTAAAAACAACTCGCTCTTTTTCTTTATTTGTTTTTCCCTTGTCCTCAGGTGTTACTGAATGCTGCCTCTGATTGCTTTGTGATGGATTGTCAGTGAATGCTTCCACCAGATCCTTTGATCCTTATCTTTTGTAACATTAACTATCTATGTTTCCTGGACAGGATCAAGGAAACATTCCCTTAGTATCTTCCCCACTTCTGTTTTAACCACAATATGACCCAAAACATCTTTTGACATCAATACAGTACACTCCCCTAAATGGCAAAATACAATTTTTATTCCAGTGGCAGAAACTTGTGGATATTATACAAAACCCTTTAGTGACACTTCTGTTAAAGGCCTACTTTAAAGGTCTAGATGTGTGTGGCTTCTGCAATAAAACATAACTCAGAAGAGTTGAATTGTTGTATCTGGTAGGCTAATGGTTTATTTATTTATCGTGTCAGGAGCAAACCAAAACAGTTGTATTGTGTTAAAAAACAGACAAACAAACAAAACACAAAGTTTGGTATTCTATTAAATGTCCTTTGACCAATAGCTGGCCACTTGGAGTTCCTCTGGTGTTGCTGCAAGAAGGTCCTCCATTGTACATGTGGAAGGGCTAATGGTGAAAGACTTTTGTCCAATAACTGTTGAATCTTTTGCCAATCTTAGATGTGCTTAGATATGCCAAGAAGTTAAAGTAGAAGATGTTGGCAAACCTTGCTGATCCTGTTCTTTTTCAAAAATCTAGACTATCAAGCCTGCAGATATTGCCACTGTCCGCACATTAGGTCGGCCACCACATCTTATCATGCGTATCATGGACTGTGTGCTACTACTATTCCAGAGGAAGGTAAATGCTGTCAAAATAGATTTGGAGAAAAATTGCACCATTCCTTCATGGCAGGAGTCCTTGAAACTGATGACGGCAGGAAACTTCTTACAGAATCTGCAGGTGTGTCAAAAGTGTGGATGAAATTAAACACAGGATGAGCAAGAATAAAACATGATTGCATTGTTGCAGTGGTCTATGGAAGCTGGTGAATGGACTGCAAATTCCATCGTCCATGATCCATATTCCTCGAAACTGTGCCAGGACATAAAGTGCATTATGGGGGTTAGGGGTGGGGGTCTGTGTTCCAAGTTGTGTACACGTCCATCATTTGTGGAGGTCACAAAGATCTGTGGAAATCAGAGCCGAAGTGGTTGCAGGTACTGCAAATCCCATTATCTGTGGCCCATCCTCCCGTAAACTGCACTGGGATGTAAAGTGGGTCATCGGGGGGGGGGGGGGTGTCTGTGTGCCAAAATTGGTCCATGTCTGTCATTTGTGGAGGTCACAGTGGTCTCTGGAAGTCAGAGCCCCAGCCAGAAAACTACATTGTCACCCATATACATACACCACCACATACATACATACAGATAGGTAGGTAGGTAGGTAGGTAGGTAGGTAGGTAGGTAGGTAGATAGATAGATAGATAGGTGCCAACATAATGAGTGTTGGATTAGGATTCTAGAGACCAAGGTTCAAATCCTCTCTCCACCATGAAAACCACTGGGTGACCTGGAGCAAGTCACTTTCTCCCACCCTCAAAGGAAGGCAGTGACAACCTCCTCTGAACATGATCAGGCCAAGAAAATCTTACAAGATTTGCCTTAAGGTCACTATAAATAAGAAATGGCCAACCCTTATCTACACGGCCACACATAGGGCACATTATTATAGCTCCAAATTCTCTCATGAGGGATCTAGTGATGCATTTCTAGCAAGGCCAGATCCTATTGCAAGCAAGGTAGCAGGCTGACCTCCTCACAATCGGGTCAGAAACTGCATGAGTAGCCTTCCAGATCTGGAGTAGCCTCCTAGATGTGGTTTGGACTGAAACTTCCACCAGCTAGAGCTCATGTATGGGGATAATGGAAACTGTAGCTCAATAATATCTGTTCAAGAGCTTGGTTGAAGACCAGTTAATATGAAGTGATTAGTGACTGTTTTGGAGATGTCAATGATATATTCATACATAAGGACAACTGCATGTTCCTTTGACCCTTCCTTTGATGTATGTGAACATTAAATGATACATCTGTCCCTATAGAAGTATCTGTAGAATAGAGCCTACTTCAAATTCACGAGGATAAACAATTTCCAGTCCGAGACCTAGTTGCAGGTTATTAAATTGGAATATCAATGAAGTCTGTAACTGTAGGAAATGATTGACCACACTTTTATTAACACGAAAAGCAATATTACAGAATTAATAGTTTGTTTTGACATAAAAGCAAACATAAAATGCATGTTATGAAGCAAGGTTTACCACTGAAGAGGTTTAAAGTAACTTAAGATTCAATACAGAACAATACTGATTGTATTTCAAGTGTGATAAAAGGGAACAACATTTGGGATGATTCAGGAAACCAATTAGACACTTGGCTCAAATTGAAAACAATATTTATACCCTTAAAGGACAGGTTAGATATGCTAGGAGAAAGAAGCAAGAAGGGATCTAACAAGGGCAATTAATTGAATGTCAGCCAAGTAAAAACAGGTAATGGGAACAACTAAAAATGCCCAGAACTCCAGGGTTTAGATATTTACATGCACATATTCATCTATATCATACTAGCATTGATTAAAGTATAAGCAATAAAAGCAGGATATTTCCTCCTTAGTAATTGGAAGAGCATGAATTTGAGGAAGATACATTCTTAACAGCTCTTCAAATCAAAACTAAGTCCATTGGAAGATGACCAATTAAGCAAAATCATTTCACAAGATGACAGTATGAGTAACAAAATAAATTTGGTCAGACTAAGCTTTTAAAGTAACTTTTAGTAACATTTTCCATGCCCTATGCTAGACCAATATGGAATCTGGGTGGTTATAGTTTTTTTGGGCTATATGGCCATGTTCTAGAAGCATTCTATGAATTCCATATAGCCCAAAAAACCCACAACAACCCAGTGATTCCAGCCATGAAAGCCTTTGACAATACAATATGTAATCTTCTAACATTGTTGTTCATGTGAGTGCTTGTGAGAGTTGTTATAAAGGTGGAAATCTCTTTTATTTATTTTTTTGGATTATGAATGAAACTAAAACCTTATCTTTATAGCAATTCCCAAAGGATACCATTAATGAAGAGGTTGTAGAGCTTTTGAGCCCTTACTTTGAAATGGTGGACTATAACATTGAAACAGCTAAGAGGGTCTGTGGAAATGTGGCTGGTATTTGTTCATGGACCAAAGCGATGGCTGCCTTCTTTGCTATCAACAAGGAAGTTCTGCCTTTAAAGGTAAGCCAACATACATAAGCCAAGACTGAAATCAGACTAGAAGTGGACCAGCTGCTGCTTATGGTAGTTGGAAGTCTTGTGTCAGAGGTTATCTATTTGTCAGATTGCGTTAAAACATTATTTAATGATTTATAAATTCTGTATATACCTATATATAAATCTAGAAATTTTAGTCAAAAAATCGACCCCAAAAAACTGGGCTGACATTTCTACGGGTCAATATGAGTACTGTATCAAACAAGGAACCAATCCCTTCTCTGAATGGAGAATGGAAAAGAAGCATCAACCCTCTCTATTGCTTCTGCTACGGCCTTTTTAAATCCCTGGATAAGGAAATGGCTGTTGTGACAATAATGGGTGGCACTGATGCTTTCCATTCTCCGTGGAATGACCCTCAACTTATCCACGGATCATATCAAAATTGGTCATTTTGACCCCAAAACCTGCCCTTGACTTCTACATGAGTATTTATGGTATGTAAAACTTCCAGATACAAAGATTTGTACAATTTTGATGGCTCTATGGACACAACAAAATGAGTCAAAGGATGGTAGAATCCACTTCACTATATTCTGAAATTTGTGTGGGTGGTATGGGCACGGGAACCACTTTGTGCATTGGAAAACACCATTTACAGTATAAATGAGTACTATAAGGCTAAAATATTTTATTTATAAGGAAGGGTTTAAAAAAAAAATCTTTTAGAAAAAAATAACGTACCCAAAAGAACTTTTAATTTTGTCTTCCGGAGTCTTCTGAAAATGTATATCTAGTTTTAGAATATGAAATGTGATATCTTAAGAACATTAATGCTTAATTATATCAAATAGTTATTTTTAATATATTACTAATAGGCCTGGGTAACAACGGAAAAATTTGTTTCTAAAATCGATTTGTATTTGGGGGTTTTTTTGTTTCGATATTTAAAATAATTACAAAATTTTCCTTTTAAAAAGTTCAATATTTACGAAATTTCGTAAATGGTAAAAAATTAACGAATTGATTTCCGAAACAATAACGAATCGATTCGTTAATGGCGGACGCGACCGCGAAATATGCTAAAAAACCTCCAAAACCTTCTGAAGCTTCCCTCTCCCTCTGTTGTTGACTGTTGGTGTGATATTATAATTTTTTTTCACTAATTAAACCATAAAACTGGCCCAGACATGCGGAAATAATAACGAAACGACCTCAAAACAATAGCGAAACGAATACAATATCGAAATACGAAGCATTTACAAAACGTTTTTGAAAATTCGTTTTTTTAAATAATTGCTCCATGATGGTTCGTTATCGTTTTGTAATTGAAAAAAATAATGAATTATTAACGAATTACGAATTAACGAAACGAAACCGCCCAGCCCTAATTACTAATTATATCCCCATCCTTTTAATTTTCATTCTTTCAGAAGAAGTTTTAGAAATTTCAACTATTTTTTCCACTACATACCATTTAAAACCTTGATTTGTGTGAATTTGTGGTTTATAGGCTAACCTGGCTGTCCAAGAGAACCGTCTGACAACTGCCATGTTAGATCTACAGAAAGCTCAGGCTGAGTTGGATGCTAAGCAAGCTGAGCTAGATATTGTGCAGGCAGAGTATGAGAAGGCCATGAGGGAGAAACAGGTAGGTTATTGTGCCAAAGAAACCTCCCATAACACCCCTATATGATGAGTATCATCTAACATTTTTAAAATTGCCATTGACTGGTTATGACCATGTAGCTAAGATCAGGATGGTCTTTCTAAGGCCCCTTCTACACTGCCCAATTATCTGCTTTGAACTGGATTATATGGCAGTACAAACTCATATATGGATTATCTGATCTGATAATATGATATGGATAATATGGAATGTCTGCTTTGATAATCTGGATTATATGACAATATAGAGGTGGCCTAAAATGTGAGGAACATCTACTGCATGTGAAATCCAGGGATGCAAATAAGGGATAAAACTTTCCTCAGGATTTGGCATGGCAATGTAATACTTGTCAAACAGTTTCTTTATTTTAATTATTTATTAAAATAATTATATCCTGCTTTCTATTCAAATTTACAAAATAATAAATATTGTGCTGTCGTGCGCTGGGCCTGTGACAATGTCTGTTTATAGGACGTGCTTTCTGTATGCCCAACGGAATGCTGGGGTGCCTCAGCTAAAGGGTCCCACAGGTTTCCCAACACAAAGTTCTGTGGAGGCTCAAAATAAGTCCAACAAAGTTCTTTATTAAGGCTTAAATCTTCGAACAAATGAATAAAATGCCATATAATCTTGAAAAACTAGTAGCTTTCTCAATTTGCTGACAAGGGACAGGCAACTGCTTGAAAACTGTTCATTTCCTCTTTAGGGAAACTTTCCAACCCCTCCTTGGGCAAACTTTCTTAACCCTGCTGGCGTGAGGCCTCCACTCCCGGCTCCAAGCTGTGTAATGGATAGCCCGAGTGGTCCCTTACCAGGCAATGGTTGCTGCAGATCTGCCAAGCTGGTGTCCTTTTATTTTCTCCATGAAGGCTGTGGAACTATTTTTTTGCCCAGCAAAGGCTGGCTGTGTTTCTCTAGCAAAGCTGTGGAACTGTAACTTTACTCCCCAGCAAAGCTGTAGAGGTTTTCCTTTCCCCCCAGCAAAGGCTGCTGTAGATCTATATCTCTGACCCCGGCAGAGCTGTAAGAAGCGAAGCTTTTTACAAGTGGGGTAGAGAAAAGCCCACACGTCCTACTGTAGGGCTCCAAACTGTGAGACTGAACTAAAAGTCCCCCTTTCCCTCCAAAACCTGGGGAAAGGGGCGGATCTAAATGCTCTAACAATGATTGATAGGTTGTTGGCCCTATGATTGCAACCTGGGGAAAGGTACCCATTTTTTTAAAAGCTTGAATAGAGTTGTGCAAACTAACAGTGCAAGAAAAGAAATTCAAATCTCCTGGCACAGCTGTGCCAGCACAAATATTAAAAGTAATATTGGAAGACTAAAATATATTAATTTAGCAAACAAAAAGATTGAAGCCAGCTAAAATAGTATACTTGGGTTCATCCCAGGTTTCCTTTTATTGAGCTACTTTTTATTATGCAAGTGTAAACAGAACAAACAATGAACAGCACTTCTTCATTATGTTCCCACTTCCTTCTTTAATGATTTTGTAAATAATTTTCATCATCAAGGTGGCTGGCACTGAGGGCTATAATTATTACTGGACTGATGAAGCAAGGTTAATAGAGGGTGTATGATTTTTCTATAGCTTTTACTTTTATTAATTGCTGTGTCTTAGAATGATTTCTTCTATAAAAAGTGCCTGTGTAGTTTTTATCAAGTAATTTTAACAATATTGAATGTGACATCTTATACCTTTTTATTTGTCCATTTTTTTCATGTCAGGAGCGACTTGAGAAACTGCAAGTCGCTTCTGGTATGAGAGATTTGGCCGTCTACAAGGACGTTGCCCAGGGGACGCCTGAATGTTTTGATGTTTTACCATCCTTGTGGGAGGCTTCTCTCATGTTTCAGCATGGGGGGCTGGAGCTGATAGAGGAAGCTTATCCATGCTCTCCCTGGATTCGAACCTATGACCTGTCGGTCTTCAGTCCTGCTGGTACAGGGATTTAACCCATTGTGCCACTGCCACAAAATAAGCAGGTATAAAAATAAATCTGTTACCCTCTGCCAATGCCTCGTGATCATTCTTAGACGGTCCACTGATGAAAGCAATGAAGTTGCAACATGTGGAATAAAGACCAAATTAAATATAGTCATTTGCCGACTTCCAGATACAAAGAGGAATGCCCAACCTTTGGAAACTGCAACAATGAAAAGATCCATCCAAGCTAGTTTGCAAGATCTCCTTTTCAATAGGAGTTAACAAGTGATCTGTTGGAGGCAATAATAAGACAATTTCCTTGTCAGCAGGAGGGAGGGAGTTCAAAGGAAAATTCCACTTTGTACTTTTAGAATGAGATCTGTCTTCTTCCAAGGTGGCCAGGAGTCCAAGAGATCATCCCCTACCCCACCTCTTTTTGTAGACTCTGGCAGGAGACATGTCCTTGCCTAAAAGTCTGCTTGCAAGTCATATTTTTGGAGCACAGCTTATAACGTAACAAGAATAAGAATATGTAATGGATAAGTATCTGGTGTGTTTGGGACACCAGAACACCTCCATGCCACAAGTTTTATAGCCAAGGTCAAGAAATGAAAACATCTGGAACCCTGAACCTGAGCAGAAAAGAGCCTGGAAATATGAACTAGCTCAGACTGATAGGCCTGGAACCTGGACAGAAGAATTTTTGGAAGTTGAGGAAGTGGAATTTTGGGGATTGAAATTCAGAAGTTGCCTTTTCTCTATAGTAGTAACCTAGCATTTAAAAATTGCAAGATTTCTTTTTGAGAAAATTTAAGTGCTACCAAGGTTCTGCAATCATCACAGAATATGACATATGTTATACAATGGGTACACTACAGAGAAGTACTAAACCACCACTTACGCATGTTTTCTTCCAAAAAAATCTTTGGCAGACACTGCTTGAGGATGCAGAACGCTGCAGGCATAAAATGCAGACAGCTTCCAGTCTTATTAGTGGTCTGGCTGGTGAAAAAGAAAGGTGGACTGAACAAAGTAAAGAGTTTGCTGCACAAACAAAGAGGCTTGTGGGTAAGGCAAATGATCTGCTATTTAAGTTCTCTATTAAATTGTCCACTACATTGATTTGTTGTAAAATATTATGTTTTGGTGCTTAATTTGTAAAATTATAATGCAATTTGACGTTTTATAGGATTTTCCTTAATCCCTCCTTATTATTCATCATTTTCGCTTATCCAACTTTCTGCCAGCCCATTTATGTTGGATGAGTGAGACTCTACTGTATACAGTTTTTCTTGTACCCTCCACTGTGTAGAATACTCTTCCATCTGATATTAGATTTGAACATTTCTTGCGACCCCTCTATTCTTCCTTGGTCAGACCACACCTGGAATACTGTGTCCAATTTTGGGGACCACAATTTAAGGGAGATGTTGACAAGCTGGAATGTGCCCAGAGGAGGGGACTAAAATGATCAAGGATTTGGAGAACAAGCCCTATGAGGAGAGGCTTAAAGAGCTGGGCATGTTTAGCCTGCAGAAGAGAAGACTGAGAGGAGACAATTTGGCCATGTATAAATAAGTGAAGGGAGGTCATAGGGAGGAGGGAGCAAGCTTGTTTTCTGCTGCCCTGGAGACTATTTATTATTTATTTATTTATTTATTTATTTATTATTTGCACTTGTTAACCGCCACTCTCAAGCCCGAAGGCGACTCGTGGCGGTGTACAGAACATAGAACACAAAGGACAACAGGTTACAATAAATCAGGACCACAACACACATCTTACTAATACACAGCTACTTAACTAAAAATCCGCTTCGTCTTGTTTAGGGTCATAATCAATCTCATAGTCATGGTCCATTCCGGTGGTCATTCCAAAAACATAGCACTTAGTTGAAGGCCTTCTCAAAGAGCCAGGTTTTCAGGCCCTTGCGGAAGGCCATGAGGGAAGGCGCCTGTCTGATTTCAGCAGGGAGGGAGTTCCACAGCCGGGGGGCCACCACCGAGAAGGCCCGCTCTCTTGTCCCCGCCAGGCGTGCCTGTGAGGCAGGCGGGACCGAGAGAAGGGCCTCCCCGGATGATCTTAAGGTCCTCGTGGGCTCGTAGGCCGAGATGCGGTTCTCAAGGTATTTTGGGCCGGAACCGTTTAGGGCTTTGTAGGATAACACCGGCACCTTAAATTGGGCCCGGTAGCTAATCGGCAGCCAGTGGAGCTGGGACAGCAAGGGCGTTGTGTGCTCCCTGCGTCCCGCTCCGGTTAACAACATGGCTGCCGCACGCTGGACTAGCTGGAGCTTCCGGGCCGTCTTCAAGGGCAGCCCCACGTAGAGAGCGTTGCAGTAGTCGAGGCGGGATGTGACCAAAGCGTGTACCACCGTGGCCAAGTCAGACTTCCCAAGGTACGGGCGCAGCTGGCGCACGAGCCGAAGCTGTGCAAATGCTCCCCTGGTCACCGCCGAAACCTGGGGATCCAGGCTCAGTGATGAGTCCAGGGTCACACCCAAGCTGCGAACCTGTGCCTTCAAGGGGAGTGCGACCCCGTCCAGCACGGGCTGTAACCCTATACCCTGTTCGGCCTTGCGACTGACCAGGAGTACCTCTGTCTTGTCTGGATTTAATTTCAGTTTGTTCGCCCTCATCCAGAACGTCACAGCGGCCAGGCACCGGTTCAGGACTTCGACAGCCTCCTTAGTAGCAGGTGGAAAGGAGTGACAGAGTTGGACGTCATCTGCGTACAGATGACACCGCACCCCGAAACTCCGGATGATCTCACCCAGCGGCTTCATGTAGATGTTAAACAGCATGGGGGACAGTATGGAGCCCTGAGGAACACCACAGGTCAACGGCTGTGGTGTTGAACAGGAGTCCCCCAATAACACCTTCTGGGTACGACCCTCCAGAAATGACTGGAGCCACCGCAAAGCGGTGCCTCCAAGGCCCATCTCTGCAAGGCGTCCCAGAAGAATACCGTGGTCGACGGTATCGAAGGCCGCTGAGAGGTCCAGGAGCACCAACAGGGACACACTCCCCCTGTCTAGCTCCCGGCGGAGATCATCCACTAAGGCGACCAAGACCGTCTCGGTACCATGTCCCGGTCTGAAGCCAGACTGTGCCGGATCCAGATAATCCGTGTCTCTCAAGAATACCTGGAGTTGTGAGGCCACCACGCTTTCCATGACTTTGCCCAAGAAGGGAAGATTGGAAACAGGCCGAAAGTTGTCAAATTTGGTGGGGTCCAGTGATGGTTTCTTCAACAGCGGCTTTATAATAGCCTGTTTTAGGCTCGCTGGAATCGTGCCTTCCCGAAGGGAGGCATTAACCACCACCGTTACCCACTCAGCCAATCCCCCTCTGGCCTCTTTCAGAAGCCAGGATGGGCAGGGGTCTAGGATGGACGTGGTAGGCCTCATTCCTCCAAGTATCTTGTCCACATCCTCGGGTTTCACAAACTGAAAAGAATCCATCAAAATTGGACAAGCAGGTGCTTGTGTCACATCCACCGAGACTGCATTTAATGTGGCGTCCAGCCCAGAACGGATCAAAGCGACTTTGTCTGCGAAGAACCGAGCAAATGCTTCACAGCGCGTGGCCGAGTTGTCAGGGCTCCCACCTGAGGTAGGGGGAGTTAAAAGACCTCTGACAATCCGAAACAACTCCGCCGGACGGTTTTTTGCAGACGCAATAGTGGCCGCAAAGAAAGTTTTCTTTGCGGCTTTTATTGCCGCGGCATATGCCCTTAGAAAGGACACAAACCGTGCTCGATTTGGCTCGCTTGGGTCCGAGCGCCACACGCTCTCTAGTTCCCTCTTCCTTCGCTTCATCGCTGCCAGCTCCTCAGTGAACCAAGGAGCTGGTTTAGCTCGGTTACTTGAGAGGGGACGTTCCGGAGCGATCCTGTCAATTGCCCTGGTCATCTCCCCATTCCAGAGAGCGACCAAGGCCTCGACATGGTCACCTACCGAGGTAGCGGGAAACTCCCCAAGAGCCATCAGGAATCCGTTCGGATCCATAAGCCTCCTGGGGCGGACCATCTTAATGGGTCCTCCACCTTTGCGGAGGTTAGGGGGCGCAGTGAGCCTAAATCTGATCAGGAAGTGGTCGGTCCATGGCAACGGAGAGATAGACAGCTCCTCCACACCGCCACCTTGCTCCCATCCCTGGCAGAAGACCAAGTCCAATGTGTGTCCAGCACAGTGGGTGGGGCCAGTTATTTGTTGGGACAGCCCCATGGTTGCCATGGCAGACATGAAGTCCTGAGCCGCTCCTGTGAGGGTTGCCTCGGCATGGATGTTGAAGTCCCCCAGCACAAGAAGCCGTTGGGACTCCACCACCAGGCTCGAGACCACCCCCGCTAGCTCAGGCAGGGAGACTGTAGTGCAGCGAGGTGGACGGTACACTACAAGAATCCCTATTCTGTCCCGGTCACCCACCCTCAGGTGGACGCATTCGAAATTTGTGGTCTGCGGGATGGGACTCCTGGTCAGATGGATGGAATCTCTATAGACCACTGCGACCCCGCCTCCCCGTCCTCCGGCTCTTGGTTGGTGTTGCACGGAGAAACCTGGAGGACAAAGCTGGGAGAGATTTACGCCCCCCGCTTCATCCAGCCAGGTCTCCGTGATGCACGCCAGATCTGCCCGCTCCTCCAGGATTAAATCCTGGATCCAGGTCGTTTTTCCGTTGACAGATCTGGCGTTCAACAACACCACCTTCAAACCGGAGGGCCCGCTCACCTGGTTACACCAATTTACCTTAGGAGACCGGTTGGGGGTTGTTAATGTGGATAAGCGGTCCGAATTAGGCCGAATTCGAGGTCTCCTTTTCCCGCATCTCCTCCTTCCCACCACGACCTCTATGGGGGCCCCTTGGCTAATGGAACACCTCCCCCCCTCCATGCCGCAATCTAAAGACAAGATCTTGCTTTCTGCTTTGTTCGTTGTTTGATTTTTCGGTCCTTGGCCATATCCTTTCTTCCCCTCTACCCACCTCCCCACCTCATTTTTATTTACAGGGTCCAACCCACCTCCTCTCTTGTCCCTTACACTATACGATAGTAACAAGGATAGTACACAAAGGGGGATGGGGGACCACATGGATAACAGCTATACAGGTGGTGTTCGATGTTCCGGCCACACCAATCAAATAGTTCATAAAGTGCACAAGTAAAGTGCTAGGTCTAAAGTGCAATAAGTGCCCTATATTGATTGGACGGTAGCTACAGTAGCTAAAATGCGGCACGGAGGGACAGGGAAGGGGCGAAAGTGCTAGTGCAGTTGGCGGCAAGGCAGGCGCCTTAAAGTGCTTTCTTACGTAAAGTGCTATATTTCGTATTTATATCACATTATCAACCGATATAAGCCCAGGAATGTGCAAGCTGATGGTATATAATCACCCTCCTATGGGGCTGAGAGATGGCAAGTTAGTTCAAAGCTGTTGTGACCCAGATGGAGTCTCTAGACGGTTGGAATGAAGCGGATGGGGGCTTCCGGGGGTGGCAACTCGGCAGTGGGACAGCACTGTTGGTCGATTACAGTAATTACACACTCTGTACTAACACAGAGAGGGCCGGCCCAAGGTCTACACAAGGCCAGCGCTAAAGGTCTACACAGAGGTCTACCCAAAAGGTCTGCACTGAGGTCTACACAGAGAAGGCCAACACAATATAAGGTCTACACAATATAAGGTCTACACAAAAAGGTCGGCACAAAATGTCTACCCAGGGGTCCGCACAGGGACAGTCAGACCCTCCGCAGTCTCGTCGCTGCGTCCAGATGGAAGAGTGGGACGGCAGTTCAGATGGTCTAGGCGGTGGTGTGGCCTATGCGGCTCCCAGCGATGGCGGCTGTGGTGGTTTCGGCTGGGCGATGGCGGCCACAGATAAGCAGCAAGCTGGTGGTGATAGCGGCCGCAGCAGCTGCGGTGACGGCAATGGTCCGGCCTGGTGGCAGGTGCGGCCTTGCTGGCGATGTCTGCGGTCTAGTGGGCGATGTAGAGGCCTCCTTGCAGATTGCTGAGTCACACCCCACTGGAGGAGGCCTGGGCTGCTGGCTACTCACAAGGAGTCCTGGGAGCAGGCTGGAGATCTTTATTGCCCCTTCCCAGCAAGCACAGCAGACTCAGTCCCTGGCAGGCCTGGATGCAGACTAGGATGCAGAACAATTGCTTCAGATTACAGGAAAGGAGATTCCACCTGAACATTAAGAAGAACTTCCTGACTTGAGAACTGTTCAGCAGTGGAACTCTCTGCCCTGGGGTGTGGTGGAGGCTCCTTCTTTGGAGGCTTTCAAACAGAGGCTGGATGGCCATCTGGCAGGAGTACTTTGAATGCGGTTTTTCTGCTTCTTGGTAGGGGGTTGGACTGGATGGCCCACGAGAACTCTTCTAACTCTATGATTCTATGATTCTTACTTTGGGTTACATGTTCAAGTCTAACCTATTTTTACAAGTCCTCCTGGTGCTGTTTAGTCTACCATGTATTTTACTCTTATTGGTCATGGAATTTTTTTTTTTAGTCTGCATAGTTTATGATGGCTATACACTGCTTTGAAATCTTTAAATATAAGAGGTTTATAAAGATTTGCAATAAACTAGATTTTATAGTCATGATAAATGGTAGAATCCCACACAAGAGAAGAGCCAGACTTGATCTCATGCGCCTAGTCTCTCCTCTCAGATACAGAGTAACACTTTCTGTGGGAAAATGGATTGTGGTCCAGGAAACAATCTGAAATCACATGATGCAGGCCTGGTATATCTGGCTCTGAAGCTGCCTGGATACATCAGCAGGTTGAAGCTGGAATCCTATCACTTATGAGCTCTGAGAAATATTTACAGACCCTTCAAGAGCACAATTGGGTCAATGACTTCCCTGTTGACTTGTCACCCATCCTCTCATTCCTTGTTTCACTAGAATGACAAAGTGATGGTCTATTTTTTCCATACACATTGACTACATTAAGTCTATAGTGAACTGGGATTCTGAATGCCACTGGTGTATCTCTGTTTAGCCCAGTAGTCAACACTATTACTAAGAATTGTATAGAGTAGTTGGAATTTGGGATTTGAAGTTCAGGAATATACACACAAACACACACAGACAGAAGTGATGTTTCAGAGATGTGCTAATACTATTTAGGAAATAAAGCCCGACTGCTCATTGGAGAGAAAGATAGTAGATACAAAGATGAAGTACTTTGGCCATATCATGAGAAGAAAGGAAAGCTTAGAGAAGACAATTATGCTGTGGAAAATGGAAGGAAAAAGAAAGAGGGGGTGACCAAGGGCAAGATGGATGGATGGCATCCTTGAAGTGGCTAGATTGACCTTGAAGGAGCTGGGGGTGGTGATGGCCGACAGGAAGTTCTGTCGTGGGCTGGTCCATGGGGTCACAAAGAGTCAGAAATGACTGAATGAATGAACAACAAAAGAGGATTGGTTACTGAAACATAATAACTTAGTAGAGATATAGAAAACTTTTTATTAGTCAAAAAGCCTTAGTATGTTTGTGAAGGATTGGAAATTCCTAATATATATTATGTGGGGAAATTGAGATGGCTTAATGACTGTTGGTTTTGTCAATTAGTATGACTAATATACGTACACAAAGTATAATTCATTGATAACCTAGAGGTAGAATTTAATGCTTAAATGATAATTGTAGAAATGATATTTGGAAGTAGTCTTTCCCCCCTCTTTTTTTTTTAGTTCTTTATTAGTTAAGTGATATTTGTGGTAATTTTTGTATTTAATTTTTCTGTTGGGTAGTTGGTAGTTTGTAGCTTGTTATATAGTTTATTCAATTTGTATTTTATGTAGATCTTATTTAATAAAACATTAGCAAATCCTCCATTTTTGTTTTTACACTCATAATAAACATTCATATTGTCTTAGCAGTGTATGTGCACAGTGCTTCAGCACTCATCAAATATGATCTCTCTCTATTAATTCAGGGGATGTACTGTTGGCCACAGCCTTTCTATCCTATTCTGGTCCCTTTAACCAAGAATTTCGCAATCTTCTGTTGAACGGTTGGCAAAAAGAAATGAAAACCAGGAAAATCCCATTTGGAAACAATCTAAATCTCACAGAGATGCTGATTGATGCTCCGACTGTCAGTGAATGGAACCTTCAAGGGCTGCCGAATGATGACCTATCCATACAGAATGGCATCATTGTCACAAAGGCAGCTCGTTACCCTTTGCTGATTGATCCACAGACGCAGGGCAAGATATGGATTAAAAATAAAGAAACTAGGAATGAACTGCAGGTAATCCATATTCAACCATACATTCAAACTGGGCTTTAAGAACATTTTGGAAGGCAATGGTGAAAATGAAATGCACAGTTTATAGCAAAAACTGCAAAATAACACCCTGATTGAAACGTTTTGGTTGTTAAGATGTGTTTAGTCGAATATGCAGAACTTAGGGGCAAGATGGATCCCATTTCTGTATTCAAAGACAGCAGTGTTAGTGTGGATCAATATGCGAAGGGATTTTGTAGCACCTTCAAGACTAACAGAGAGACAGAGGTGTAAACATCAGCTTTGATAGACTAAACTACCTTCATCAAATGCTTTTCTGTATACAGCTCTGTTTCTGCCTATAATTCAGTGTTAGCATTCATCTGAGGGCCAAACTATACAGATTGTATCACTGACATCTTTAAAGATGCCGTGCATGATTTATGCCACCCCAGAAATAACCAAAGTTAGACCAGAACCATATTATTGAGGGGGAGGGGCACAAAAAACCCTTAATCTTTATATGGTTTGGACCAAATTCTTCTTCAAATGAGACTGAAATGTGCCGTTGCACCTGGGGGCTATTATTCTCAATAAAGGAGGGATGGACATGGCATCTTTCCCCCAGGGGATTGCTTCTTGCCCTCCTATAGGAAACTGGAACTCCCAAAAACCCAAAACGCTGTAAATAGCTCAAAATAAGTTTTATTTATCACAAAGTCATTTCTTCAAAGCAATAAGCTGGAAAACTTTAGAAGGGTAAAGGAAAATATACATTACAGTCTCAATTAGTCCTGGGTCCAAGGGGTTTGAAGCTGAGAAGCCTCACCAAGTTTCCTCTTTCCTCAATGGCTGTGAATGTCAGAGCAAACCACAACCCCAGTTCAGATGGCCTATGTTTTGAAGATTCAGGATCTTCCTTTGGTGCCAAAAGAACCAGCTTGAGGGCGCCTGGGTCTCCTCAATAATTGTCCAGGATGATCTGGACATAAAGCATGAGTCCCAGGGGTAAAAAACCTCAGAATTGGTGCTAAGAGGTAACTTAAATCAGGGTCCTTTAGAGTCAGGTCTCTTACTCACGTCCATCTGGTATGAACTCTGATGGCAGAATGAAGAAGAAAAAGGAAGTTCTCCCCTCTTGCAGGAAGAGGTGGAGCCAAACAGTACCGATTGACAGCTACAAGCAACCAATCCATACAACTATACATAAGCAGGGTAAAAAGGGCAGGATTAAGCATGATACAACAGTTTAAATCTTACAACTAACAGTTCTATACATAGGTGGCGCCACTTGCGCCATCACAGAAATGCCAGATATATTGGACATTTCTTTTTGTCTTGTTTGGCCTAACAGGATAATATATGTGCATAATGATTCTCTTTGCAGATAACCTCTCTAAATCACAAGTATTTCAGGAACCACTTGGAGGATAGCCTTTCTCTTGGAAGGCCACTGTTAATCGAAGATGTTGGTGAAGAGCTGGATCCAGCTTTGGATAATGTACTGGAAAAAAATTTCATCAAAACAGGTTCTACATACAAAGTGAGAGAAATGAAGCATTCCTATTTCAAAACATTTCATTTCATAGTAAAACAATACTTACCTATACGTTTCTTGTCATATCTGGGGTTGGTGTAAAAAAGTAATTTAACCTGTATTTTTAAAGAGAATAATCCACTACAGTAGCATTTACTATACCATGGTCCAATATTTTGTTTCATTTATTTATTATTATTATTTAAAACATTTATATTCTGCCTTTCTCACCCCAAAGGGGACTCAGGGCAGAGCACAGCATATATATGGCAAACATTCAATGCTGGGACACAAATTTTTATATACATACATAAACATTAAAAACATTTATCGAAGTATTAAAATACACCATTTAAAACCATCCTAGTCATCCATGTCAAATCTAATTGGCTTGGTAATCTTTCTATTGCTGCTTTATTGCCCTGTCCCGAAAGCTTGGTCCCACAGCCAAGTTTTTACCATCCTTCTAAAGGACGGGGGGGGGGGGGGGGACCTGATCTCACCAGGAAGGGAGTTCCATAGCTGGGGAGCAATCACCGAGAAGGCCCTGTCTCTCGTCCCCACCAATCGTGCCTGTGACAATGGCGGGACAGAAAGCAGGGCCTCTCCGGAGGATCTTAATCTCCACGATGGTTCATAGGGAGAGATGTGTTAGGGCAGGTAATTTGGGCTGGGGCCATTTAGGGCTTTATAGGCCAAAGCCAGCACTTTGGATTGTGCCTGGTAGCAAACTGGCAGCCAGTGGAGTTGGTGTAACATGGGAGTTGTATCCTCCTTGTATGCCACCCCAGTTATTAATCTGGATGCCTCTCATTGGACTATTTGAAGCTTCCAAGTAGTCTTCAAAGGCAACGCCATGTAGAGTGCATTGCAGTAGTCTCTCCTAGATGTATTTTTGTACTCTGTGGGCCCCAAACCTTGTGGTTGTTAAAGATGCTTCAAATGAGCTTTATAAGACTGCTTTCCACTATGTAATTTGCTTATCTTCCTTTCACCTATTTCTTCTTTCCCTCATGTGCTGCAGGAATATGGGGTGTCTTGAAAATTAATATGCCAAACTTTCTAGTCACTTACCTAAATGCTTCCCTAGAAACAGAAGTTTTCTTGTTGGTTCTTTTTGATTCCATCTATTATATATTTTTTTTAAAAATGCTCACTTCAGCATGTCACAATGCAATGCAACAGTACAATGCTAAAAAAAGAGAAGCGACTTTCCTGAAGAAGCAAGCAGCATTTGCAATTCATTTTAACATTTATCTGAAGAAGAAGTGTAGCCTCATCAGCATGTAAAGTAACTGAAATGGCCATCCTCAGAGGATATTTTAAAAGAACTGTTGGCTTATAAAAATAAGAACCATTACATATGCTTGCTGCTGTCTGGGGTTTATGTACTGGCTTATTAGTACACAAGAGTTTTTGCAAACAAGAAACAATACAATTGACCTTTTTTGTTCTGAGTTTTGACTATTGAGATTGTGGATATGCAACTCTGATGATAATAGCAAATCCTATTGAAATAAAGGACTTCTGGTCCAAAAAATAATAATCCATAAGCAAGCACTGGAGGTTCTAGAAAACGTCTAGCTATAGGGTCCACTCTCTTGTCACATCCCCGAATAGATTACTGCATTGCACTCTATGTGGGGTTGCCTTTGAAGACTGTTCGGAAACCGCAATTAGTCCAACAGATGGCAGCTAGATTACTCACTGGAGCATCATACAGGGAGCATACCACCCCCTCCCCCTGTTATGTCAGCTCCATTGGCTGCTTATGCAATTCCGAGCACAATTCAGAGTGCTGGTTTTGACCTATAAAACCCTATACGGCTCTGGTCCAGTGTACCTGTCCGAACGTATCTCCTTCTACATCTCATGTCGGAGTTTAAGATCTTCTGGGGAGGGCCCTGCTCTCGGCCCCGCCTCTGTCTCAAACACGCTTGGTGGGGATAAGGGACAGGACCTTCTCAGTGGTGGCCCCTTGACTGGAATTCACTCCCCAGGGAAATTAGGTCATTGTCATAACTCCTTACCTTTAGAAAGAAGGTAAAAATGTGGATGTGGGACCAGGGTAATTAGGCGGAAATGACAATGACAGTGTTGAAAATGGTTTGGAAATGGACTATGGATAAGTTAAATGGAGTACTCAATCATAGAATTCAGCTAGATAATGGCCACCAAGCTGGTAATAGTTCAGTAGACTGTAAGTATATTGTTTTAATATTTTAATGTTTTTAACTATTATAATTATTGGTGTTTTGTATTTTATTATGTGTCATCAGATTGTTGCCAATTGGAAGCCGCCTTGAGCCCCCCCCCCCCCCAGGGTGTTGAGAAGGTTGGGTAAAAGTGTTCAAAATAAAATATATAAATAAATATTTGGTTGGATGTGGATAATGAAACCTTAGTTACTGGATAGTTGAGTCACAGTGTAGTTTTTGCCTACGTTGTAATATATGAATAAAAATAGACAATTTCTTACATGGAAATGGTCTGAAACATTATGTATTGTGTTATGTGATCAAAACTAACACAGAACTTTAATGCACAATAAGTCAGTGGTTATTACTTGAAACTGCAAAATAATGCTCAGAGACTTCTATTTCCCTTCTGTCTTTGTTAATTAGGTAAAAGTTGGGGATAAAGAAATGGATGTAATGAATGGATTCAGACTTTATATTACCACTAAGCTTCCAAATCCAGCCTATACTCCTGAAATCAGTGCTCGCACCTCCATTATTGATTTTACTGTCACAATGAAAGGACTGGAAGATCAACTTCTAGGAAGAGTCATTCTAACAGAAAAACAGGTAGGTAGAACTTTTTCCTAGAATAAGAAAGAATAATTTTAGAACTGTGTGGACTGAGCCACTTTCTCCCATTTCTTTTACATTAGAAGGATGAACTCAGAGATAGCGCCAACACATGACAGTTCTCTTGTAGTATCAATAAAACATTGAAATAAAATCTGTAGAACTCAGCTAACATTCTCCTTTACAACCGGCCATTGTTATATTCATGGTTAAAACATTTATTATGTTATGCATGAAAGCATGAAATTATACAGTTAGTTAAAGCCCATTGGGCATGCAAAATCACAAATGTGGATTTCCATTTTCATGAAGTGAATTTTCTTGCCAGTCCTTCCCTTTGTACTTTTGTGTCTCCTAAATTGACTTCAGAAGGTTCCCCCAAACTTACAAAACACATTTGGATCTTGCAAGAAAAGGAGGAATAAGCATGGGTGAATGAAGGGCAGTGCATACATTAACTGGCAGTGTTTCTCTCAGGTCTCAAGAAAATATTCTTCCCATCTCAGTAATCTAATATTCCTTAACTGAAGATACCAGAGGTAGAACCTGAGACCTTTAACTTTGCAAAGTACAGTTGACCCTTTTATCCACTGTCTCTGCATCCACATATTCCATTGTCCATAGTTTCAAAATATTACAAAGTACCAATTCACCCTTTCGTAAAGCAAGACTTGTTGCATCATTTTATATAATGGACACCATTTTGTTATACAAATTGTACTTGAGTGTACACAGATGTTGATAACTATAGGAGTGTCCAGGAACCAAACACCAGCAAATATTGCAGGCCCAATGTATAGTTATTTCTCATGAATTCTATTCTTTGTTTACAAGATTTATTTTCAGAAAAACCTTCCAACATAGGTTTTTTTAAACAAAATCAAATATTCATCCTACTTCCTAATTTTCAAGCATTACTCCAAATTATTCAAACATCCAAAAATTATTCCAACATTACTGCTAATATTTGAATAGCAATCACTATCAGAAAAAAACTAGCTCATGCATAGTCTTGACATCTGCCTTCCTGTTGTGGCTCAGCTTGATTCTGAGCCTGAAACTGAACCCTCTTGTGAGCCTGAAATGTTCCCTGATGAAGAGGATGATGGGACTCAGATTTCTGGGCCTATTCCTATGCCTTTTTCTGTGCCTCTTTCAGACAGTGCACTAGAGGAGTCAACAAGTCAGTTCTCATGGGAAAAGAATTATTTTATTTATTTATTTGGGGTTCTTATACCCCGCCCTTCTCACCCCGAAGGGGACTCAGGGCGGCTTACAGCAGTAAGGCACAATTTGATGCCTGTATCATAAAACAAGTGTACACAAAATTACATCAAATCAGTTAACAACAATTCATACATAAATTCATACATTAATCCCATAAAACCAATAAAATCAATAAAAACCCCATACAAACCCAATTTCTCCTTTTACATGGTCAGCGTTTGCTCATTCATAGTTCTAGTTTCCTGTTCCCCTTTATCCGTCCTGCTGGTCTTACTCGCCTGAATGTCTGCTTTAATTGCTGGAGTGCCCAAAGGCCTGGTCCCACAACCATGTCTTCACCCTCCTCCTAAAGGCGAGGAGGGATGATGCTGCCCTGATTTCCCCGGGGAGTGAGTTCCACAGGTGAGGAGCCACCACTGAGAAAGCCCTGCTCCTCGTCCCCACCAGCCTCACTTGTGAGAGTGGTGGGGTCGAGAGCAGGGCCCCCCCAGATGATCTCAGGGTCCGGGGTGGGACGTAGAGGGAGATACGTTCGGACAGATACGCTGGACCGGAACCGTACAGGGTTTTGTAGGTCAAAACCAGCACCTTGAATTGTGCTCGGAACTGAATCGGCAGCCAGTGGAGCTGGCATAACAGGGGGGTGGTATGCTCCCTGTATGACGCTCCAGTGAGCAATCTGGCTGCCGCTCGTTGGACTAGTTGAAGTTTCCGAACAGTCTTCAAGGGCAACCCCACGTAGAGCGCGTTGCAGTAGTCTATTCGGGATGTGACAAGAGCGTGGACCACCGTGGCCAGATCAGACTTCCCGAGGTACGGGCACAACTGGTGCACAAGTTTTAATTGCGCAAAAGCTCTCCCGGCCACCGCTGAGACCTGGGGTTCCAGGCTCAGTGATGAGTCCAGGATCACTCCCAAGCTGCGAACCTGAGTCTTCAGGGGGAGTGTAACCCCGTCCAGCACAGGCTGTAACCCTATACCCTGTTCGGCCTTACGACTGACCAGTAGGACCTCTGTCTTGTCTGGATTCAATTTCAATTTGTTAGCTCTCATCCAGTCCGACACAGCAGCCAGACACCGATTCAAGGTCTGGACAGCCTCCTTGGTGACAGGTGAAAAGGAGTGACAGATCTGGACATCATCTGCGTAGAGATAACATCTCAGTCCAAAACTCCGAATGATCTCTCCCAGCGGCTTCATGTAGATGTTAAATAACATTGGGGACAGAATCGAACCCTGTGGGACTCCACACGACAACGGTTGTGGGGCCGAACAGGTGTCACCCAGTAACACCTTCTGGGACCGTCCCTCAAGAAATGACTGGAGCCACTGCAACGCAGTACCCCCGAGACCCATGTCTCTGAGGCGTCCCAGAAGGATACCGTGATCGACGGTATCGAAGGCCGCTGAGAGGTCCAGCAGAACTAACAGGGACACACTCCCCCTGTCCAGTTCCCTGCGAAGATCATCTACCAAGGCGACCAAGGCTGTTTCCGTTCCATGTCCCGGTCTAATGCCAAACAAATTAGATAACAACCAGGTGCAGAGGCCTTCACTTGCTCAGCCTTCTCACACTGATACTGATAGAGAAGAGAGCCTTGATAGTGATTTAATGAGCAGGCAGGAACGGTTAGATTGGCGGGTCAGGAGGAGTTCGCGATTAGCCAGCAAGAAAGAAGCCAGGTCAGTGAAAGGTCACCGTAAAGCTTTCATGTTGGCAAAAGTGTAATGTTTTCATGTTGGCAAAAGGTATTTAGGCTTCTGGTTAACAAAGGGAAGGTGTCAGTTCAATGTGGCTTTTTTGTGAAAGTTTCTATGGAATAACCTTGGCTTTAAAGCAGCACGCTTTGAGCTTCCTGAATTGGAATTCTTGGGGCTTGGGTTTCACTGTTTTTACCATGGACTCTTGCTTGACCATTGCTTAAAGGATTATGTTTTATGTTCTTACCTGAGGATCTTTGAACAGTGTTTTGCATTTAGCCTTTGTCTTTGGAACTTTGCATTGCTTATTCTAAGCTTTGACTTTGGTTTTTTTCCTCAATAAACTACAAAATCTACAGCTTTTGTGTGGTGGTGTTTGGGAGCAAGGTGAAGCCTATTCTGAGTTGCAACACTTCCAGTATTTCTATAAAGTTACTTCTCAAAATCCAAAGGCAGATTTGTGAGAGTGCTCAAATTTCATAATGGGATTGCAACCACCAAACTGTAGAAAAATATTTTCCAGAAGAAGAGACAAATGATACTTATGTGAATAGATCCAGGAATGAAACCTTTAGTGTCCTTTGATACTGATCTAGGTTTGGCATACATTTGATATGGTTTGACCATTGGATCTAAGTCTCAGATTTTCCCATTTTTCCTTTCCCACTCCATGAAACTTCCTGGTTCAAGACACATCAAGCTTTCAATTGATTCTGAATAATCAAACTATGGTTGTTCCTTGTTTCCTAAAATCATAGCAAGAAGTTATGGTTGTCAGTAGGTCTATATTTTGACAATGTGCTTTGGAAGACAGATTGTATTTTCCCCTAACATGGGAAGACAACTTGTAACCTCCTAATATTGTTGGAATGTAACTCCCAGGATATCCAGTTTACAGCTAATGGAAGTTACAGTTCACCAGCAAGTGGAGAGCCACAAATCACCCACTGTCATTCTGTACAGAAAATCATTGTATTTGATTCTAATGACATTACTATCCATGTCAGAGCCAAGGTAGACTGTGGCAGATGCATCTTTGCATTTGACAGGAACATTTTACAATGCAAATAGCAGCTGTAAGGATGATGTGTGAAGAAGATATTTTTATAAGGACTACTGCAGCAGAGGGAAAGATTAAACATCCACTCTGACTGCTGAGAGCTCAGTAACCATGTGCATATTAGATGCTGCAGTTTATTGAGTGCCATGCTTAGTTTGACCAATCATTCATCTGTTGCATCTCTTTCAGAAGCCAAACCACTTCAGTTTGTAATAAGCTTTTGAGTGAGTATAAAAATAAAGTAACATATATTCAGACCACCTCTAAATATCTCCCCATTAATGATACAGACTGCTGTGCTCATAGCTGATTGCCAGTATGCCCGTCCTACCAGAAACATGGATTCATTGAAGCTTTACTAAAAACACATCCCTCTTTAGAAATTTATGTAGGAGTTTGCACAAATGCTTCCAATTTTAATAGCTTCTGTAAGTGTCTCAATTCACAGGATATGCGTGTACGTCGAACTATTCCATGCAAAAATAGAAGTGTCTCATGGAGTCTTGTTTAGAACACAGTGACAAAATCATTTCCATATTAACTACCAACATTTTTGTGTTGTCCAAAATCATAGATACCTTTCTGGCACACCTGGTAAGCATAACACTTGTTTGTATTCTGCAGACATCTTTTTTTCTCCAGCCATTTAATCTTTAAATGGAAACTAATTAAAACAAACAAAATGAGCAAATGTTCCCTTGTTTCTTTCTAGATTACCTTTTCATCCTTTTTGCCTCAAAGATATTTGCATTTTTAATGCTCTGATTTTCTAACATGGTGTGTCCAAAGACAATGCATAATTTTCATAAATTACTTTCACAATCCCCAATTACATTTTCCTCTCCCCCCACAGATTGTACATGTCATAGGTCTTTCTTTCATGCAAGGATGTTTTTTTTAAAAGCCCGTTATGACCAAGACATATTCTACAGAATGAGACCCACGTTTGAATTAAATGCAAATTAACTTCTTGGTAGCACTAACAATGTGAAATTAATCATTCCTGTCTGGATATATTGGGGCATTTTAATCAACTATAAATAGAGAATAATGCAAGTTGCTTGCATGAATGTTCCTTGTAGTATTGCATAGAAAATTCCAGATTTCTTGTCGGTGGGCAAGACTTTATTGTTGCCTTTACTGCCACTCTGTTTAGCTCAGGGCTTCTTAAACTTTTCCATGAGGGGCCCTTTTTGGCCTGATAAATTTTGACATGACTCTGGGTATATAGGTATATAAAATAGGTATCAAATGAAGCATATGCTGATAACAAATCAACATTTGCATGGCTTGCTAAATATTCTGATTTTCCTTTCTAGGAAGTATAGCTGAATAATAATAATAATAATAATAATAATAATAATAATAATAATAAACCTTTATTTATACCCCGCTACCATCTCCCGCAGGACTCTGTGCGGCTTACAAAAGGCCAAGCCCAAATACATCATAAAACCATAACAACATCAATACAACAATAAATAGCTCATAACAAAGCAAAAAAAACAATATATTAATGACACGACACATTTAAAAACCTCTGGCAGGGCCAAGTGCAAGAGTTAAAATTAAGAATGCTGGGCATGTCCAAGGGAAATAGGATGGATATCTTAGGATAGGTGGATGTGCAGGCAATTCTAAGTCTCTCATAAAGTGCATTTGGGACATATTGCTTAGGAATCTTTATTCTGGGAAGGCACACTGGAACATCCACTTTTCAAGCTCCTTCTAAAGACTGCCAATGATGGGGCTTGCCTGATGTCCTTGGGGAAGGAATTCCAGAGTCATGGGGCCACCACCGAAAAGGCCCTGTCCCTCGTCCCCACCAACTGCGCTTGCGATCCAGCAGGGCCTCTCCAGATGAACGAAGAGATTGTGTGGGTTCGTATACAGAAAGCATCTTCTCCAGATGCTTTCTGATTAATGTAAATGTCTAAAATAGCTACTAGGTGGCACTCAGAAAAATGTTGCCACATTCTATGGGACCCCAAGATTGAGCTAAGGGGACCCCATTTGGGGTTGGGACCCACAATTCAAGATGCAGTCATCTGGCCAATATAAAGTTTAGGACATGGTAGAACTAAGAACTGGAACTAGAGAGCCAGAGTGGTATGGTGGAAATACTGTGTTTATTTATTTCTCTAATGTTTTGCTGCTGCTATTATATTATAGAGTGACATGTTTGAAATATAAAACTCATAGAATCATAGAGAACTCACCAGAAACATAAAGATTGTTTCACTCACACAGCACTAAATTGTGAGACAAGTCTAGAGAGTTTCTATCTGCTACAGACATATATTGACAGTCATGAAAATTCCAGGTGCTTCAGCAAAGCATCACTGAGCAGAGGAAGTTCTTTGAAGTTCAACGTATATTCTTGGAGAAACGTTTCCCCCTTCTTTCCCTGTCAATTTGTCAGGATGGGCATGCCAGTCCTGACAAGAATTGTCTGAGGACATGAAATTTGGAGGAAGCCCAATGGCTTTCTTGTCTTCTGTTATGTGTTACTCAATAATTATTTGGGGAACCTATCTACCCATGTTGAGAATGGAACCCTATGCAATATGAGGTTTCATCCATGCCATACTATTTGGCCAGAAAGAAATATTCCCATAGAATTATTTAGTCATAAAGTTGGAAGAGACCTTGTGGGTTATCCAGTCCAACCCCCTGTCAAGAAGCAGGAAAATGGCATTCAAAGCATTCCCGAAAGATGGCCATCCAGCCTCTGTTTAAAAGCCTCCAAAGAAGCAGCCTTCACTACAGTTCCACTGCCAAACAGCTCCCACAGTTAGGAAGTTCTTCCTAATGTTCTGGTGGAATCTCCTTTCTTGTAGTTTGAAGCCATTGAGAAAACCAAAGTGCTGTTCCAGCAGTCACCAGCCAATCCCTTTCCAATGCCAGAGATACAACTTAATGGTGTAACATTAGAAAATGTTGACTATTTCCACTACCTTGGCAGCCACATCTCCACCAAAGTCAACATCGACACCGAAATACAACACTGCCTGAGCTCTGCGAGTGCAGCATTTTTCCGAATGAAGCAGAGAGTGTTTGAGGACCAGGACATCCGTAGGGATACCAAGGTGCTTGTTTATAAAGCTATTATCCTCCCAACCCTGCTATATGCCTGAAAAACATAGACTGTCTACAGAAGCCACATGCAACTCCTGGAACAATTCCATCAGTGCTGCCTCTGGAAAATCCTGCAAATCTCTTGGGAAGACAGGCAGACAAACATCAGCGTGCTGGAAGAAGCAAAGACCACCAGCATTGAAGCGATGGTCCTCCGCCATTAACTCTGCTGGACCGGCCACGTTGTCTGGATACCTGACCCAAAGCGGTTGCTCTACTCTGAACTCAAGAATGGAAAACAGGATGTTGGTGGACAGGAAAAGAGATTTAAAGATGGGCTCAAAGACAACCTTAAAAACTCTGGCATAGACACTGAGAACTGGGAAGCCCTGTCCCTTGAGTACTCCAGCTGGAGGTCAGCTGTGACCAGCAGTGCTGCAGAATTTGAAGAGGCACGAATGGAGAGCGAAAGAGAAACGTGCCAAGAGGAAGGCACTTCAAGCCAACCCCAACCGAGACTGCCTTCCACCTGGAAACCAATGCCCTCACTGCGGGAGAAGATGCAGATCAAGAATAGGGCTCCTCAGTCACCTACGGACCAACCACCAGTACACTGATCTTAGAAGACAATCCTACTCGGCCAATGAGGGATCGCCTAAGTAAATAAGTAAGTCTCCCACTAGCATTGCATAGGATGCAAGTAATGAATAATTTCTCTACTGTACTATGTATGCTACTCTGTATGTCATATACATTAATGAGCCTGATTCTGACAGTGCATCCTATTGAAGCGTGGCTTTGTTTTGTGCTCTAACAGGAGTTGGAGAAAGAGCGAACTGATTTAATGGAAGATGTGACAGCTAACAAAAGAAAGATGAAAGAACTGGAGGATAACTTGCTGTATCGACTGACAAGCACGCAAGGTTCTCTGGTGGAAGATGAGAGTCTCATTATTGTACTTAGTAACACAAAGAAAACGGCAGAAGAGGTGACACAGAAATTGCAAATTTCAGCTGAGACTGAAGTACAAATTAATTCAGCCCGGGAAGAATATAGACCAGGTAAATTGATTACTATTAATGATAGGAAGCCAGTGATGAGAAATCTGAATGAACCCAAGAGATCAATATTAGCATATGAAAAAATGAAGAAATGGGGTTATGCAGCTAACCCAGATATATTGTTTTCTTTTACTTTATAACATTGATTGGTTTATAGGCAGTTTCAAAATCTCAGCTACCAGAACTAAACTGAAACAATGGCCATGTTCTCACAGCACTTTAAGTCATAGCATGTGTTAACCATGGTTTATTCTTAAAACCACAGGTTGCACAAAGTATGACCAAACAAACCATGGAGTATTTTCTCCATTCTTGGTATGTTTCTGGTTTCTTTTTCTCATCTTTCTTTTGTTAGCTCCTGTTTCAGGGTGAGCTTCTAGGAAAAGGAGTTAGGGACAAATTATGACTCTGGATTCAGATAAAAATAGAGAATAATTTAAACAAGCCAGAGATCATAAGCTAAAAGAAACAAAAATGATTCCTGGTTGTGGTTTGTGGTTAGTTGATAAATCATCTTTTGTTAGCAGAGGCACAACAGGCTAAATTTCAGCAAACTACACCATGGTTTGTTGTGATGTCTGTGTGTGACCAATGTGCCTTGGTTCGGTATCATTTTGTCTGTATGATTGATTAGCATCATTACCACTTTTCACCATGAATACACACACTTTATCCCATAACTGGACTTTCTTTTTAAAAATGTGTGTGTATTCTATGCTGTTCATCCTCTCCTTTTTACCTGCAGCATTTTTATTTTTAATGAATATTTCTGGCTCCCAGCCTGTTTCTGGACATAATTTAAAGTTCTGGCTTTAACTTATAAAATCCGTATACTACTAGGGTCCACCTTATCAAAAGAACTGTATTTCCCCAGATGAATCTACCTAGATCTTTAAAGTGAAGCAAATCTTTGGAAATTGACTATTTATGAAGTTTTTTTAAAAATACACTTCACAGATTTCACCCCTTGCTATTTCATGTATATGCTTTAAAATTGGCTTTAGTTCTGAAAATTTTACATTTTGTATAGTTTTATTGGTAGGTGCTCCAAGTTGTATCCATTTTAATTTTCTTTAGCATTGGAATCCTAGTGCTAAGGAAACAAAGGGACACAATTAAGTAACTAAGGTCTACTTATATCCTTAACATGGTACATTGAATCACAGTATACATCTTCTGAGATGTTTGCAATGGAGTATTAGAAGTATCTAAACAATATTCATTTATTTTTTCATCATGAATGAAAAAAGCTATGTGATTTGGACTTTTTTCCACACAGAAGAGACCCTGGTTTTTTTTCCAGTGTAACAATTATATATGTATTTTCTAACATAGAAAAATGGGTAAAAAAGTATCTAGACAGGAATGTTATGTTCTATGCTAAAGGCATGTTTTCTGTGCAGGGAATATGATTTTCTGCTCAAGAAATTAGCATTGTTTCCTGTGCAATCACTTTCCCAGCACATAAAATTCCTTCATTTTTTCATAGAAAAATGTTCCTCATTTTTTCATAGAAAAATGTTTTTTGTGTGAAAAAATCTTTCTATGCAAAAAATAAAATTCATGTGAGAAAAATAGAACTTTCCACTTAAAAAACTTTTTGCCTGTTTAGGCACAAAATACTCATTTGAAAAATGCCCCAACTGTCAATCATCTCCAAAAACTCTTCAATTTTTAAAAATAGTTTTACAATGCTGCGATACACTGCCTCAGAGTCTGACAGAGTCTCTTTCTTTGGAGGTTTTTAAACAGAGGCTGGACTGCTTTGATTGTGTGTCAAGAGGTTAGACTGGATGGCCCTCATGGTCTCTTCTGACTCTATTATTCTGATTCTCACCTGTGACAAAAATATTGAAAGTATTCATTATTGCTTGCAAAAAAAAAGAGAAGGAAATTGAGATTGATATTTCTAGGTTAGTAAGTCATTAGAACTCTAACCAGGAACCAATAACTAAAACTAGATTTTTATTGAATGTCCACTGAATCTTCAGAAAGTAATATGAACTCCAGCTTGGTTCTGGAATGCATTAGATATTAGGCTTGGGCGGTTTCGTTCATTAATTTCGTAATTCGTTATTAATTCGTATTTAAATTAGCTTACGATCCAATATTGAGCCATGCTGGAATAGTGTGAGAGTAATTAAGATTCGAAAAAATTTTTTAAATTTATTTCGTAATGATTTTGAAATTATTTCGTAATTAATTCGTAATTATTTTGTAATTATTTTCGCATGTCTGGTGCAAGTTTTATAGTTGTTGTTTGTTTTATCACACCAACAATCAACAACAGAGGGGGAGGGAAGCTTCAGAAGTTCCTCTTGTCCCATTTGGAGGGTTTTTTTAGCATATTGCGCAATCTTGTCCGCCATTAACGAATCGATTCGTAATTTTACGAAATTTCGTAAATTTCAAAAAATTTTAAAGGAAAATTTCAGAATTATTAAAAAAAAAACGAAACGCAAGGGCCCCCTAAAAACAAAACGAGTTTAGAACCAATTTTTTTCGTGGTTACCCAAGCCTATTATATATCTATGTTTTGGCATGCAGCAATGCAAACCAGAACCTCATGTTCTTAATTTCCTATCCTGTAATTCTCATTCCCCAAATAAAACGAGGTTGTAAGATGGGCATCCAGAAGGCTGAAAATAATTTTTCAAGTTTGATAGACTTCTTAGTCACATTAAAAAAATAGATCCAGGGTGTGACATGAGGATATGTCTCAATTAATTCTGTCACCCCACTTTTCTAGTTCATCTTAAAATGTACCAGTCTATCTCTTTGTGCCTCCCATTTGTCCCCATCATACCTCAGTTGTTGCCAACTGAGTTAGAAGTACAAAGTTGTTTGCATTCAGTTCACTCAGCAGGGTGAGTAGCATGAATTAAATCTTACCCAGTAAACTAAGGAAATCTTGGAGCCTGTCCTAGCTTATTTTTCCTTTCTCAGTAATGATTGATGACATCTTGACCATACTCTGATCCTGCTTGGCCACACATGCCCCAGTTTTCATCTGTGAAATGTTGAAGCATATGATATGTGTTTTTAAAAATCTTGTGCTCAGGCTCCTGGAAACAGGAATTTTATACCATTGCTGTGCTCAATAAATATTTCTATGACTCTGTGACATGGTATATTGGTTTAATTCCATTTGTAGAGCTTCGAGGCAGCAGTAACAAAAAAGATGGCAAACTGCAATGTTTGAAAGCTGAATTGTTGCAAATCAGGAAAGGAAAGCAAGTTTGTTTTTTTTTTAAAGAATGAAATGAAAATGAAATGAACTATGCAGTGAGACTTGTTGCATGCTGTTTTAATCATGAAAGATATATTACTAATATTATATATATCAGATACAGATATAAGTAATGTAGTTGTTTATATCCTGCATTGATCAAATCCAATCTTCTTCTCTTCAGTTGCAACAAGAGGCAGCATTCTCTATTTCCTGATAACAGAGATGAGTATGGTCAATGTCATGTATCAAACTTCACTTCGGCAGTTTTTGGGTCTGTTTGATCTTTCACTTGCCAGGTAACAACGCTTAAATAAGTCTTCTGGACATTGGTTTAATCAAATAGACACTTTTGAAGTAACTGGAGTGGAGGGAGAGATCTGTATTTCACAAGTCAACTGTGATCTCCATTGTCCTGTAGATGGCAATTCTCAAATAGGTTCTGCATGTTTTTGAAGCATTGCCAATAAAAATAAACTCTACTAAATTTCTTTGACCGGAGATGTCAGTTGGATTGAAGTGAACAGTTCAAATTGTGATCAAAATATCTCTAATGGCCCGTTTGTAACTTCCTGCATGGTCAGCATTTTCTTCAATATTCTTTGCCGCAGAAATACATAATAAGCTAATGCTTTCATTATGGTTATTGTTAAACACACAGTTTCTCCTAACTTTTTAAATACTGTGGAGATATTGAAAGGCAAGGCAACCCCTGAAGCTCACAAATTGATAGACATAGGGCAAAGGAAGAAAATCAGGAATGAGCCAAGTAAGTACTAGAGTAATATTATTTCTTTGGATATTGAATAAGATCTGCTTGATCTCCCCCTTTAGGGTCATTCCATGGTTTATTTTGCATACCAATTTTCTGATAAATAAAAATTTGGTTCTTAGAAGCATATCCATCTTTAGGAGAAATTCATAGCTTCCTTGGGTGGGAAAGTAGAACATTTTTTATAAAATGAATGAACCTGGATATAATTTTAGATAGTGTACTAACTTACTCAGCATGGACTAGTGGGACACTTTGTCTGGGCTTTCTGATAAGGTCATGTGTGACCATGGGTGACCCACATTCTTTCATCCTAGAAAGAAGGCAAAAGTAGCCCCCAATGAATAAATATTGCATAGAAAACCCTGCAATAGATTCACCTTAGGATCATCATAAGTTGGAAATGAGTTTAAGGCACAAAAAACCCAATAAGAAAATAAATTGAAATAAACAGAACATAAATAAATCAAAACCAAAGCAAATTCAACAAATATAGAAAGAAAATACTATCCATGAAAATCCGTTTTTGTGTTTTATCTTTATGTTAGCTTAAAATAGTGAAGAGTAGAGACATCACACTGTTAACGAAGATCCACATAGTTAAAGCAATGAGAGCTCGGCCATAAGGAAGGCTGAGTGAAGGAAGATAGATGCTTTTGAACTGTTGCATTGGAGGACAATTCTGAGAGTGTCTTGGACCGCAAGAAGATCCAACCAGTCCATACTTCAGGAAATAAAGCCCAACTGCTCATTGGAGGGAAGGATATTATAGGCAGAGATGAAGTACTATGGCCACATAACAGGAAGACAGGAAAGCTTGGAGAAAATAATGATGGTGGGGAAAATGGAAGGAAAAAGGAAGAGGGGCAAACCAAGGGCAAGATGGATGGATGGTATCCTTGAAGTGACTAGGTTGACTTTGAAGGAACTGGGGTGGCCACAACCGATAGGGAGCTCTGGCATGGGCTGGTCCATGAGGTCACAAAGAGTCAGAAGCAACTGTATGAATAAACAATGACATAGCTTAAAATTCCCTGAGTAGAATTAATAAAAGATATTGTGCTAACATGGATTTTGCTGTAGTTGATGTTGCCACACATTGCCCACACATTTTTGTGAGGACACATCTTTAAATTTCTGCATTGATTTTATGCCCTTTTATTAAGTTAGGTTGGAAAAACTTTGACAGGTCTAGGGGCTTATTTTCTGTCTTGGAACTTGCCAGTTGTCCATAGCTGGGCCCATAACCTATTATTTTAAATATATTAGATTTGGTGGATATATTTAAAACAACACTGAAGGTGCACTACGGGTTCTTTTGTGATGTTAAAAGAGTGCAAGAGGACTCTTCAATATGTTTAAAACCCAAAGCATTAGTTTTGAAACCTCTCCCTTATTCTTTTGCTTTGAAAAGAGGGCTGTCTGAAGAAACTGGAGGTGGGACAATTATCAGGGGCTTTAAAAGCAGCCTTCAGAGAGGCTACATTGTGATCTGAGGATTGCTCTTTACACACTGCCAAGTAAATCTTTGATTATTTCCACCTACCCCAGGGACTCATTGGGAGAAGGGAGAGGGATTGCAGGGCAACGTCATGAAAGGAAACAAAAATCCTCTTAGGTTCTCTGCTGCCATAATAAGTAAGAGCTTGAGCTTCATTCTGCATTCAGGGGCTTGAGCTTACATTCTGTCAGTCGGCAAAAATTCTTCAAAGCAAGCTGCATGTCTATGATGGCACCCAGAGGGATGGAGAGGCACCAGTTAGCCAGAAGCAAGATGCCCTCATAGAAGAGAGGTTGATATTCTCCTCCTTTGGAGGTCTTTAAACAGATGAGAATCTCTTAGATGTGTTTGAGTTGTGTATTCCTGCACGGCAGTGGACTAGATGCCCTCCCTGGGGTCCCTTCCAACTCTACTTATACAATTCATGCTTCTGCCATGTGAATAGCAGGCAACAATAACTGATTTTATCAAGTCTCTCTGTTTCTATGTGTACATACATTCGTTTTGCTCATTGTTGCTCATTGTTTTTGTTTTATTGATGTGTTGTTGGGCTTGGTCTCATGTAAGCCGCTCCGAATCCCCTTAGGGAGATGGTGGTGGGGTATAAATGAATTATTATTATTATTATTATTATTATTATTATTATTATTATTATTATTCCTCCTTAAGGAGTGTGCATTCCATTGTATGGCACTGGTGGGTATATGGTAGAGAATTATGTTCCAACTCATCCTATGACAGGAAGGCCATGTTTGACTCAGTGGTGCCAAACAAATCCATAGCATGTAAAGGGTAAGAATAATGAATAAGCTATCCAAATTTGTAAGATTTTAGATGATAACTTCATATTATGTACCGTATAAGCCAACCCGAATATAAGCCGAGGCACCAAATTTTACCACAAAAAAACCTGGAAAAACGTATTGACTCGAGTATAAGCCGAGGGTAGGAAATGCAGCAGCTACTGGTAAATTTCAAAATAAAAATAGATACAATACAATTACATTAATTGAGGCATCAGTAGGTTAAATGTTTTGAATATTTACATAAAACTATAATTTAAGATAAGACTGTGGAACTCTGATTAAACCATTATTCTAACCTTCTTCAATGTAAATGTGCTTGCATATCCTTCCAATAAAAATAGAGTAAAATAACAAATGTAATATTACTACTACTAATAATAGAGTAAAATAATGGAAATGTAATAATAACAATAATAATAGAGTAAAATAATAAATATAATAAAACAATAGTAAAGTAGAATGATCAATGTAATAACAACAACCATAACAATGCATTTATTATGTATTTCTAACAGGGTAAAATAATAAATAGCCTTGACTCGAATATAAGCCGAGCGGGACATTTCAGCCTAAAAAAAAAGGCTGAAAAACTAGGCTTATACTCGAGTATATACAGCAATTGTTAACACAGTACTCAGTCAATTTTTAAATTTCTTAGGGCTATATATACATTGTTTTATTTGTTCTATCAAAACTAGTACATATGAAGCTGTCATACTGAGAGTCACGTTGAATTAAATGATTGCTGACAGTGTTTCTAGTAATACCTATAGCAACTCCAGGGAAATCTCTAGTTGTGTAACTGGCATTTTTACTGGAGGAAAGTCGAGCTGCTAACAGGTTCCCCATTACCATGGAAAACATTACCAATCAGCATGGTTTGCTCTTTTTCAAGAGCCATTTTACATTAAGTTGTACTGAACTGTAAAAACCTTAAAACAAATAGCAGATGTTTTGGTTTTTTTCCCCAGTGTGCATGCATGTTATTCATTAGTATTCTGTTTTCAGTGGCTTCTTACCTATTGAAGGGTTTTACAGAAACAATGTGAGCTCAGACCAGACAGGAAGGAATAAATTATCAAAGGAACGAAATATGAGGAAGCCCCAGATATTGTACTTTTCAGTGCCTTAATGAGAGGCTTTAACTCCTAGCAGATCAAATGCATCTAAGCCTAGTAGGCACTCTTTTGGTTTATTTTGACTGAAAAACATTTAGTGTCATGTTGACGTGATCTCTGAATTTCTGCTTGCTTCTCTGGTATTTTAGGATTATAAAGTGCAGCTCTGAAAGTCTTGCTTCTTTTTGGAGGGCATGGGGAGAGGGCACTTTCTAAAGCATTTAACCAAAGACACTCAATTACCCTTTTATTTTTCTCTCCTTTCCCTCCTTTGAATAGGTCTGTCAAGAGTCCAATTACAAGCAAGAGAATAGCAAATATCATTGAGCATATGACCTATGAAGTATATAAGTATGCTGCACGAGGGCTTTATGAGGAGCACAAGTTCTTGTTCACTTTACTACTTACCTTGAAGATTGACTTGCAGCGAGGCAGAGTGAAGCATGAAGAGTTCCTGACACTGATTAAAGGTCATAGCCGGTGTCTAAGATGCACAGTTTGTTTAATATTTTAGTTCCCTGCAGGATTCACATTCTGGTTAGCATCTTGTTAGTAACATGCACTTGCAAAAATATTGAACATACTATCCTGCTCTTCCTCCGCTCATGGCATGCTCTCTCTAGCATGTTCTTTCCAAGTTCATGGCATGCTAGACTTCATCTGCACATATACAAGAGCCCTCTCTGCACATAATTCTATGATAACAACCACTGTGCAAGCATAAAGGACAAAGCACGAATAATAGGTGGGGAAGTGAAAAGTCAGCAACATGACCCATCAATAGAAAATAAAATTTCTAATCATTTTCTAATGCCCTGATTAGGCCTGGGTAACAACAGAAAAATTTGTTTCTAAAATCGATTCGTTTTTTGGGGTTTTTTGTGTTTCGATATTTAAAAGAATTCCGATTTTTTTTTTAAAAAAAAGTTCGATATTTACGAAATTTCGTAAATGGTAAAAAAATTACAAAACAATAACGAAACATTAACGAAACAATACCGAATCGATTCGTTAATGGCGGACGCGACCATGCAATACACTAAAAAACCTCCAAATGGGACAGGGGGAACTTCTGAAGCTTCCCTCTCCCTCTGTTGTTGACTGTTGGTGTGATATTATAATTTTTTTTCACTAATTAAACAAAAAACAACTATAAAACTTGCCCCAGACATGCGGAAATAATAACGAAACGACCTCAAACCAATAACAAAACGAATACATAACGAAATACGAAGCATTTACGAAACAAATTGAAAAATTCGTTTCATTTTTAAGTTGCTCCAGAATGGTTCGTTATCACTTCGTTAACAAAAAAATAACGAATTTTTAACGAATTACGAATTAACGAAACGAAACTGCCCAGCCCTAGCCCTGATATGTCTTCATAAACATTTTTCTCCTCTCCCTTCTTCGCAGGTGGTGCTTCATTAGATTTGAAAGCTTGTCCTCCTAAACCAGCAAAATGGATCCTGGATATGACTTGGTTGAACTTGGTCGAACTTAGTAAGCTGAGACAATTCTCGGATGTACTTGACCAAGTAGGTTACTGATATAAATCAAGATTAAGTAGCATGGAATATTTAGTCTTCTAATGTGAGTCTATAGATACTGTAATCCTACATGAGTTTTTCAAAAAATTGCTGATGTCAACCTGCCTCAAAATGCTATCTGTTGGTTGTAGGACAAATCACATGCTTATGTTTGTGAAGAAAAATTGAGAAGTTACTTGGTCATGAATAGCAGTTGCAAGTACGATTTTTAAAAAAGGGAAACGATCTACAATTAGTGGGTTGTTGTAGGTTTTTTCAGGCTATATGGCCATGTTCTAGAGGCATTCTTTCTTGATGTTTCGTTTGCATCTATGGCAAGCATCCTCAAGTTCACTACCTCTGAGGATGCTTGCCATAGATGCAGGTGAAATGTCAGGAGATAATGCCTCTAGAACATGGCCATATAGCCCCCAAAAAACCTACAACAACCCAGTGATTCTGGCCATGAAAGCCTTGGACAATACGATCTACAATTAAATTATGTGAAACTAAAAATTCTTCCTTTTGGTGGAAGGTATTAAATATCTTTCCAATTCATTAACAGATCTCACGAACAGAGAAACAGTGGAAAATTTGGTTTGACAAGGAGAAACCAGAAGAAGAACATGTTCCCAGTGGTTATGACCAAGCTCTGGATTGTTTCAGACGTCTTCTTCTTATAAGGTCTTGGTGTCCAGATAGAACTATTGCTCAGGTAGGCAATTTTTTTTGACAAAGATGGGAATAAATATCACCAGATGATAGGTAGTCTAAACTTTAGACAATTCTCATTCAAAGTCTAGATTAGACTAGAGCAACATATAGCCTGTGGGCTGCATGCAGCCTCCCAAAGGATTTTAGGTGGCTCACGACAGTTGCCAGGTGTTGCTTGCCTTGGGCAGTAACAATGTGGCCACCAATGCCTGAGCAAGCCTCCATGTGGTCCTTCTTCCCTAAAACCAAGACCAAGAACAGAAACCAGGGCCCATTACCCAGACTGCAGCACTGCATCCTCTTACTCTGAGATAGGAAAAACTCAGGATGCTGTCCCTTTTCTGCCTGGCAGCTTGGGTACCCTTGGGTGGCATATGGAATCAATCTGTACCAGCTCTGCAGTGCTTGGAAATGAGCACACTGAACTCCAAATAACACATGCAGGGAGGGAGGAGGCTCAGAGGTGGCTTCCATGGTGGCCATGGAAAGCCTCACATTCAAGGTTGTTGGAAGGATGACAAGAGCTTCATGGCCAAGGTTCCCAAGGGCAAGGTGCCGTCCAATTCCAGTCCTGGGCATGTAGCCTGAGGAAGTCTGGCCTATTTTAATTCTGGCCCCTATCTACTGCCAAGTTTTGCAAATCTGGTCTAGATGTTCTAATTGAAATTTTCTAATCACAAAATGTTGAAATTCCTTTACTCCAATCTATTCTTTAATTTTTTAAAAAACCTAAAGTAATACGAACCTAGAAAGAAATAATCAATAACAGTTTTTTTCCTGTCTTCATTGTTAAATAAATGTAAAAAAATTGTGCTTAATCAGTCTTTGATTTCACTAGGCTAGGAAGTACATTACGGATACCATGGGGGAAAAATATGCAGAAGGAGTCATCTTGGATTTGGAGAAGACTTGGGAAGAATCTGACCCACGCACCCCTCTTATCTGTTTCCTTTCAATGGGCTCTGATCCTACCGATTCCATCATTGCTTTGGGCAAAAGACTGAAGATTGAGACTCGCTATGTTTCTATGGGTCAAGGGCAAGAGGTCCATGCCCGCAAACTCCTACAGCAAACTATGGCAAATGTAAGGCAAAATCTGAATTATTTTCAAGAACAAGCCAAGATTTGAATTTTTCAAGACATTGCCATCAACCTAGAGGAGGCAGAAACATAGGCTATGTGACCAGTTAACAATTCCTATTTGTCATCCTAAAAAGTAAAGATAGAATGATTTCGGTCCAATAGCATACTAACAGTAGAACAGTTGTCTTTGAAAATTCTTTAACTACTTCCTAAAAGTAACCAGTTCACATGTCCTCACAGGTACAGTAAGCCCTCCACTTTTGTGAAGGATAGGGGTGAAAGGCCTTTAAAAAAAGTGCAAAAGCTATGAATGAATACTGATTTTTTTAAAACACGAGAGATTCTGTGGTCAGAATCCTGGATGTTGATCGTAGAGTTGTGCTGGAGGACCTATAGATTCCTAGAGAAATGTTCTTTCTAAGAATTTCACAGTCCTCCAGTGCAACTCTATGGTCTGCTTCCAGCCAGCATTGATCATAGAGTTATACTGAAAAACCTAGAGATTCCTAGAGAAAAATGTGAATAAAATCTGCAAAAGTTAAATCCTCAAATGAAGAAGGTCAGTTGTTCTGTGTTTGTGGTTTAATAATAAACCATGTATATTTGTTCAGAAAATCATCCCCAAAGCAACATTCACTTTTTGAGTGTTTGAACACTTCAAGAAGAAGATAAAGGAGGTCTACACTTGAGCCCAGTTGGCCCCATTATAAAGCCCCCTTGGTGATTGACAGAAACAACATTTAATGGGTCAGCATTATGGGGATGTAAATGTACAATGTCTCTGGCAAATAATGGCAATGCAATTAATGTTTGGGATTGTGTTGATTTCTATAATGAAAATCTAACCAAGTTCTGTCTTTCTCTCTTTTTTTAGGGTGGATGGGCACTTCTACAAAACTGCCATCTAGGTCTTGACTTTATGGATGAGTTGATGGACACTGTTGTGGAAACAGAGACTGTGCATGAAGCTTTCCGCTTGTGGATGACCACAGAGGTTCACAAGCATTTCCCTATAACCCTTCTACAAATGTCTATTAAATTCACCAATGAGCCTCCCCAAGGACTCAAAGCTGGCTTAAAGAGGACCTATGGGGGTGAGTGACTTGTCCTTTTTCAATTACTTGTCATGTATGTCCACTTAACTTTAGAACTATAAAAACTCATGTGCCCAAATTCTTCTAGAATTTGACTTGTGTATCTCCATACTTTTTAGGGATCTTGTTTAGTCAAATTATTTTCTGCCTTGGGTTCTTCAGTGATGTGGTATATGAAATAGGTCTAAATGCATGGTTTGTGGTAATATCAATCAATGACTTTTTAACAGGTGTGAGTCAGGATCTCTTAGATATTAGCAACATGACACAATGGAAACCAATGCTATATGCTGTAGCCTTCCTACACTCCACAGTCCAAGAAAGAAGGAAATTTGGACCTCTTGGATGGAACATACCCTATGAGTTCAATCAAGCTGACTTCAATGCCACCGTACAGTTTGTTCAGAACCACTTGGATGATATGGACATGAAAAAGGTACTTGGCACAACTTTGCTGAGAGTAAATGTCTGGCAGCTTATATGATACTTTCTTTAGATTAGTGGTTCTCAACCTGGGGGTCTCGACCCCCAGGGGGGTTGCTTGCCCATTTCAGAGAGGTCGTGAGGCCGACTCCGTTGGCTCCACCCCAAGGGTGCGGGGCAGGCAAGGGGTCCTCCGCACGAGGCCTGGCCTCGCGCAAAGCCCGCCTCACCTGCCTCGCATTCTTGCCATCTGGGAGTTTTGTGTGGAGGTCTCAGTGGTCTGTGGAAGTCAGGGCTGAATCGGTTGAAGGTACTGCAAATCCATATTTTTTCTGATTAAACATGATGCTTTAATTATGTTGAATTTGTAACAATTAAAACACATCCTTCATATCAGATATTTACATTACAATTTGTAACAGTAGCAAAATTACAGGTATAAAGGAGCAACAAAAATAATTTTATGGTTGGGGGTCACCACAACATGAGGAACCATATTTAGGGGTCCTGGTATTAGAAAGGTTGAGAACCATTGCTTTATATAATGAGACTGGCCAAATTGTTTCAATAAAATATGATGTTCCTGTAACTGGAAATAAACTGATACTTGAAAGGGCCACCATGTTTAATGGGTTTGGATTGAAAGTGAGGAATCCACCTTCTCCATCCTTTACACCAGCTTTGTAGGTTTAGCAGCAGAGTAATGGATATTAGGCATAAGCTGAAGGTGATGACAAATTAAGATAGTGTAGTGGTCCCAGAAAAAAGAGAGATGTAAACCAACCCTTATTAGAGGGCCAACTTCATATTGCCCATAGAAGTATCCTTCCTGGAGTGAAAGCCAACCATTCTCAGGCTCAGGAGAAGATCCATGTGTTGGCATTCTTCCAACTTCTGTCCTAGAAGCATTCTGTGGCTAAAATCACAACATATCACACCTCTTCACTCATTCTGCAGTTGAAAAATAGGACCACAATGAGTGGTAAATGCTCTCATGTCCTAAGAAGGACAAAGAAAGAGAGATTCGCAGTTCCAGTTTGACTCAAATTGGTTCAGAATTAGTTCTGAGGTGGGTGTTCCTCCATCACAATATAGGACCCTCAGCATTTCAAGATTTTCAAAACCAGCCTTTATAAAGCATGTCATATAAAGAGAATACATTTACCTGCATGTAGCTCCATAAAAACATATTATAACTTTCTTTTGTCTCTGCTTTGTTTTAGGGTGTGTCTTGGAATACTGTTCGTTACATGATAGGGGAGATCCAGTATGGTGGGAGAGTCACCGATGACTATGACAAGAGGTTGCTTAACACATTTGCTAAAGTGTGGTTCAGTGAAACTATGTTCAGTCATGACTTCTCTTTCTACAAAGGCTACAGCATACCCAAGTGCACTGCAGTGGATCAATATCTTCAGTACATACAGGTCTGTGTCATTAACAATGCTATATAACAGAAAACTTTTGTATTTTTGAGAGAGACTGAGCTGGAATTGGCTAAATATAAACTTCTTTCTTGCACATAATTTGAACCCTGGTGTGATTTGTCCTTAAGGAAGCTTCCTGTAGAGATATTGAGAGAGGAAATCCAAGGGTATACATAAAGAATTCTCAAATGAACTAGATGGGTAAAATCTGTGTCCTAGCAGACAATATTTCAATATTATGTATTGTATCTTCTGAAAGGAGATATTCTACAATAGATTTCCACAATTTGGGGTCCTCCAGTTATATTAGACGGTATCTTCTCTCATCCCTAGCTGATGGGTGTGCTATTTGGGGATGTTGGATGTCATAACCTAAAGTTAAAACTATCAAACAAACTAACAAACAAACTCAAGGTAGTTAAAATATAAACCAGCAAGAAAAGCAAACACATCTATACCGGATGGCACTCTTTCTGAAATGAAAATGAAACTGGCAGGTGACGGCTGATGGTAATCTACTGATTTCCAAGTTTTCCCAAGAAAAACAAAATAACATTAAGCAACATGGGAAGATTTGGAAAATGCACAAATACACTCTACATTTATGCTTTGAACACTTGAAAGATCTAGACAAATATTAAGTGTTGTTACTAAGTATTATTCTCTGCTTCATGTAATAGTCTCCTGTGTATATGAAAATATCTCTATGGAAGACATTATTAAATAATTTCTATGATTCTGTGGGGCTTCTGTGTGTGTGTGCATAATACAGGCATACCTCAGTTAACAAAACCTCTGACAGAGAAACACTTTGTATTTTCACACACACACTTTTTCTTGTATTCTTGAAGACTTTCATGGCGGAACCACTGGGTTTCTGTGAGTTTTATGGGCTATATGGCCATATTCCTGTAGCAATCTCTCCTGACGTTTCACTTGCATCTGTGGCTGGCATCTTCAGAGGTTCCTCTGAAGATGCCAGCCACAGGTTCAGGTGAAATGTCAGGAGGGAATGCTACAGGAACATAGCCATACAGCTCGAAAAACTCACAGGATCCTTTTCCTTCTTTTTATCAGTCTAGCGGAGAGCTTTTTTGTAGCCAACATTCACATTGGGAGGATACTGAAGGGTTGAAGGAATACAGACTTTCAATGTTATGTTGTAGTAGCAGGTTGTAGTGAACAATGAATAAAGCTTGAGTTGGGAAAGAATGGGATTCTGCTGTAGACAGTTCCACTATAACCTCATGTGCCGCATACAGCAGGCAAGGTAAATAGCAACAGCTTCCAGAGGCTCTCTCTGAGCATGCATGAACTCCAAAACGGAAAGCTGGGAAGAGCAGATAAGCTTATTTATTTATTTATTTATTTACTATTCTTGTATACCGCCGTATCTCAAGCCCGAGGGCGACTCACGGCGGTTTCCAGACAGTAAACAACAAGACACTAAAAACAGCAGCAAGCAATATACCATGACAATTAAACTACACAATTCTATTACTAGCAATTAACAACATCAATACATAGTTTGCCTTACCTTCTGTCCTTAGCAGGCCCATAGCCAGGATTTTGTTTCGGGGGGAGTTGAGTATGATTCGGGGGGGGGGGGGGGCTGAGTCTGAGTGAAAGAGCGTCTACCCTAGCAAAACTTTTGTATCTTTACCCCAATACCCTCATGCATATAGGATATATTGAGCATGCTGATCGGATCATGATATGAATAAACATAACAGTTTAAATAATTTACCAGTAAGGCCTTCTCGCGGACCATCATGAGAATTTCGGGGGGGGGGGGGCTGAAGCTACATGCCTGGTCCTCAGCATGCTAGTAAAGCTGTTAAGTGTGGTCCCAAAAAAAGAAGTCATAGGAAAAGCAGAGCCTGGTGAAAATTTCATCCCAAGAATACATTTTAGAGACAGCTTTCAAGTAGTCTCTAGATTATTCAAAATGTTTTTGTTACTTATGCAAGACTTACCTTAGCTGGCTGTTTCATTTCACATATATTAACCTGAATTTTAAAAATGCCAAAACGCATTGAACAGCTCTTCATTTTTGTGGTTCCAAGACCTCATTCTTCTTCTTTCCGTGTGATTTCTGCCTCTGATTTCAATTTTTCTGTTAAAGAAGAAATGCCCAGGAGCACATCTACATCAATAGCTGGGTATTACCTATAGCAACAAGATCTTTAACCCACACTGTTTTGAATTCTTCTTTTGTACTCCCATACACTATTTCTTGTATTATTTTCTAAAATGTCTCGGTGTGAAGGCTTTCATCAATAACATATGAACATTCAGAGGTTTTGTTGGCAAAAGGGCTTTTATATTTCAGGGTGATGTTTTGGTACTTTTGGGAAAAAAATCCAAGGACATTCTATTTCAAGTCATTTTAATCACCAGTACTAGGAAAAACTTTTCTAAAGTGCTGTATTGCATCTTCATGTTTCCCTTGTGTAGGGTCTGCCTGCTTATGATACACCAGAGGTATTTGGTCTGCATCCCAATGCAGACATAACTTACCAGAGCAAACTTGCAAAAGATGTGCTAGACACCATTCTGAGCATTCAACCAAAAGACAGTTCCAGTGGAGGAGGAGAGACCCGAGAGGCTGTGGTTGCTAGACTGGCTGATGACATGCTGGAGAAGCTTCCTGCAGACTATGTACCTTTTGAGGTAAGTTCCTGAATTCCTTGCAACAGAAGAAATTGGGTTGCACTTGATTTCCTAGAGGAAACAGAGGAGAGACACTGATTCAATTAACACTTGGGAAGTCAACATTTCTGAATGTCTCACTGATTCATGGATGCCAAAACCAAACAGGCAGTCCAAGTGTTAGACTTATAGTTAAGAATGGGTGAGACAAGAGGAAGTGAGAGACGTCTACTCCTAGGAAGGGAAATTTAGCAACAAACTAAATTTTTCAAAATTGAACTATCACAGGGATAGAAAGTGAGATGAAATCTTCTGAACAGGGGCACAGACAGGAAAAAAAACATCACAGGGTTTTTAAAATAATAATAATAGTAATAATAATAATAATAATAACAACAACAACAACAACAATAATCTATATAAATAAAAATGTAATGTTTGTCTGTGGGATTAACAGAACTCAAAAACTACTGGACAAATTGACACCAAATTTGGACACAAGACACCTAACAACCCAATGTATGTCCTTCACTCAAAAAGAATTGATTTTGTCATTTGGAAGTTGTAGTTGCTGGGATTTATAGTTCACCTCCAAAGAAAGAATATTCTGAATTCCATCAACGATGGAATGGAACCAAACTTGGCCCACAGAACTTCCATGACGAACAAAAAATACTGGAAAGGTTTGTTGGGCATTGACCTTGAGTTTGGGAGTTGTAGTTCACCTACATCCAGAGAGCATTGTGGACTGAAACAATGATGGATCTGGACCAAACTCTACACAAATACTCAATATGCCCAAATGTGAACACTGGTGGAGTTTGGGGAAAATAGAATCTTGACATTTGGGAGTTGTAGTTCCTGGGATTTGTAGTTCACCTACAATCACAAAGCATTCTGAACCCCACCAATGAACCTCCCACACAGAACCCCCATGACCACCAGAGTGGGCCACAGCAACGTGTGGCAGGGGACAGCTAGCAATAATAATAATAATAATAATAATAATAATAATAATAATAATAACAGAGAATGAACACGTTGAGCTACTCTGAGACTTCCGAATTCAGACAGACAGAGTTTTGGAGCACAATACTCCTGACCTCACAATCTTGTTAAAAAAAAACAAAGCATGGATTGTCGATGTTGCAATCCCAGGTGACAGCAGGATTGTAGAGAAACAATTGGAAAAGCTGACACGATATGAGGATTTAAAGATTGAACTGCAAAGACTCTGGCACAAGCCAATAAAGGTGATCCCAGTGGTGATTGGCACACTGGGTGCAGTGTCCAAAGACCTTGGCCTGCACTTAAATACAATTGGCACTGACAAAATTACCATCTGTCAGCTGCAGAAGGCCACCTTACTGGGATCTGCACGCATTATTCGCCGATACATCACACAGTCCTAGACACTTGGGAAGTGTCTGACGTGTGATCCACTACAACAGCCAGCAGAGTGTCTTCTGTGGACTCATCTTGTTGTCTTTCAACGGGACTCAGAGCGGATTACAATACACAAATAAGGCAAACATTCAGTGCTTGTTTACACTACAGTAAACAATGACATACAACACAGACAAAGGTAAAGGCCTTCCCCTTTTTTCCATCTCTGGCTTCTGAAGGTAATACTCTACTTTGGCCATGGGGAGGTGATCTTATTCAATTTTTCCATGCCAAGGAGCCTATGCTTCCCTATAGTATCCAAAGCTTGTGTGTGTGTGTGTATGGTTAATTACACATAAAAATATACTTGTTCCAACTTAAATACAAATTCAACAAGAACAAATTCAACAAGAACTTATCTTGTTCATAACTTAGGAACTTCCTATGAAAACAAAAGCAAAATGGAAAAAAAGTTCAATTTTCGGTTTGAGAAATATGCATTTTTTGATTGTGTGACATTCGATTTGAATGGTAAATTGCTCCCAATAGAAATTTCAAAGACAGGAAATACATGTATGGAAATTTGAGCAACTGCAGTTTTTGCCCTAAGCTGATCAGTATGTCTTCAGCTTTCCTCAAGAGAACTGTGGAAACACAGACAACCTCCAATTCCCTAAAATAGGGGTTGGAATGTTGGAGCTTTCCAGATGTTGTTGGAGGTAACTTCCAGGGTTCTTCACCACTGGCTTTGCTACCCAGAGTTGTCTGTGTGTGCCTTTATGTCACCTGCCAGCTTATGGCATCATGAATTTCAAATGTTTTCTCCAGAAAGGAATGTCATAGGTGGTTTTGCCAGTCCCTTCCTCTGAAATATGGCTCAAAGCAGCTGGTATTCATTGGAGGCCTCCCATCCAAGTACTAATCTGAATCTGAGCCTGCTTAGCTGCCATCAGATGGGATCTGATGTCTTTGGGGTATTTAGGACTCCTGGGAGTTACAGACAATCAATATCTGGCAGGCTATGTGCTTCTCATCTCTGCTGTAACAACAACAACAACAACAACAACAACAACAACAACAACAACAATTTATTTATAGACCACCCTCTCTCCCCAAGGGGACTCAGGGTGGTTTACATACAAAAAGGGGACTCAGTGTGGTTTAGACACAAAAATTCAATGACCTATGCAAATACAAACATCTCAGAAATAATACACAATAATACAAAATAATAACCATAACCTTATGATAAAAGAGAACATCAACATGAAAAACAAAATACAAATAAGCATAATTATACTGATAACATAATTGAGACATAAACCCTGAGAGAATGATTAGAAAACATAAAAATGGCTGGCATGATTGTTCTTTCTCGTGTACCTTAGCAGCAATGGAATACAAATAACGTAGCCAGCGTTCCGATGGAATTAAAAGTGTCCTAATCTTCCTCCTCTAAAGGAGTAAACACAACGTATACATCTTCAGTCATCTGTAGATACACACACATACATGCACCTTGTCCAAATCAGAGGCAATAAGTGTATCCCTCAGTATTCATAGATATTGTGACAAACTTCTTTTATGCACTTCTTAGTCTTTCCAGAGAAAGCAAAAATACATCATTCAGCTCTATTTATTTTATTTATTTATTTATTTGCTGCATTTGTTAACCACCGCTCTCAGCCCTAGGGCGACTCGCGGCAGTGTACAACATATAAAAAACATATTTCACAATAAACTACAACGACAAAAAACAACATATCACTAATACACTATCATCTAATTACACTGAAATAATCCGCTTCGTCCTATCATAGAATCATAACCAATCTCGTAGTCTATATTCCGTTCCAGTTGTCATTTCCAGTTACTGTAGCATTTAGTTAAATGCCTTCTCGAATAGCCATGTCTTCAGGCTCTTCCGGAAGGACATAAGGGAGGGCGCCTGTCTGATGTCTACAGGGAGGGTGTTCCACAGCCGGGGGGCCACCACTGAGAAGCCCTATCCCTCGTCCCCGCCAGGCGTGCCTGTGAGGCAGGCGGGATCGAGAGAAGGGCCTCCCCAGACGATCTCAAGGTCCTCGTGGGCTCATAGGCCGAGATGCGGCCCAAAAGGTATTTTGGGCCGGAACCGTTTAGGGCTTTGTAGGATAGCACCAGCACCTTAAATTGGGCCCGGTAGCAGATCGGCAGCCAGTGGAGCTGGAACAACAAGGGCGTTGTATGCTCCCTGCGTCCTGCTCCTGTTAGTAACATGGCTGCCGCGCGCTGGACTAGCTGAAGCTTCCGGGCCGTCTTCAAGGGCAGCCCCACGTAGAGAGCGTTGCAGTAGTCAAGGCGGGATGTGACCAGAGCGTGTACCACCGTGGCCAAGTCAGACTTCCCAAGGTACGGGCGCAGCTGGCGCACGAGCCTAAGCTGTGCAAATGCTCCCCTGGTCACCGCTGAAACTTGGGGATCCAGGCTCAACGATGAATCCAGGGTCACACCCAAGCTGCGAACCTGCGCCTTCAAGGGGAGTGCGACCCCATCCAGCACAGGCTGTAACCCTATACAAGCTCCACCTGTCTTTTCCATTTGAACAACTGTATCTTCTCAGCCTCTTTCTGCCTGATAGAACTTTATGTAAGTTTATCAGTCTAGGAGTTTACAGGGCCTGGTAATCTGCAGTTCCTTATATTAATACATTTTCTTTTCTTATGTCAGGTAAAGGAGAGGCTTCAGCAGATGGGGCCATTTCAGCCCATGAACATCTTCCTGCGACAGGAAATCGATAGAATGCAGAGGATTATTGCTCTGGTTCGAAACACTTTGACAGATCTAAAGCTTGCCATTGATGGGACTATCATCATGAGTGAGAACTTGAGAGATGCTTTGGATTGTATGTATGATGCAAGAATTCCTGAGCGTTGGAAAAAGGTTGGCACTGTTTCTTTCATGGGTGGTGGAGGTAGAATACTAGTACCAATTTAACAGTACTTTACACTACATGTCTGGCATTCGGCATTTGTGTGTCTTGAAATATCTTATAGCTGTCAAAATTTCAGATACACACAAACACCTCTGACAGTGATCCTTTATAATTGAAAGCAAGTTCTTTCCCACTATCTGAATGTCACTGTTGCATTTCATACTACTCTGATAACATTTGTTGTTTCTAGACCATATAGAAATATGTAAGTTGTAACTGTTTTCTTACACAATTCCTGGCTAATATGGGAAACTATTGGGAATTAAGACAAGTGGCAGTCATCTTATGAATAAACTGATTCACTTAATCCACCAGCAATGTTTTCTTAGTGTAGCTTAAGTCTATATGTAATTGAGGTCCACCATGTATTAAATTGCTTCAGAAGAGAGATGGAGGTTCACAGGAATTTATGTTTCTACTAGCCATCCCCTGCCACGCATTGTTGTGGCCCAGTCTGTGTATATGTTTGTGTGTGTGTGTGTATGTGTATGTGTATGTATATGTGTGTGTTTGTGGCTTTGCGCATTCATTGCAATGTATCTTTTTGTTTTTTGGCTTTTTGAGTCTCTTCTGCTGTGTTTGTCAGTGTTTTTAGTCACTTGTTGGGAAGTTTGCCCCAATTCTTTCATTGGTGGGTTTCAGAATGCTCTTTGATTGTAGGTGAACTATAAATCCCAGTAACTACAACTCCCAAATGTCAAGGTCTATTTCCCCCAAACACCATCTGTGTTCATATTTGAGCATTTTGAGTATTCATGCCAAGTTTGGTCCAGATCCATCATTGTTTGAGTCTGCAGTGCTCTCTGGATGTAGGTGAACTACATCTCCCAAACTCAAGGTCAATACCCACCAAACCCTTCTAGTGTTTTCTGTTGATCATGGGAGTTCTGTGTGCCACGTTTGGTTCAATGCCATAATTGGTGGAGTTCAGAATGCTCTTTGATTGTAGGTGAACTATAAATCCCAGCAACTCCAACTACAACCGTATCCAGCCCCCAGGCCTTAGTTTGGGGACCCCTGGCTTAAATGTTAGCCAGTGTGATTGTGATCCAAATTGACTCAAAACACTGGCAATTGTTTTGTTCCAAATATCTCCAATTTTTCTTAAGGTGGCATAGAGGCATTTGCACCACATTTTGAGGTTAACTGGGTCATATTAAGCTATTTTTAAAACAGGACGAAATTAGTAAGGGGCATCTGGTAATTTCAGATGTCATAAAAAGATCTTTCTTGGACCTGACATGGTTGAGGAAACAAAATTTAATAAAAACATCCTCACTGCAAAAGGCTATTTGGAGGCTAAATATTGATTTGAAGCTGGGGCAGGGTTTCTGGTGGAGATGTAAATGCCAACGATGGAGTTAAAATACGTTCTGGTTCAGAAGACTGGGTACCCATGTATAACATTTTGAGGCATTGCATTAAATTCAAAGTTGAGTTCTTTACATCATTAAGAAAAATATATTTATGTTTCTAGGCCTCTTGGGCTTCTAGCACTCTTGGATTCTGGTTTACTGAGCTTCTTGAGAGGAACCGGCAATTTCACTGTTGGATTTTTGAAGGGCGGCCAAACTGCTTTTGGATGACAGGGTTCTTCAACCCTCAAGGATTTTTGACTGCAATGAGACAGGTTAAAGACTACTTTTTAAATATTGCTATGTAGAGATAGTAGAGAAGATAGCATCTGTTCATGTTTGCTACAAATTTGAGTGGCCCTTGCCATCTTGAGACAGTTCAAGTTCTGTGTGATCTAGCTCTGACTTTGGTATTCACACTACTAATACTGTTTTTTTTCTTTGTAACTTAGGACAGAAAATTTCTGTCTTGAGTCTTCTTTTTCTCTGGTAGAGGATTAGGGAGAGTTAGCCCTGTTAATTTTGTTTATTTAAAATTGTCCATTTTATTCAGGGATTTCACTCTACTTATCAAGAGTTTTTCAGTGTGAAGCTTACTTTTTGAAGGTTCCCAGAATAATTAACGATTGTTCAGGGAATTAAAATAAATTGTAAAATTCTGTCTTATTCTCCCCCTTGACTTTCACAGTCAGAAGCCGTTTAATGAGCTATTATCTGAGTGGAAGGCTTGGTCTTGAACTACCTATAGAAACTGTCACCTTTACTGAGCTTTTATCTTACTTTCCTGAAATACTTCCATGTAGTCTACCCTTATCTCTTAATCTCAATCTGAGAAAATTATTTGATCCACTTACGTATACAGTATCCTTCCTCTTCTGCCTCTTCTTTCTCCTCTTTCTTGTGGCAAAATGTGGGAAATATGGTGAGAAATCTAGTGAGAAACGTCAGAGGCTACCAAGAAAGCAAGAAAAAGTTGTAACAGCAATTGTTCTCCTTGCAGTAATTATGGAACTAGAGAAGTAATGGCATGGCTCTTCGCATGTTGAAATTCCAGTTGACAAAACTTATCTCATGTATTGCTTCACAGGAGATAACTCGAGCGAACAAGGGATGGGCGTTGGACAGTGTAGTTCTGTGTAATGAGGTAACCAAGTGGATGAAAGATGACATCACAATTCCTCCTTCTGAAGGCGTCTATGTATATGGCCTCTACCTGGAAGGAGCTGGCTGGGATAAAAGAAACATGAAACTCATAGAGTCGAAGCCTAAGGTGCTTTTTGAACCAATGCCTGTGATAAGAATATATGCAGAAAACAACAGTAAGTATTGAGCATATTGTGATTATGATGTATTTGTTGACCTACTGACATCCTGTAACTATTCCCCTTTAGTTGTTATGATGGTGTTTGCACAGAGCCTCATTGTAATATGTTTACAATGCGATGGAGCTATCATGTAGCTGCTGTTGTCAACCTATGAGGACCAGGCTAGATGCTGCCATGACTGCAGTGCATCCAACTGAAATGCCTTTTCTGTGATAGTGATCTACACAGGAGATGTGTAATGAATCCTGGGCTCCTGTCACTCACCTTTTTCCCTTCCACATAAAGTCCCTCCCTCAACCGAGTACTTGGGCCTCAAAGTGACCCTATGTGGGCCAATGAATGTGTTTTTCTGCGGTTTCATTGTGGTGTGACAATGAAGTCTTTTCATCCCCAAATGATACCAAATATAAGAGAGAAACTAGGGAGGATTTTTCCATGTCTACAGAAATATGTATTACTGTACAAATTATTTTTCCTTCATGGATACTTTCAGTTCCCGGCAGCCTGAAGTTTGGGCATTCCAGTTCTGTTGCAAATCTCAGTAGAAATCCATAACTTCAGTAGGGATAGCTGAAGGGAAAAAAGGCAAGTCAGTGCCTTGAATTGTCAGTTAAGAAAAGAAAGATACTTCGCAGTGAAATAAGTTTAAAACCAGTCTGGTGGAAGTAAAAGCCATACTGAAAGTTATATTGGAAATTGTTTAACTAAAGTCAACTGTAACAACATTTAAAGGATTACAGAATAACCATCAAATGGTGAACACCTGTGAATCCTTAAATAAATATTTCCTTTACCTCAGAAGAAGGCAGCTGAAGATATTGGAAGAAAGGATTCTGGTTGGGGTAACGAGTTACTCTTTTAAAAAAGTGCCTCAAGTAAAAGACCATTTTAAAAGTCAAGTCTCAGCTACATGCACCACCTTGCCCTGGAGATGTATGTATGTATGTGTGTGTGTGTATATATATATATATATATATATATATATATATATATATATATATATATATATATATATATATAATTTGTTTGTCATATTTTACACATAACCTCTTTTGGAGTAGAACACAATATGCTAAGAAAGGAAGCCTCACTGGGATGGGAGTGGAACTGAAGTTTACTACCCACCCAGTGCTCTGGTTTCAATGTAGGTCCAGTGGGACCTTCCTAGTCAATTAGGACCACAAGGTAAAAAAGAACTCCTGTATCTTTAATGGTTGTGCAGAAAAGAGAATTTCAGGACATGTAAGCATGTTGTTGTTGTATGTGTCATTTATGGTGACCATAAGGTGAACCTATCACATGAGTTTCTGGGGCTGAATATGTGTGATTCGCCCAAGATTATCCACTGGGTTTCCATGGTTAAATGAAGAATTGAATCCTGGTCTTCTGAGTCATTGTCCGATGTTCAGACCACTACACCATTCGAGGTACAGAAGCCCTAGTCAGCTAAATATAGCTAATGGACATCACTTATAAAACCTGAGGCTATACTGCTTGGATATATTTCAATTAAGATGAGTCATGTTGATCATAGAAGAACATTAATTTAGATGGATATGATCAATACTGTATGGCATCTTGTCCATTGTGCCATCTTGTTCATTGTTACATGCACTTCTTCAACTAAATTTTATTTCTTTTTATTTTATATATTAGCTATTTGATTTATGGTAGTTAAATTTACACAATGTTATCACTTGTTTAATTAAATGGCTGGCTGACCTTCTTTTTGGCCAATAAGCTCAAGATATTACACATAGTTCTCACCCTTCCACACAGCAACCTTATGGAGTAAGTCAGAATGACAGTGACTGACCCAAAGGTCATTTAATGAGTTTCATAAATAGGGGAGGTTTGATCTGGATCTCCACGTCCTAGTCATTACTTTAATTATTACACAATGCTGCTGTTCTGTGGTCTCAAACATGTGTAACTGGGTAGAAGAATTCAGCCTAGTGTTAAAATACCCTAGCATACTTATTTATATTTAGGTTCACGTATTGCATGGGCAATGTATTCTGGGACCCTTTTTGTAATCTGAAACTATTTTTATTACCTGAAATGCACAGTGCCTTTTTTCCAGCTACAGCATACCACAGAGCTGCTCTGGAGAATCAAGAAAACCATAAAGAGGTATTTTCTCTAGGCCTCCATGACAAATGTCCATCCAGCAGATGTTCCAGAAGAAGTTGACTGTAGCACCGGAGACGTAGATAGAACACTTCCCTATGCATTTCTAGGACTTCCAGAGCAATTCTGTGTTTTTCCAAGTGTGTATAAATGAAACTACATTGAGTGAGCTTCCATAATAAGTGGGATTTCTGTGCATTTCAGATGGCACTTGTTTTTGTTAAAGTTGAAAATGAAAGGCTGTTGCAGAATAGGTAGACCTAATGACAACAAAAAAGTATTAAACAAGTTTAATTTTAATAGGCAAAGTGAAGTGCCTCATCTCCCTTTCAGAGTCTGAAAAAAGTTAGATTTTAGGAAAACAGTTACCAGAATTTCCTACCATCATGGCTGCCATCCATGTGAGTTGAGGGATCTGGAGGCTGCAGGCTTGTTTGATAGTCAGTAGGTGATCCGTCTTCCAGGAGCTTGGTTTGCATTGCCCTTTAGTTGCTTGAGATAGCATGCCTTTGCTTTTTTCCCAGGGTTGCTGCAGTCTTAACAGCACCCTGAAAGTTAATTATTAACAAAGGCTGGAAGCCAGCCTGCAAGCCTTTTGCAGCTATTGGTTTAAAAAGTGTCCTTTTGGTCTAGAGACCGCCCTTTTTCCTGGGGATGAGATCTCCATTTTGGAAAAGCCCACTTGCTTATTTTAGTATAGAAAAAGCCTCAGATGTGCTGGTGGCCAGCTAGGCAGCTCAGATAAGCCATTGTGAGTACAATTGAGATTGAGGATTGAGGTTACCCTCTCGCCTTAGAAACTGGTGCTGAGCTCAGATAGAGAAAGACCTGCTCTTTCTAAAGGACAGTAGCTCAGTGCTGGGACAAAGAATATCTCCGGATTTCTCTGTCATTGAGAAAGGCTCCATTACTTCATCTCCGAAACTAATCTTGAGCTTAGATAGGGGAAGACCTACTCTTTCTGAAAGATAACAGCTCAGGGATTTTTCTACCGTTGGGGATAAGTTAACTCGGTAACTGAAGGGAAAAAAATAACATCTATATGGTTTCCCAAATTGACTGTTTTGTTTGTAACTTCATCAATCTGTGCCAAGTCTGTAAAGGACTTTGAAAAATAAATGTTCTCTTGATGTTCAATTATGGACTGGCCTCAGTTGCTGAGAATTTGGAACTTCTAAGAAAGGCACCCACATTCGCCCAGATAAAGAGAGAAGCACATCTTCGTTTTAACTTCATCGTGTCTGGGTGTGACAGCACAGTAGGCTATGTGTTAGAATGAGAGGGGACTTGTGACTAAAAGTCCAAGAAAGCTATTACACCTTCCTCTGCTCTCAAGTTCTGGTTTACCAAACATCACTCCAGGTACATTACCCAATGCAGGCAGTCCTCAAGTTATGAACAAGATAGCTTCTGCAGGTTTATTCTTAAGTTGAATTTGTTTGTAAGTCGGAACAGGTACATTTTGTAAGTGTTACTCCAGCCAAATATATACATTTTTAGCTTTGGATAGTATAGGGAAAGGTAACACCGCTGTGGTGTTGGTTGTGCTGTCTGTACCCTTGTTCAGAAGATTTCACCTAATTTTCTGTCCATTTTCTATGATAATTGGATTTTGAAAAATTTGGCTTGTTGTAGAAACAAGGATTGGTGATAAAGTTTCACTTGAGACACCTTTCCCCCATATTAACTTTTTCAGGAATGAATTTCCCTTCTGAGGGGTAGATTTCTCTCATCGTCATTCTTAACCATGAGTCATTTGTAAGTTCAATGTTACAGGAACTGCCTTTAAATAGAATGTGGCTACAAATAATGAATGCCTACATTAATTGCAATGGCTGAGGCTTTCTGTAGAAGCCATAGTAAGATTTAGGAATATGAAGTGAAGATTAAAAAACTTTGTATCACTCCAATAGAAAATCAGAAAAAGGAAAGTCCAATTAGTTTTTTTCCACTACCATGAGTATTATAACCACTCCTTGTTAAAAAAGAAAGAAATGTCAGCCAGCTTCAAACTTTTTGCTCTTGGAAGAGTGCAAAGTTTTGGCAAGTGCTGGGGAGGCTGCAAGTTGTAACGGGGTACGCTGGTGCTCATGTTGACAGCTGAACGTGTGGAGTTTGGATTTGCTTGAGTAAACAAGTCAAAAGATTGAAAGAGCAACTTGAGAAGTGAAAAGTAGGACCTCTGGGGTCCACAAAGGCGGGAAGCAGCTGTCAAATTGGATTGCGGGCTGGAGAGACGGACACCTAAAGGCCGGCCTGTTCTGCTTTGTGGCGTTCAGCATGTGCTGTTCTCTGAAAGCAGTCAGCCTTGTTTAAGAAATAAAATCCCCCATGAAATAAACATAAAAGCCGTGAAGGGCAAAAATCTCCTGGCCCATAATCCTGCTTTCATTTTATTTTTGGCTCAGTCAGTTTTATGGTTGAAGCTGCTTGCTTAGTTGAGAATCCCATTATGAGAGGAAAACAAGAGAATGGTCTGTCATACATGTCCTTCAGGTAGGTGAGATGTCATTGCAGGTGCATGCCTGTTGCAGGTATTGCTGGGTTTTTTTTTTACTTGGATTCTTCTGTTGGAGAATGGCTGTTTGTTTTCAGAAGCAGTTCCAAGACACCCCCTCCCCCAATGGTTATACTGATGGGCAAATCCTAAAGGACTTCATCACTAGGGTTGTGCACATATTGGGTTGGCCTGGAATTGATTCAGAAAATTTGGTGATCCGGTTACTAAATCCCCCAAAACAGGAAGGCATGTGTGTGTGTGTGGAGGGGGGGGGGCAGAAGGCTGGCTGGAACAAATCAACAGCAGCTGGATCTTTTTGGCTACTGGAGCCGATGGAGTTATGCACTCTACCAGAAGCAGAGGCCAGCCACAGGGGATCCTGGAGATATGAGATTTGTACCTGATGCAGCATCTCACTTCTTCCCTAGCCAGAGTCCTCCATTTCTTCTGGAAAACTTCCCTAGGTCCCTTCTCCAGAGAGGGCACTGTTGGGAACTCACTTTCCCAGCAGCACTTGCACGGGGCGAGCACTGAAAAGCCTTTGAGCTCCTCCCGGGGCATGATGGGAGTTGAACTTTCTCTCTCTCTGTTTCTCAGCCAATAAAAGGCCTGGTTGTGTCCATCCTCTGATTGGTTGAGAATGGGCACAACTGGTGGCAATTCCCAGAACCCTCTCTTGTGGTTTGTATTATTTTTTAAAAAAATGTTATGATAAAGACTTAAAATAATTCCAAAAAATCACCAGACCAGTGAATGGTTATGAAACTTGGCAGGCCTACACTCATAAGTGTGATCTACAACTGAGGTAGGGTTCATGCAGATAGGACTAAAATTACTGAGAAATGAATCTCTACAGTTTCTCCATTGTAGCAAATGGGCCAAATCTCCCCCGAACAAAAATGGCACCCTCCCCCCCAATTTCAGTAATTTCCCAGTAAACAGAATGAGAGGTTAGCTGAAAACAAAACTTAAAATGGCATACTTTTGTGCCAAATTGCACAACCCAATTCATCACATGTAATAAAATCAGCATTTCTACACATTTAAGAAATGGTTATTGATGGAGCCCCTCACATGTCTCCTGTGTGATGAAAAAGCAAACATAATTAGAAAAGAAAGAGGGAAACCATGTGATGGGGGTAGGAAAATCATTCATTTAATTTCCAAATGTAGTATTGCGAAGCTTAAAAGGAAAACAACAATCTCAATCTTATCCCATGGGATGAAGTCCCAAGATGTAGTCCAGAAAAAGTGACATTCCCTCATTTTGATTTTGCCTCACCTCCCCTCCCCAAGAGTGAATGTGAGTCATATAAGCAAAAGTAAAGAAAGATGTGTGTTGTACATGTTTATGTGCCTTCAGGCCACCTCTTGACTTATGCCAACCCCATGATTTTCATAGACTGTCCTAGGCAATACTCAAGGGTGGTTTTACCAGTTCCTTCCTCTGAAATGTAGCCTACAGCTCCTAGTATTTGCTGGCAGTCTCGCATCAAAATCATATGGGATATATTTCAAATACATTCTATACACATAGCTTGAAGGTCATTTTGTACAATAATGTATAATATTTTTATGCTTGAAACAAAGTTTGTGTACATTGACTCATCAGAAAGCAAAGATGTCACTGTCTCAGTTACCCATGTGAACAATTTGAGGTTTTGGGGTGTGAAGGAGGGTAAAATTACTGCCACCTAATCTCTGAGGAAAGCTGGGCAATGATCAATATCAGCTTATGAGCTGGTTTATAAAGGGTCTATTATTTACAGAAGTATTAATAGCGTAGCGTTTCCTGTCCCTGGTTTGGTTTTACTTCTTATGCAGGCTATTTGACTTAAGAGAAACTGTATCAGGCAAGGCTTGAGGAGAACAGTAACAATTTTATTGGAACAAGCAAGGTATAACAGATTTGATTGTTTCTTCACAAGAGGCACGATTCTTGACTGGTTACATTAGTAAGGTTTCATGAGTAACTTTAGGTACAGACTTTAAGAGGTTTCTATAAGCAGATGCATTTTTCCTGGACAACTGTCCCAACAAAACAAATAAGCCAAAAGGCCTATTCAACAGAATTGGCTCCCAGCCAAACCTTGATTCTTAACCCCGAATCAATAACCCCCTGTAGTTTTATCACTACTGGGTCCTTTCCTGTAACCCCTTTGGTCACAAATTAATTCCCTGTATCTCCACCCAGATATTCAGTCTTCCCTGTAGCTCACCGGCTTACAGACTGCCACTTTCAAACAGCTGCCCTGTGAAGTGACAGTTGGCTCTGCCCCCATTGCTGTGGCAACTCAGCTCAGGCTAAATCAGCCACATCTCTAACAAAATATAATCCTACATACTTACCATTTATCAACCACTGTTCAAACAACACATAACCATATGAATAAAAATTATACATCGTCACATGGGGTATTTTGGAGTTCAGAATTCTGGATAAGGGATGTTCAAACTATATATATTTTAAAATTCTTTTTATTAACTGCTACTCCCCCCCCTCCTCACACATACTATGTAGTAAGTGATGAAGAATTATGAGAGCTGCACTCCCAAAATAATAGGAGCTACATGACAATCCCCACTCTAGGCCAATCTCACATATACATCTTGAAATCAATGGAAAAAAACCATATTCCTGGGTCAATATGAACACTGTGCTTTACCTCTTATTACAAAGGAACAATCCTCTTCACTGAGCAGAGTGCAAAAAAAGCAAGAGCTTATTCTGTCCTGGGAGAACCTAAAAGAAGCATTATCTCCCCTTACTCTTCTTTCCATGATGCCACTTCTGGCTTTTTAAAATATTTGGGCAGGGAAATGGCAGTTGGCCTTCTGAGGCAATATTGGTGAACCTCAACTTCTTCATGGGCCATATCAAAATCCATAATCTTGGTTCCCAAACCTGCCCTTGATTTATACATGAATATCCACAGTAGGCATGGTAAGCTTGCTGAAGTCAGCTCTGGCAAATTCTACATACCTCAACTTAAATGTGTCTTAACTGGTCCAAGGTTGCATATTGGTTTTTGATGTGATCTTGAATTCAGCTGAATAGGTTTCATTAATTCTCAGACACACCGTGTCCTTGGTTTACAAGTCTACATAAGCAGTAGTTTTAAACACTTCCACTATACCTTTATTAGACTAATTTCACACCACAGTGGAAGGCGCATCATTTTATTCTGTCTATTTTACCTGGGGTCTGAACAAACATCATCCGCTTCCAATACCTAGGCCAGAGGTAAGTGTAAAACACGACAAACAAATGACACACACAAACACACACACACACAAATAACCAGGGCAATGAAGAGACTATAGCAGTGGTGCTGCGTGTAGCTGAGGCTTGACTTTTATAATTTTTTTTTTACTTGAGGCACTTCTTTTTCAAAGGAGTAACTCAAACCAGAATCCTTTCTTCCAATATCTTCAGCCGCCTTCTTCTGAGGTAAATTGTCTCCTCAATAAATGGACATGAGTCTTAATTATAAATAACTGATCTAGGAAATATTTATATAAGGATTCACAGGTGTACAACGTTTGATGGCTATTCTGTATTCCTTTAAATGTTGTTACAGTTGACTTTAGTTAAACAGTTTCCAATATAACTCTCTGTATATGTTGTGACTCAGCTGGAATCACAGAGTGATGGTATCAATGATTCTGATGGAGGTGATGAGATTCAGAGTCAGATTGAGGATGATGAGATTCAGATTCAGAGTCAGATGCAAAGCAAGGATGTTCCTGTGTTAGACAAGGAAGACCAGGACCAGGGGGCAGAAGTTCAGTTGTTTCCCACAGTAAGGGTTGACACTGGGAAAAGTGAAACTACTGAGAGTGAGAGCCAGGTGCTTGATGTAGGAAGGAAGGATGTAGGAAGGGAGGATAGTTTTCAGCCTGCTAATGAGGGATTTGACCTCGATGGGGCCAATGGTTTAGATAGAGCTGATCGCTTGGAACTGAAAGTGCGAAGGAGTGTCAGGATCGCCGGGAGGTGAGAGAGAGAGAGGCCCATGAGGCCCGAGGTCATAGGAACACCTTCATGTTGGCCCAAGAGTATTAAACAGGCTGTTTGAATGTGCCTCAGTGTCAGAGCAACTTCGCACTTCAACCAAGAGACTTTGGATTAATCTTGTTGCTTTTCATGCTCATGTTTCAGGACTTTGTCATGTTCTCATGGGACTTGGCCTTGTCTATGCCTTCACGGATCTTGTTTGCCTATGTTACCTTGGATAGATCTTTTAAAATATGCTTTGCTTTTTGAACTTTTTATCTTTTCTTTTAATAAAACTATAAAGACTACTGCTGGTGTGTTCTTTGGTGTCATAAGCAAGGTGGTTCTACTCTGAGATGCGATCGTATGGCTTTTACTTCCACCAGACTGGTTTTAAACTTATTTTACTGTGAAGTATCTTTCTTTTCTTAACTGACAATTCAAGGCTGACTTGCCTTTTTCTCCCTTCAGCTATCCCCACTGAAGTTATGGATTTCTACTGGGGTTTCTTTTCCCCTTAGTTCACGAGTTAATTACTAATTTGAACAAGTCCAATTGACTCTGAAATCATGCAGGTTTAAGACTTAAACCCCTGGGTTTGGTTTCTCCACACACCAGAACACAGCTTCCACTTTTGTCCACTGACTAAAAAGAAACTGACTCTTTTAAAATGGCTGCCCCTGCCAAGTGGCAGTTAGCTCCGCCCCTTTAGCTTCTCTAACTTGGATACATTCTAACAGCCGGTTCCGTCACTATGGCAATGCCTCTGCACAGGTGACATATCAGATGGCCTGCACCTATCATATCCCAACATCAATAAACACATTTAAAACAAACATTATAATCAGCTATTTCGTTACAGCAAGTAACCCCAATGATAGCAAGTTTACGTTTTGTTTCTGGAATTTTGGCTTTTTCCCCAGTGAAAGTGGAGGATGAAATTAACCAACTCATAATTCATAGACGTAAATAGGGTACTTCCAAACATAGTAGAGGCTCTCCCCTTCAGAGATTTCCTCTTCTCACAAGAGGAAAGAGATAGTGAAGTAGAGCAGGGCTTAGAATAGTGGTGGCTAGAGGTTCCCATGTGAACTGGGTAGTGAATTTGCTCCAGGTATTAATCTAGGCTTTAAAGGACCTCCTAAATAGGTCTAGCATCATAAATAGCTCCTTTAAAGCTTACCAAAATCCTGGCATGAATTCACCACCAAGATGGGAGCTACAGGCCACTATAAGCTTAGACTGTATCCTGTTTGTTAAGGTAGAAAACAAATGTTTAAGTTGGGCTTTAGGTGAGCTAGGCTTTAATATTTCTCATATCCAAGTTCAGGGCTTTTACCATATGTTATATGGTAAAAGCAAATATAAATACCATATGTTGTATGGTATAAATGCAAATATATCTCAATTGTTGTTCTCTGCTGTAAAATCTATTTTTAATTTTATTTGTGTTCTTTGAGAAGGTGCTCTGGTTGTTCATAGCTTTGTAACAATGGAGGATTTCCATTTCCCCCCTTCCCAGCCTTAAAAGATCCACGGCTGTACTCGTGTCCAATCTACAAGAAACCGGTTCGGACAGATCTGAATTACATTGCTGCGGTGGACCTTCGGACCACACAGTCTCCTGAACACTGGATATTGCGTGGAGTTGCTCTACTTTGTGATGTCAAATAAAGTTTAGAAAACATAGCCATGTTATTTTAGGGCTTTTAGAATAGATGCCTTCCGCTTTACAGTTTTCACCTCACCAAGAACTAGATAGGTGGCTAGTTACCAAAGTGTTTGGGGTGTGTTTAAAGAATCTGAAAAGTATCTCACTTTCTTGACTTTCTCTCAAAATTTTAACAGGCTAACAGCATGGAAAAACCAGAATTTTCAGGAATAGAAATTCATCTGTAGATAATTTTTTTTCTGATTGAATTGTGCTTTAAGTGATTCAGAATTGACAGGCAAACATTATTTGTCACTATGACCTTCCAGTGTGACAAATACTTGGCAATTTCTGTAAAGGGGAAAAAAATAGAGGGAAAAATGTAAAATAGCGTACCATCTTCCATACAAAATGTAGGGTTTCTCCTTGCAGATATGACAGTTAATTTTAATGACTGGATTACATATACTAATACAGTTTCTCGCCTGCTTGAAATTCATTGGCTGCGATTCAGAGAGAGCTGTATGTGTAGAAGATCTTTTGAAATCTGTAGACTATCCACCCTTCCTAATTCAATTTTGGTGAATGATATTCAGGTGAAAAGGTCTAGAACATGGTACTAAAGTTATTCAAGGTACCGAAAAGGGAAAGGGGGATCCATTCATCTCATTTTGTGTTGTTTTATTTCCATCTGTTTCCATTTCATTCATGTCCTGCCAGCTTTCTTTTACAAAACTCTTCTGACAAATACAGTTAACATTTCAAGTTTGGAGTCAGTTGAAGAGAAATGTAGATCATGCCAGCCAATTTTGCTCTGTCACACTTCATGTCAAGGTCTACTTCTCAGTTGTTGTAAGCTGCTAGATGGATATCTAGAATTCATTTAAAAGCAGCCTGGCTTAATCCCAGTAAAAGAAAAATTCATATCCTTAATATGTTTTGAATATATATATATATATATATATATATATATATATATATATGTGTGTGTGTGTGTGTGTGTGTGTGTGTGTGTGCGTGTGTACACACACACACACACACACACACACACACACACACATATATGTAAACAGTGTTTGACTTAAAGGCTCTTTAAATGTACCTTTTCTGCATGCATAAGGCCCTAGGTTCAGTCTTTGATATTTCCACTTAGAATCAGTATTGGGGAGCATAGCTTTTTGTGTGTGTCAAAAGCATTGCATAAATAAATTAGTATAACACTGATAGAATAGAGGGAACACAAGTGGCTAAATACCTTTAGACCAAAAATGAGCAACAGAAACTGCATTGTCAGTAGCATAGCTAAGAATGCCTTCTGCTTGGGGATTTGGAAGTCTACTACAAGTCAGTTTGCAAGTCTGGGCAGATGGACTATTGATCTGAGTTAGTAGATGGCAGTTTCATCTGGGAATATTCAAAATGTGTGCATATACCAGAAACCAAACTGAGAAAGGCAAGGGTAATACTCCATAGCCCACCAGAGTTCTTTATCCTGCAGGAAGCACCTTGTCCTTCTCAATTCCCATGCAAATCACCATCACCTAATTTTCTCTCTGATATTTGACCCTCTTTCTCTAGTTTGGTGGTTCTCAACCTGGGGTCCCCAGATGTTTTTGGCCTACAACCCCCAGAAATCCCACCCAGTTTACCAGCTGTTAGGATTTCTGGGTGTTGAAGGCCAAAAACATCTGGGGAACCCAGGTTGAGAACCACTGCTCTAGTTATTTCTCCATGCTCACAAGACTAAATCCTATTCTTATTCCTAACTAGAGAAAACCAATGTCTTAGTGGGATTTATGTGAGTGTTGAAGTACCTTTCAACAATTGATCCATTCTGATTAGTTCTAGCAATTGGGTATAAGTCAAATTCACTATTGGTTTATATATTTAAAATAAAACAAAACATTGTACATTAATTAAGTACACTAATGTCTGTCTAATTGATTGAGAATCCCTTCCTTGATGATGAACATAACATTTCTGAAGCAAGGGCCCTGTATTGCTTATTGAACTTTGGAGACATTAACTTAAGATGATCATCTTAAATTCAGTTGCATATATGGAGTACCATAACTTACCAAGCTTTTTCCTATCTGGCTTGGCCTTTCCTGCTAATATAAACTCTAAACAGAATGTTTAATGAAGTTGGACCCATCCTGATGGATTCATCATTTTAATGGATAATGCTGCATTTAGTAGATAGTTTCACACCCTAGAAAAAATTGAAACAGGTGAAAGCCACAATAATGTAATAATTATGTATGACACCTATCCATGCAGGCTTGTTGATACTGGGAGCTGTAATCTAAAAAAAGTAAAGTTTCCAAGCTGGTGGAGATTTTGCTTATTATATGAATTCTTTGTAAACAATCTACTTTTTTTCACAGATACCTTTGAACGAATTATATTGAATTGCATTTTTGTTATGTGATCTAAGGGTAATTCTTTGTGTTATTAAAAATGAATGCTGAAATCAACTTTGATGACTGGTTGTAGTTTGTGTGTTGATAGTGATCAACATCAAAGAACATCATTTGGATTAACACAGCACTTGTAGAAGACATTAGAAGTACTAAGTAGAATACAGATCTCTTTGATTAAAAATGTTATCATAAAGATAAATTTAGTTTATTCCAGTAATACATGGTGTTGGGTTGCATTGACAAACAGGAACATATTCTGCTCAGAAGCCATGCCAACTCTGGAATTTTGAGAATTGTATTCCAAAATGTAAAACTCTGAAATTCTAAAAAAATTGCAGTAGTAGTCACTGTACTAAATGACAGTGGCCTTCCAAGAGTTTGATGGATCAAGTTTGCTTCTTGACAGAAGGAGACATAAAATGAGGCGTTGAACCTCTAGACATTGATTGTACTCATACAGTAGTACTTCCTCGGACTTTATTTGTTACATGTTACATGTTAAACACTTACAAGTAAGTGTTTAAAGGGAAGAAGTGGCAAAAATATCCTAAATACAGAGGTAGAATAGAAGAATGAAATGGAAAGCTCCACTTGAACAAACCCACAAGGTCTTTCAATATCTTTCTTGTTTCCCCTGTAGACCAACAAAGAAGAGAATTCTTTGTACTACTTTGATCCTGCTATGGGAGTTAATTTCGTAATTAATTAAAGTTTTGGTTGCTATGACTAGTCCTGCAGGAAGCAAAGAAAAAGCCATTTCAGAGCCAATTACAGTTTGGCTAAATTCAACCCTCTTGTGCTTATTGAAAGCATTTTGCTCATCAAATACTGGGATCAAATAATAATGTCCAATTTGGTCATTATTTTAAAATATCCAGAGAGTAATATTTGACAATGACTTAAGATAAAATGCAGTATTATCACTGATCTTGATACTGAATGGATGAACACTTCCTTATCTTAACACCTATTTCGACATGAAGTAGGCAAGTATCCCATAGGGATGTGAACATCTCAGTCCTGGTTATAATTTATCTGAATCCAGCCTGGATTCTCATCTCTTCTTCATCTTATATCATGTTTAAATGCTTTCCCCCACTTCTGGCAAGTGAATTCACATTTAAAAGATACAATTTTTCAATGTATTTTAAAGTAAATATTTTCCCATTGAGAAAAGAATGTTTTTAAAAGCATATTTTTCCATTGTTTACATATTTGCCTATTCACTTTTTAGTAGGCTTGGTTTTTGTAATTGTGAGTTTATTGAAATGTTGTTTGGAATTTTGATGAGTGTTGTGCATACTTTGTGGGTTGAAGTATGTGCATGGAAAATTTGATGAGTTTTCATCGGGGTTTTTTTCGCGTTTTGCTGTCCCGTTGAATGCCCTTTCCCATTTTATATATATAGATTGTGTCCTTGGTGGCACTGAATTCTTTGTCTTGTAAACTGCCTTAAGTTTCCGGAAGGGTCAGAGGGGCGGTATAGAAATGTACTAAATAAATAAATAAATAAATAAATCTATATGGACCCAGAATGCTGGCTTGAGCTGGCACACTGAATGATATATTGATCTCAACATAAGTCTACACTGGGACACTTTGGCTGCAGAGGCAGAAAGCAGCCCCTAGTGTGGTGGTCTCCAGCCACAACACAGAACTTACATATTCCTCATTGCTTGCTCTAATGTCAGCTATGGCCACAGGCCTGCAACTCCCCATCTCTCTGGCTGTTGTCAGAATGAGTGATCGGGAACAGATAAATCCCAGTGCTTCAGCAATGGGTGAGAACAAAACAGCCACAGGACAGGCACAATGCCATACAGTCAATAGTGGTCACAGACACAATTCTCCTATGCTAAAATCATTTCACGAGCTTCTTGCAATGAAGTCTTTAGACCCACAGGTTTCAGTTGTGTAACTGATTTTTCTGTCCCACCTCTTTGATATGGTGGAAAAGCAGGCACTCTTTCCTTATTCTTATAGCTTAGATAGCCATAGTGCAAGTTTCCCTCTTTATTTAGGGAGAGCCAAAATGCAACCCTCCCAACTGTTGAAGTAATATGGGAAGTATCTCAAGTGGGAAGAATGCGCAAGTGACTGATTAGATAATCAGGAAATGGTTGAAATCACTGCTTAAAGGAATGTTATCCACTAATACAATTCGGAAATCTAGATCAGACAGGCTAGGAAGAATTTAATTTTCTGCCTACTTAAATATAGAAGGAAATGAGCACTTCAGAATGCTATTCTTCAAAGTGCTATTTCATTGGCCATCTAATTGAGTAGTAAATAGAAATGTTAGATTTTTTCCTGGGCTGTGCCATTCAAATTTCTTTATCAATTTATGTGTAAGCATGCTCGGTGAGATTTCATTAATGTGTTTGTGAACACTGTAATATGTATCATGCATACAGAAGCCATCTAAAATGTGCAACAAATACCTGTACAAAGTAAAACATCACTTTCAAGGCTTGTTAACTGTTTGTGAAATTGTATCTTCACATTGCTGCAAATTCCTTTCCAGATTTTTCACAATGTATAAACTGCTTTATCATAGGAATCTTCAACTGTGTGCTCAGTGCATACATGAAGAATGGCTAGATACAGTGGTTGGTCTGGGTGATAATTTTCTGACCTTGAAACTAGCTAGGGAATGCACATGATTTTATAATTGTTTAAAATACTGATGCTTTCATAAGGTTGATTTTTTGTGTTTACATTTGTATTGCTATTATGCTTTATTTTAAATTATGCCACCATTTGAAAGAAAGACAGGACATTAATTGAATCTATAAAGATAATAAAAGCAAAAATATGTATGTGTGTGGCTGCGGTGTCCATTTACCTCGACAAGCTCCTGCCTCCACAAACAGCTATACCTCCCACTACTCAGGAGACACCAATGGCACTCCCTCCAATGACTTTGCAGGTTATAGTGAGTGCCATTAACATGTCTAAGAGTCCTGCCAATGTCTTCCACAAACACAATACTACCCCCCACCTAAGTGAAGGCTTTCATTTGGGGACCATTTCATCCTAGATTTTACGTGTTTCCTCCACTACAGACATCCCAAATGTTTCTTACTCTCTCAATTGGTGTGGAATTTGCATGACACCACTCACTACCTCTCCCCTTAATCCTTTCCTATTCTTTTCTATAACACACAGCAAATAGATAAATCAATAAGCAACTGAACATACTAGAGTGGTTTGGGGAGAATTCACCATGATTTATAGGTGTTGTAGGTACTGGGATGTATAGTTCATCTGCAATCTAAGGGCACTCTGAACTCCACCAACAATGGACCTGGAACTAACTTGGCACACAGAACCCCCATGACCAACAAAAAATACTGAAAGTCTTTAAAGGTATTTATAGGAGTTGTACCCGATATGCCCAAATTTGAATACTGGTAGGTTTTGAGGGTAATTGGCCTGGACATTTTGTGGTTGTAGGTCCTGGGATTTATAGTTCACCTGCAATCAATGACGACTCTGAACCCCACCAAAGATGGAATAGGACTAAACTTGGCACACATGACCATGACCAACAAAAAAAATACTGGAGGTCTTTGGGAAAAATTCATCTTGATTTGTGGGAGTTGTAGTTCATCTACATCCAGAGAGTACTGTGAACCCAAACACTGATGGATCTGGACCAAACTTGGCACACATACTTGATATGCCGAAATTTGATTACTGGAGGGGGTTGAAGGGAGCTGACCTTTCTTTCTGGGAGTTGTCATTCACCTACAACTAGAGAGACTGTGATCTCCAGCGATGATGGACCTGGACCAAACTTGACACACAGAACTGCCATTACTGGAGGGTTTTGAGGGGACTGACTCACCATAGCGAAAGTTTTAGTTTACCCTACAGTGAGAGAGTACACTGAACTCCACCAAACTTGCCCAACATAACAATCTTTAAGTACTGATAGAGTTTTTTGGGGGGATTAACCTGGCATGATGCGAGTTGTAGTTCACCCACAACCTTGTGCATTTTGTACAATTAAAAAAATGACTTTTTCAAATGACCCAGGCAACGCTGGGTACCCAAGCTACTGTAATAAATACAAATTGATGGCCAAAACTGCAAAAGTAGGAGAATGTGGAGATAAAATCCACTTTTTGTTTTAAAAAGCAATCATGTTTTATGTTACACCATGGAGAGGGAAAATCTGTAACCTATTCAAAAAGTGAGTTGTCATTCCTGGAAATTTCAAGGACAACCAATCTCTTTATTTTGTGCCATGAAAAAGGATGTTGGAGAGCGGGTAGGTAGAGGTTGAGAGCATACAACATCTTTGAGAGCCTCATCAGGCCAAAATAGCAATTTTGGTTATTGTGCCTTCATGTTGTTCCTGTCTTATGGTCATCTTAAAATGAACCAATCAATGGGCTTTCTTAGCAAGATTTATTCAGTAGGGGGTTGCTTTTACCTACTTCTGAAGCTGATAGAGCATTGTTGTTGTTGTTCATTTGTTCAGTCGTCTCCGACTCTTTGTGACCTCATGGACCAGCCCACGCCAGAGCTCCCTGTTGGCTGTCACCACCCCCAGCTCCTTCAAGGTCAGTCCAGTCACTTCAAGGATGCCATCCATCCATCTTGCCCTTGGTCGGCCCCTCTTCCTTTTACCTTCCACTTTCCCCAGCATAATTGTCTTCTCTAGGCTTTGCTGTCTCCTCATGATGTGGCCAAAGTACTTCAACTTTGTCTCTAGTATCCTTCCCTCCAATGAGCAGTTGGGCTTTATTTCTTGGAGGATGGACTGGTTGGATCTTCTCGCAGTCCAAGGCACTCTCAGAACTTTCCTCCAACACCACAGTTCAACAGCATTTATCTTCCTTCGCTCAGCCTTCCCTATGGTCCAGCTCTCACATCCGTAGGTTACTACAGGGAATACCATGGCTTTTACTATGCGGATCTTTGTTGTGATGTCTCTATTCTTTACGATTTTATCGAGACTGGACATTGCTCTCCTCCCAAGAAGTAAGCGTCTTCTGATTTCCTGGCCACAGTTTGCATCTGCAGTAATCTTTGCACCTTGTTTTTTTGACTTGCTCAAAAAACCCCAATGGGTTTCCATGGTTGAGTGGAGATTTCAACCCTGTTCTCCAGACTCCTATTCCAGTGCTCTAATCAGTCAACCACACTGCCTTCCAGGACTGTAGCTTCTTCACTACTAGTGTAAGGAGTCAAGTGGAATTGAACTCAAAAAGGTAGGCTTTCCATTTATACTTCTTGAGAGCCAGTATGGTGGTTTGAGTATTGGACTAGGATTCTGAAAACCCATTGAATGAATTTGGGCAAGTCAAATTCTCTCAACTTCCAAGAGAGGCAATGACAAACCCATCCTCAACAAATCTTGCCAAGAAAAATATCAGAAGAGAATGCTACTGGAACATGGCCATACAGGCCAAAAAACTCACAGCAACCCAGTGATTCCGGTCATGAAAGCCTTTGACAACACAAACTCCAGGATGATAAAGATTATGATATTTTTTTTTAAAAAAATCTTACCCATCTCTCCTTACAATTCAGAGCGGGTTTAGGATAGGATTGTCATACATTGGAGTTACCTTGAAGGCAAATAACAGCTTATTCTTATGTGTACTTATTTTTGGTTAGACATATATCAACAAGGTGATGGGTTGTGCATTCCTTGTTTGGAAGATGGTAGGCTAAGGATGCTTTAACAAATGTTGAAAAGATTAAGTGACTTTCCCCCTCTTTTTCATTTTCAAAGTGAAACATTTCCTGGGGTTTTTTCATCTCATCCATACAGACAGGAGCTCATTTGCGGGTCAATTCCAATGTAGAACAGCAGTTTGCACCATTTTCCTCAGCGTGGCTCTCAATAAGCATAATAAGCATGTGTAGTGTATTGCCACTTAGAGCAAATATTTGAAGCACAGACTCATACCTTGACTTGTCAGCCAAGCCATTATTTCTGCTGTGAACTCTCACAGACTCCTAAAATTACCAAATAGGTCCTATATATCCTTGTGGCAAAGTGTCAACAAGGGTGAATGAGATTTCTTGAGCTGCTATTATTATTTTAATGTAAAAGCTTCCAGGGAAGGGGCAGGAAAGGCAAGAGAGAAAACATGTGCCCTTTGGGGGTGGAAAAGAAGTCAAACAAAATCTTGAAGTCTGATTTAGTGAGCTTCTGGTGATAAAATAGTTATAAAAATGGTCGGATTTTTTATTTGAGTATAGATACTCTACACCAGGGTTTTTTCAACTTTTTCAACTTGTGACCTCCTTTTGCCCAAGATATTTTTATGTGACCTCCAGGTGTATAGATGTATGAAATAGGTATAAATCAGAATTTTTAAAACTATCAGATGGTTAACTCTGTGGATACCGAGGACCAGCTGTACTACAGCAACAACGAGTGCATGGCTAAGTCCTAAGTACGTAAAAACAAAGTCCTAGAGTAAAATACAGTTGGCTCTCAGCAGATGTTGGGGTCTGGTGTGGATAGCAAAACCTGTGGATGCTCAAGTCCCATCCTTACCTTAGGCGATCCCTCGTTGGCCGAGTAGGATAGTCTTCCAGGATCAGTGTTCTGTGGCTCCGTAGGTGACTGTGGAGCCCTATTCTTAATCTGCATCTTCTCCCACAATGAGGGCATTGGTTTCCAGATGGAAGGTGGTCTCGGTCATGGTTGGCTTGATGTGACTTCCTCTTGGCACATTTCTCTCTTTTGCCCTTCATTTGTGCCTCTTCAAATTCTGCAGCACTGCTGGTCACAGCTGACCTCCAGCTGGAGCACTCAAGGGCTTCCCAGTTCTCAGTGTCTATGCCAGAATTTTTAAGGTTGGCTTTGAGCCCATCTTTAAATCTCTTTTCCTGTCCACCAACATTCCATTTTCCATTCTTGAGTTCAGAGTAGAGCAACTGCTTTGGGTGGTTGGATGGTGGTCGGGCATCCAGACAACGTGACTGGGCCAGCGGAGTTGATGGCGGAGGACTATCACTTCAATGCTGGTGGTCTTTGCTTCTTCCAGCACACTAATGTTTGTCTGCCTGTCCTCCCAAGAGATTTGCAGGATTTTCCAGAGGCAGTGCTGATGGAATCGTTCCAGGAGTTGCATGTGACATCTGTAGACAGTCCACGTTTTGCAGGCATATAGCAGGGTTGGGAGGACAATAGCTTTATAAACAATCACCTTGGTATCCCTACATATGTCCCGGTCCTCTAACACTCTCTGCTTCATTCAGAGAAATGCCGCATTCAGTGAGGTCACCACCCTGCGGCCAAAAAAGAAAAAAATGAACTTCGGTTCATGGAACGTATGGACACTGATGGACAACATTGACAGTGAATGCCCCGAATGCAGAACTGCTATCATTGCAAGGGAGCTGGGATGCATCCCATCATATACAAGAAGATATATATATATATATATATATATATATATATATAGAGAGAGAGAGAGAGAGAGAGAGAGAGAGAGACAGACAAAGTCAAGGTTTGCTTTTTGGATACACACACACGCGTTAACATTTTCAAGCCATAAATGGTTGAATCCATGGACAAAGATGGCCCACCCTATTCCAAGGCACGCTCTACAGAACAATTAAGGTTCACTGCCAGATAATCTGGGATAAGAAGATAATCTTGGATCTGATCCTGGAATATAAAGGCAGCGTAGAAGGGGCCTTACATATGACTTCTAGTTACAAACTGGGGTGAGACAGCAGGAAGTGAAAGGAAATTTACCTCTAGGAAGTACCATGCTCTACAGCAGTGGTTCTCAACCTGTGGGTCCCCAGATGTTTTGGCCTTCACTCCCAGAAATCCTAACAGCTGGCAGGGATTTCTGGGACTTGTAGGCCAAAACATCTGGGAATCCACAGGTTGAGAACCACTGCTCTACAGCCATTCTTCCAAGCACAATAGTCAGAGGCAGTCCAAGGGGCACATTACTTGATTTGAATTGGATTGTCTGAGGGCCCTTCCACAGAGCCATATAACTCAGAATATCCACAATATCTGCTTTGAACTGGGTTATCTAAGTCCACACTGCTATATTATCCACTTCAATGTGGATTTTATACAGCTGTGTGGAAAGGGCCCTAGAGTCAACACAGCAATCAGTCCAAACAGAGGGTCAAACAAGAGAATAGTCCAATGCCCATTCCACAAGATCAGAAGCAGAAGGTCTCACTACATGTCCAAGTCAAAATCCAAAAGGTGTAGACACAAAGATCACCAACAAGATACAGGCTGTAGCCCTTTTCAAGACATTGCTCCCAGCAGAGAGCTTCTACAGCCACCAGTTATTTATTCTGCCTCCAAAAGCCCTTACAGCTGTGAGATCCTCTTCTCAGCCAGCCGATTGAATCTTTGCAGCTGGGTGGTATTGACCCTTAACCGAAGCTGGGCAGGGTAAGTCAGCTCCTGCTCTTTCCTCTGAACAGCCACATCCTGCCCTTGGACTCCCATCCAAGTACTAATTAAGGCTGACACTGGTTAGCTCGCAAAATCAGGTAAGATAGCTGGGAAAGCAAAATAATAATAATAATAATAATAATAATAATAATAATAATAATAATATATTTGCTCATTTTTCAATTTGAATGTGAATGATTGCATCTCATAAATCAAACTTAATGTTTTCAGACATTAAATTCTAGATTTCCAGGTCACGGATGGATTTTTTCCCCCTTGATAGGTGGATCTGAACCGTTACCCATAATATTTAAAAGTGAAAACATTTTTAGCTATGGAATTTATTTGGAAATAAATATGTGTTATAATACATAGAGATTTCTCAGCTCTTTAGACATCTTGGGTTTCCAGAAGGCATATAAGAAGTGTGTCCCGGGCCCTTTCCACCCAGTTGAATAAAACCCCACATTTTCCACTTTGAACTGGAAAATATGGCAGTGTGGGCTCAGATAACCCAGTTCAAAGAAGATATTGTGGGATTTTTTTTTGCCTATATATTTTGGGGGGGCTTCCACACAGTCTTATATACCAGAATATCAAGGCAGAAAATGCCACATTATCTGAGTGTGGACTCAGGGTCCTTCCACACAGCCCTATATCCCTGAATATCAAGGTAGGAAATCCCACATTATCTGAGTGTGGACTCAGACAACCCAGTTCAAAGCAGATATTGTGGGATTTTCTGCCTTGATATTCTGGGATATAGGGCTGTGTAGAAGGGCTCTGGGTTATATGGCTGTGTGCAGGCCCGTAGCCAGGATTTCATTTCGGGGAGGGGGGGGGGCTGAATTTTTTCAGGGGGGGGAAGGTTTGGGGGACGACGACTGAGTTTGGGGGGGGGGGCTGTGTCTGAGTGAAAGAGGGTCTAGCCTAACATACCTTTTGTATCATTACCCCAATACCCCCATCCATATGGGATATATTGAGTATGGTGATCAGATTATGATATGAATAAACATAACAGTTTAAATAATGCACCAGTAAGGCCTTTTCACGAACCACCATGAGAATTTGGGGGGGGGGGGGGCTGAAGCCACTCAAGCCCCCCCCCCCCCCCGGCTACATGCCTGGCTGTGAGGAAGGTCCCAGAGAGACATAGGAAAGGAACAAGTAGATTAATCATAAGTTTGTGATTTGAACTCATACCGGCTAAACATATGTTGACCCTTTTTATGAGTTGGCCTGAGAAGTACTTCATAGCAAACAACCATACAAGGGCACTACAGGTATGTTTCAACATTTTTCTTTTTAAACATCTATTAAGTAAAATATATTCCTTTTCTTCAGCTCAAGAACTATTTTTTTAAAATAATAAGCTTGTTCAGTCCGAAAAATTCACAACAACCCAGTGATTCTGACCATGAAAGTCTTTAACAACACAAAAAATAAGATTGCTTTTGAAAGGGGCAGAGCTGTGGACTACCACCTCTACTACATCAAGGAGAATGTCCCTGAAGCAAGGCTTCCTGGTTATTACATTTTATGATAACACAGCATTTGGGCTAGTGCCTTTTTAGTAGGAGATAGTAAAGTACTCTCCTTAAAGCAATTTTTTTATATTGATGGCTTTAAAAATAAAACTATAGCAACATAAAGCTAGAAAAACAATAACATGGTTCATAATGCTGACTAGTTTGGGTTTCAATTGTGAATGATGCAAAAGTATGAATAAAATGTCACTGGTATCAGTGACATTTTGCCTACAGATACTGATAGAACTTTTGCATGAACAGAACCATGCACAAAGCATTTTAGGCCCCTTCCACATAGCTTTATAAAACCCACATTGTACTGGATTATATGGCAATGTGGACTCAGATAATCTAGTTCAAAGCAGATATTGTGGATAATCTGCCTTGATATTCTCGGTCATATGGCTGTGTGAAAGGGCACTCAGATAATCAATTCAAAGCAGAAAATATGGATCATCTACCTTGATATTCTGGATTATATGGCTGTGTATAAGGACCATGGTATAATTAATTCAGTTTGACACCCCTCTAACTGAGATGGACAAATGCTAGGGATTCCTGGGAGCTGTGAAACAGTGTAGATATACCACTAGAATTTAGGAGTATACTTTGATTTCAATGGGGTTTACTCCTGAGTAAATCAGTCATCAGCCTTCAATGGTGTATCTACAACATAATACCCCTTTAATTGTTTTTAATTGCCATGGCTCAATGCCAGGAAATCCTGGGAATTGTAGTTTGGAAAGGCACCAGCACTCTTTAGTAAAGGCTATATTACTTGTGAAACTGCAACCAGTTTAGATGCAATCAGAGGCGGCCCTAGGTAATTTTCAATGGTAAGTAAACAGTATTCCCCCCCCCCCCCAACCAATCACTGATATATATTTTCTGTTCATCGTGGGAGTTCAGTGTGCCATATTTGGTTCAATTCCATCATTGGTGGAGTTCAGAATGCTCTTTGATTGTAGGTGAACTATACATCCCAGTAACTACAACTCGCATATGTCAAGGTCTATTTTCCCCCAAGAGCACCTCAAGAGTGCCCCTGGGCAAAATCAACTATACTACAAATGCTTACTTTGCGTAATGGGTTGAGCCACCCCTGGATGCAATCTTACAGTTATTGGTGACTAAGGGTCCAGTTTTGTCTTTGTAGCTGAAAAGGAGAGTGATCCAATGATTTTATTTATTTTGTGTCAAAAGCATTGCATAAATTAGTGTAAAACTGATAAAAATAGAAGGCGCACAAGCAGCTAAATATCTTTTGACCAAAAATGGGCAACAGTGACCGCATTGTCTGTAGCCTCAAACAATTCTTCCTCTGTACATGAGGCAGGACATTGTGGACAAGTATACAGATGCGGAATTGTCTCTTCTGCTACACAGTCACACAAGGTGGAGGATTCTTTTAGGTTGCACCATTTCGCCAGGTTGTCTTTTTATCAGCCCACTCCTGAGTCTGTTCAGGGACTTCCAAGTTGCCCACTCTTGGTTTGCCCCTGGAGGCAGACCCTCATGGGGGGCCATCCAATTGGGATTTCCTGGTTTAGCTGCCCAGAGGGATACTCTTGCTGTTGCTGAGTGGACGTTAAGAGGAGTGATGAAGCTTTTCCTTGATTTGAGTCTACTGGAGGAGGCTGATAACCATATAGAGGATGGCTTTCACAGTGTTCAACCTTCTTTATCTCACAGTTAGCAGCAACTTCCCATTGCACATGAGTGGGGACAATGTCAGCTAGCTTGTAGAGTTTCTCAACAGGTGTAGGTTTAAGATCCAATGATGGGGGGAGGGGGAGGGTGGGTTGATTTTTGGTTTTGTGACCAGGAAGTACAGCCTACAATGGATGTCGCATCTCCCCCATCCAGTGGTTTATCCAGATTTTTTTTCTCAAGCTCAAAACTCCTGCAAAAAGGATTTGTGCATTAAGAAGCCTGGCTGGACAGACATCCTCCCATCTCAGCCAAGACAGATTTTCCATGGGAGAACCCATTTTAGGTGGCATGTGTGATAACATCCTAGGACAGTGGTTCTCAACCTGGGGTCCCCAGATGTTTTTGGCCTTCAACTCCCAGAAACAGCTGGTAAACTGGCTGGGATTTCTGGGAGTTGTAGGCCAAAAACATCTGGGGACCCCAGGTTGAGAACCACTGTCCTAGGACATTTTAACTCATGAACTAGTTCCACAGTTGCAAAGCATTTTCATTGTGGGAGAAGCATTCTGGAAAATGTCTTGCCACCTGCTGTCTTTGAGTTGGTCCATTTTGTGATCTCCAGTTGTTTCCTCCAAACTCATTACTTTCAATCAGAAGGTACCAAACTGGCTTTAGCTGTGCAAGAAATAGTAGTGGGTGGCATGTCTATTTTGTTTAAATATTCTGTTAATATGCACTCATCATAGGTACAGTTAAAATAACCAATTAAAATGAAGAAGAAAGAGGAGGAGGTGAGGGAGAAAGAGACATTGTGACCACTTGATGGCAGCAAAATCAAGCAATGAGGATGTTGTATGCCATCTGAGACTGATTTTTTTTTTTTTGCTTTGAGATAGGATTAGGGATCTTTCTGCAGATGTTTGCTTCAGCACGTTGTAATTGAAGGAAAAGCAAGCTGCGTGAATGAGCTTTTTGCCCTAGCACCTGTTTGAGTTCCTCCCTGACTATTCATACATGCATACCATAACAAGAGAAGAAAAAGCTACAAGCTTTAATACATTTTGGGAGATACCTACATTTTAAAAGGATAGCGTGAAAACACTCCATTAGCCCCCATTTAAATTGAGTGATAATCTCTATTTAGAAAAAACAAAAACATTTTGCCTTTCTCATAGACTTTAAACATTGCCATTTCTCTGAAATATCACAATTGGGTAACAATTTAGGGTTAATACACAATTGTCCTATTACTATAAGCTTCAGTACAAACACCAATTGGAGTATTGAGAAAAGTACCAAGCTAACTCATATAATACACAAGCGTGGGAAACAAACACATAGGGACAATTTACAACAAACATATTATTCATGTTTTTCAAAATAATTTGTCAAATCTTTCATAGGTTATGTAGACAAACTTCAACATATCCAATATTGTCCCATGTTAATTCAAGATGTGATAAGCAGTCTTGGGAATACAACAAGGTTCCCGGGTGTTTTTATGTCCTTGTTTATGTCCTTGTCCCTGCCAGAAGGGACAGAGAGTTTCATCTATGCTGATGATCGTGCCATTACTGCTCAAGCAGGGAGCTTTGAGATGGTAGAACAGAAGCTTTCTGAAGCTCTAGGTGCTCTTACTGCATATTACAGGGAAAACCAGCTGATCCCCAACCCATCTAAAACACAGACCTGTGCCTTTCATCTCAAGAACAGACAAGCATCCCGAGCTCTGAAGATCACCTGGGAAGGAATCCCACTGGAGCACTGCAGCGCACCCAAATACCTGGGAGTCACTCTGGACCGTGTTCTTACCTACAAGAAGCATTGCCTGAACATCAAGCAAAAAGTGGGTGCTAGAAACAATATCATACGAAAGCTGACTGGCACGACCTGGGGATCACAACCAGATACAGTGAAGACATCTGCCCATGCGCTGTGCTATTCTGCTGCTGAGTATGCATGCCCAGTGTGGAACACATCTCACCACACTAAAACAGTGGATGTGGCTCTTAATGAGACATGCCGCATTATCACGGGGTGTCAGTGCCTTACACCACTGGAGAAATTACACTGCTTAGCCGGTATTGCACCACCTGATATCCGCCGGGAAGTAGCAGCCAATAGTGAAAGGACCAAGGCAGAGACATCTCCAGCTCATCCCCTGTTTGGGTATCAGCCAGCACGTCAATGACTTAAATCAAGAAATAGTTTTCTAAGATCTACAGAGACACTTGCTGGAACACCTCAGCAAGTGAGAGTCCAAAAGTGGCAGGCTCAAACCCAGAACCTCAACCAATGGCTGATACCCAATGAGAGACTCCCCCCTGGGCACACAGAGGACTGGGCGACTTGGAAGGTGCTGAACAGACTGCGCTCTGGCACCACGAGATGCAGAGCCAACCTTCAGAAATGGGGCTACAAGGTAGAATCCTCGACATGCGAGTGTGGAGAGGAGCAAACCACTGACCACCTGCTGCAATGCAACCTGAGCCCTGCCACATGCACAATGGAGGACCTTCTTGCAGCAACACCAGAAGCACTCCAAGTGGCCAGCTACTGGTCAAAGGACATTTAATCAACTACCAAACTCACACATTTTGTATTATGTCTGTTTGCTTTGTTCTGTTAGAAATGTAATATAATTGACTGGCTGCCCTGACACGAAATAAATAAATAAAATAAATGTCCTTGTTTCAAGAGGAGTATCTCTTCTTCAGGTTTATTTCAAGGTTCCTTCATTCATTCGTTTGCAATAATATCTTCTGAGGCTTTACAGATTCCACTTGCTAGACAAATGGTTCTGCTGTGAGATTTCAACACAGGGTAGAGTACTACTGACTTCCAATCTCACAGCAGAGCTATTTGTCTAGCAAGTCCCTATGTGTTTGTTTCCCACACTTGTGTATTATATGAGTTAGTTTGGTACTTTTCTCAATACTCCAATTGGTATTTGTACTGAAGCTTATAGTAATAAGACATTTGTGTATTAACATTGTATTTATAGATATCTGTGTAGTTAGAGTAACAATTTAGGGTTGCCAGGTTAGGATCATGGTAACTGTGGTCTTTAGTCTTCTCTGTCAAATAGTGCATGCCACTTCTATGATTCCATAACATTGAGACAAAGAAATATTAATAGTGTCAATCTGTATGAATTCTACAGTGCAGGAGCACCTTGGCTATGGACTCCGAAGCAAATAGAGGTTGTTATTCAACACACACATATCATATTCTTCTGATTGTAAATTAAGTATTTTTGCAGATTGATTTTTGAGCTCATTTTGTATTTATTAATGTTTACAGAGTGCACCAAATTGCCCAGCCAGCTAGAAAAAGGTTGTCATGTTCCTTTGCTTTGAATCTGGGAAGAGTATTCTGCATAATATGAACATTCATTTGTGTAATGTGAAAAACATGCATATCAATTCTGGCATTGTTTGTTCATCTACTAGGTGTCAAACCTTAAAACTATTTATATCATAAGCACCTATCTGAAAGACAGTATAGTGTAATAATTAGAGTGCTGAACTCGAACAGGGAGAGAGTCTTCAGTTCAAATCCATCTGATCCATCTTACTTGGTGATTTCTGGAATTAGTAAGTAGTAGAACAGTAAATCATAAACTTCATATTTGCCAAGAAGTCACTGAATAATATAGCTAGTCCATTCATTTGGCAAAGTGAGACAGAGCAGACAGAGGAACTGTGAAATTTCCCTTTTGATACTCCTGTCTTTATGTTTGGCGGTGTTTTGTTTGTCATTTCGGAGCATTTCTATCTCAGTACTAGCAATCTCCCAATCTAAGTAATGCATTTTTACAGCTCTTTTTAGAATGCACTACATAAATGATTCACACATTATACTTAGAACTTGCAGTGGAAGTATCTCTGGAATTCAGGATCAGAATATTGTGATAATATTTCTCAGAGGCACAGTTGTATTTTCATTGCTTGGTAGACATGATCTGGCCATTTTTAATTTTGGCCATCTTTCCAAATTTTGCTTCTCCTCCTCAATATAATATATTGTACACCCATCCCATTGTTGCTGACACGTACTATATGTACAAACACAACGTTTGTATAACACAAAGTGTGTATATATACCTATTGTCTATCCACACTTGCTGTGTACATTGACTTAGAAGTAAGATCCATTTATGGTAATTTAGTAGGGTATATATCTGAGAAGGCAACACTAGCAGCTACACCAAGGCTGGGAATCTGTTGTTTTATTGTTTTATCCCACTCCCACCCTCCCCTCCTTGTACATACAATTTATACTGCAAACTACAGAAGTTACATTTGAAATATAAATCTCAATTTTAATTTTTCTATTCCATATATTAACACATTCTTTAAGTGATTCCTAACTAGTTCCCACATCCTCTTAATTATTATAACCTTTTCAATTTTGTCTATACATTTGTAGTTACAATTAACTATATACTTATACCAATTAACATATTAACTATATACTTATACCAATTTGTCAGAGTCCATTTTGTTTTATCTTTCCAACCCTTCGCTAAAACAATTTGAGCACACACTATTAATTTGTTAACCATTTTTTCTTTTTGTATATTATTCACTCCTATTATACATGCATGTAATACATTTCTATTAGCTAATATTACTTGTAGATTTAACATTCCAAGGCCGGGAATCTGGAAATTGTCATATATCATTGGCTTCCCCCCATTATTGGCTATGCTTGTTTGTAGAGATGCATTCCAGTGCATCTGAGAACATCTTAAACAACATATCCTGCTTGTGTGTGTGTGTGCCCGAGGGGGTTTGAAGCTGCCCACTTACTATGAGATGAGACCATCAAGGAAAGATAATCCTGGTCACAAAATCCAAACCCAGTCAACAGAGATGTCAATCTCCTGAGGGAATCTGGGGTTGAGATGCTGCCACACTCCAACAACAAATAGATTGAACTAATCATATCTGCAGATCAGTCCTACTGAGTTCTGAGCCTCACCCTTTGTACAATCTGAACACAGAATCACAGAATCATAGAGTTGGAAGAGACCACATGGACCATCTATCCCTGACAGATGTTTAAAAGTTTCCAAGTTAAAAGTTTCCAAGGAAGGAGCATCCACCACACTCTGAGGCAGAAAGTTCCACTGTTCAATAGCTTGAACGGTCAGGAAGTTCTTCCTAATTTCAGGTGGAATCTCTTTTCCTGTAATTTGAACCCATTGCTCCAGGTCCTTTGTTTCAATGGCAACAGAAAACAAACCTGCTCCCTCTTTCATATAACCCCTTTCCACATATTTATACATGGCTATCATGTCTCTGCTCAATCTTCTCTTTTGCAGGCTAAACATACCTAGTTCTTTAAGATGCTCCTCAGAGGGAATTGTCTCCAGATTTTTGATCATTTTAGTTGCCCTCCTCTGGACACCTTCCAGCTTGTCAATATCTCTTTTGAATGGTGGTGCCCAAAATTGGACACAGTATTCCAGGTGAGGTCTAACCAAAGCAGAATATAAAGACTTCCCTCAATTTAGATAAAATATTCCCATTGGCTTTTTAGCTGCTGCATTACACTGTTAGCTCATGTTCAATTTGTTGTCCATGAAGACTCCAATAGCTTTTTCACATGGACTGTTGTTGAGCTAAGCATCACCCATCCTGTATCTTTGCATTTCATTTTTTTTCTGCATTTGTCCTTATTGAAATTCATTTTATTATTTTTGGCCCAGCTCTCTAATCTGTTAAGATCATTTTGAATCCTGTTCCTGTCCTCTGGAGGAACCATGGGTGAGCACCTTTTGAGTTACAGATTCACCTAACAGCAGCATTGCTTAGCCCACATTTGACTAATTTGCTTGTAAGAAGGTCATGGGGGGCTTTGTCAAAGGCCTTCCTGAAATCAATATATGCTACATCCACAGCATTCCCTGCATCTACCAAGCTTGTCTATTAAAAAAAAGGTAAGATTAGTCTGGCATGACTTGTTTTTGAGGAATCCATGTTGACTTTTAGAAATCACAGCATTCCTTTCTAGGTTATTACAGACTGCCTCAATAATAATAATAATAATAATAATAATAATAATAATAATACTTTATTTATACCCCACTACCATCTCCCCAAGGGACTCGGTGCGGCTTACATGAGGCTTAATGATCATTTCCAGAATCTTGCCTGATATCAATGTAAGGCTGACCAGATGGAAATTGTTTGGGTCCTCTTTTTTTCCTTTTTGAAGATAGGGACAACATTTGTCAGTCTGCAGGGACTTCTCCTGTTCTCCAAGAATTCTCAAAGATTATTGCCAGTGGTTCTGAAATGACTTATGCTAGTTCCTTCAATGGTCTTGGATGTAGTTCATCTGGCCATGGAAATTGAATTCATTTAGAGTAGCCGCCAGGTATTCCTAGGCTACTACTTTGTTTATTTTGGGTTCTATTTTCCCCATTACCTCATCCACTCTGTATTGAACAGCTCTGCTTTTTCCACACCCCGTGTTAGCAATTCACCACCTTCTCCACACAGAGGCCCTACCATTTGCTTTTTCTTCCCCTTTCTACTGACATAACCAAAGAACCTTTTAAAAATTGGTCTTAATCTCTATGGCAAGCCTGAGTTCATTTTGTGCCTTAACCTTATGAACCTTTTCCCTAGATATGTTGATTATTTGTTTGAATTCCTCTTTGGTGATTTCCCCTCTTTTCTATTTCTTGCACATGTCTCTTTAAACCCTATAATTTGGAGTTCATTGTGGCTGCCATTTTGTTCTTCATATGATCCTCTCTAAGGGATAGAGATATGTTTAAAGCTTGCCATTCAAAAATAAGAATTTTCATCTCTCTCTGTCTTCTAGAAGTGCCACATAAAAACTGAGGACCCTAAATTCTTGAAATCTTTTTTTAAAAAAACAAACAAATACAAAGCTCAATAATATTCTTTGCTCTCCACCCCTCATACATCACATTTACTGCTTCCTGTGTCATTTTGCTTAGAAAGACATTCTTAGATTTCTTTATATAGCTATTTCATGCTTGTGAAAACAGACCCGAGAATGGGAAAAGTTGCTACATGTTCTCATGTCACCATTTGTTATGTGGCAGAGTAGAGAGACTTTTTTTTGACAAGGGCTAAGAAAATCAATAGGTCTTTAATGGCAGGGAAACCCTTTTTCTACTGCCAGTCTTTATCCCATGAGATAAGATGTCATTGGGCTTTCATGTAGAAACCTTTAGCTCAGACTCTATTCTTAAAGGGAAGAATAATGAGGTTTCCTAAGCTTGGAAAGAAATGATTCACTCCTCCATGTGCAACTAAGAAAAAGCAATGCACAGTGAGTATTAGTCTTCTCCCCAGCTTTAAGAAATGTAAATCCAAAGAAAGAAAAGGCATACATAATGTGAGATATCAACAATCCCTGCAAGGTAAAGATGTTACATTAGTGTAATACCATGCTAAACACTGTGACATCACCTTGCCTTGAGTTTGTGGGTTGTAGAAACACAAAGCAGTAAGTGCCCAGGCATCACCTGTCAGCCTTTCTACAAATGTGTGAAGAAAGCTAATATCACTTCCCTAGCTCTTCAATCAGGAGATAGATCTGTTCATGGCTGCGGCATTTCACTTTCCTAATCAATAAATGGTTGTAGAAGGACTTTCCAGTGGTTGGAAGCAAAGGTATGTGTGGAGATATTGCACAAGGAAATATTTAATACTTTCTTCACAACATCTGAAAAAAAATCATGAGCTTTTGGGGTCTTGTGTGGACTCTAATGCAGGCCCAATTGGTTATGGATGAAAGTCCTGTCTCGAACCGCTCTACAACACTTAGGTTGTAACCTGCAACCTGAATATTTTTGGAGTTTGTGGAGGGGGTAGATGTTTTCACATCTTAAGATAATTATTTGTAGTTTTCTGAACATGGTGAAACAATCTCTAAACAAATTCTAGGTTTTCTAGTTATTAATCAGACCAAATCAGAGAAAATGATTTGAATCTAGTATCTGCACTTTGTTACGATTGAAGGAACTGCTTATGAATGGTGTGAATTTGACTGCAGGTATTCACCCAATAAATAATGTGAATGTACCAAGGTGCAAGAGAGTTAAACAGGCTTTTGTTGGAAACAAGCTTTATTTTTAAACTCGTACTGTAGTTGGATGAAAATACAGCAGACACAGCAAACAAAACTCCCAGAGCGTGACATAGCTTGAAGAGAAACGAAAAGAAGCTTTTCAGACAGAGCGCAACAAACAGCCCATTAAGGGTGAGGAAAAGCAAACCATATGTTCCAGTAGAAGGCACTCATTTTGGAAAAACAAAACACTAAAAAGAGAATGAGTCTGAAATAGAATAGCTTAATTTCACACACAGGATATGCCACCAAAGCAAGGTGATGCATGAGTGAAGTGAGCTACAATGGGGTGGGAAAATAAATAAATATTAGACATACGAGTTGGATGCCAGGCAGTGTCAAGGTGCTTTAGCATAAGGGTCTAATATGTAACTCTTAGAAAAGCCTGTTCTTATTTTAAAATGAGATTGTGTAAAGAAGTAACACTGACATTGAAATCTTTTGGCCCTTTGGATGTTTTTGTTTACATCTCCCATCACCTCCATCCAACATGATTGTGACAAAGTATTGTAAGAATTGCTGTGTAGAATATCCCAGAATTCTTTAGCTCTGATGTAAATCAATTACCTTCAACTTTTTAACAGTGAGCCATCATATGGGATCAAATCCCCTTCACTCTAGTACAGGGGTCCTCAAACTAAGGCCCAGGGGCCAGATGCGGCCCTCCAAGGTCATTTACCCAGCCCTCGCTCAGGGTCAGCCTAAGTCTGAAATGACTTGAAAGCACATAACAACAACAACAACAATCCTATCTCATCAGCCAAAAGCAGGTCCACATTTCCCATTGAAATACTAATAAGTTTATATTTGTTAACATTGTTCCTCATTTTAATTATTGTATTGTTTTTAAGTGTTTTTTACACTCCAAATAAGATATGTGCAGCATGCATAGGAATTCATTATTTTTTTTTCAAATTATAATCCGGCCCTCCAACAGTTTGAGGGACTGTGACCTGGCCCTCTGTTTAAAAAGTTTGAGGACCCCTGGTCTAAAGCAGGGGTCCTCAAACTAAGGCCCGGGGGCCGGATGCGGCCCTCCAAAGTCATTTACCCGGCCTTAGCTCAGGGTCAACCTAAGTCTGAAATGACTTGAAAGCACACAACAACAACAACCCTATCTCATCAGCCAAAAGTAGGCCAACACTTCCTATTGAAATACTAATAATTTTATATTTATTAAAATTGTTCTTCATGTTAATTATTGTATTGTTTCAAAGTGTTTTTTTTTTTGCACTACACACATGTGCAGTATGCATAGGAATTCATTCATTTTTTTTTCAAATTATAATCTGGCCCTCCAACAGTTTGAGGGACTGTGACCTGGCCCTCTGTTTAAAAAGTTTGAGGACCCCTGCTCTAGTATATACAACTGTGTTTTAGATGCTTTTTCATCTTCCACATTTTTTTTCTGATTATATAAACTATTTTGAATAGTATAAAAAGGAAGTATAAAAGGGTGTTTGGAATACCATAGGGTAGATTCTATTCCACAGTAGACTGGATTGTAACCAATTTGTAGGCCACAACTGAGGGTCAAATACTTATACCTCATAGAGTGCAACTTCAAACAAACACTAGCAAACATATTGTTAAAATGAAAACTCAGTATAATTGACTTTATCTTATATTAAAGGTATCCCAGGATTTCACTCCAGATTATTTCTCAACTTCTCATCTATATGGTGGCCACCTTTTTTCAATATTTTTACACACCAAGTCAGTTTGTTTTGAAATTATCTGGAGATAATTAATGGATGAAAATACTCTGAAAGTAAGTTTACTAGAACTGTGAAAGTAAGTTTTACTAGAAAGTAAGTTTACTAGAAGCTTTTGAACTGTGGTGTTGGAGGAAATTTCTGAGAGTGCCTTGGACTCCGAGAAGATCTAACCAGTCCATACTTCAGGAAATAAAGCCTAACTGCTCATTGGAGGGAAGGATATTAGAGACAAAGTTGAAGTACTTCGGCCACATAATGAGGAGACAGGAAAGCTTGGAGAAGACAATGATGCTGGGGAAAATGGAAGGAAAAAGGAAGAGGGGCTGACCAAGGGCAAGATGAATGGATGGTATACTTGAAGTGACTGGCTTGACTCTGAAGGAGCTGGGGGTGGTGATGGCCAACAGGGAGCTGTGGCGTGGACTGGTCCATGAGGTCACGAAGAGTAGGAAGCGACTGATCGAATAAACAACAACACGTTTACTAGACTTGTGTTTAAAAGAATTTAGTTTCATAGGCATTTGAAATTATTTTTCCATGTCAGGAGCAACTTGAGAAATTACAAGCCACTTCTGGTATGAGAGAATTAGCCGTCTGCAAGGATGTTGACCATTCTGTGGGAGGCTTTTCTCATGTCCCCACATGAAAAGCTGGAATTGACAAATGGGAGCTCCCCCTGCTCCCTGGATTCAAACCACTGAATGGGTTTAACTAATAGTGCCTTCGGGGGCTCAGCATTTGGAATTTAAAAAAATAGGGTTGTTACTATTTGTGAAATATTACTTGAGCCAAAACATCTAATGTGTGAATCAAGGACCAACAGCATGATACAGCAGTCAAAAAAGACAATGCAATTCTAGGCTGCATCAATATTAGGGTATTGTCCAGACAGAAGGAAATAATAGTGCCACTCTATTCTGTTTGACCAGACATCACCAGAAAGATGTGGTGGAGTTCTGAGCACCATAGTTCATTAAAACTATTGAAAAATAGAACATATTTAGAGAAAGGTGACCAATATAGTAAAAAATTTCCAAGAGGTGATATGGTAGCCAGCCACATTTAAATACCTGAAGTGTTGTTAGATAGAAGATGGAACAAATTTGTTTTCTGCTGCTCCAATGATTGAAATTATAAGGAAAAAATATTCCACGTAAACATTAGAAAGAACTTTACTGTAAGAGCTACTCAACCCTGGAATGGACTGGTGTGCTCTCCATCTTTGGTATTCTTTAAACAGATGTTGGATAAGCATATTTCAGAAATGCTTCAGTTGTGTATTCCTGGACAAGATGGACCCTTGTGATAATTCCCAGTTCTATTAGAAAATGTTATTTTTATTTGGAAGATTGGCATTCATAACCTTTTTGAAATGAAAAATGTTGTATCCTTTTGACAAATGTGAATCTCCATGACCGCCTGGAGACCACCTTTTGAAAACCACTGGTCAAGGAAAGGCATGACCTTGTTAGAAGTCAACCCTTTGAAAAAGTGATGTTCATAACCATTCATGTAGTGGTACACAGGTAAATAGTAGGGCTGTCCAACCACGGAAAAAATTGTTTCTAAACTCGATTCGTTTTTAGGGGGTTTTTGCGTTTCGATTTTTAAAAGAATTCCGACATTTTTCTTTTAAAAAGTTCGATATTTATGAAATTTCGGAAATTACGAAACAATTACGAAACAATAACAGAACAATTACGAATCGATTCATTAATGGCGGACGCGATCGTGCAGTATGCTAAAAAAACCTCCAAGTGGGACAGGGGGAACTTCTGAAGCTTCCCTGTCCCTCTGTTGTTGACTGTTGGTGTGATAATTATATATTTTTTTCACTGATAAAAAAAACAGCAACCCTAAAACTTGCACCAGACATGCGGAAATAATAACGAAACGATTTCGAAACAATTACGAAACAATTACAAAACGAATTGAAAAATTCTCCTGAATGGTTCAATATCGCTTCGTTATAAAAAAATAACGAATTAATAACGAATTACGAAATTAACGAACGAAACCGCCCAGCCCTAGTAAATAGCTGTTAAACCGATAAACTATGTATTTGAACTGCCAGGGACAAAGACATGCCACTGCACAAAAAAATACTTAGCTAGCAGAGCTTTGAAAATGTTTCTTTGAAGTTGAAATTGCAGTTGCTCAAAACATATACTCACCCTTGAAACCTCCTAGTTTAAAATATGCACCCAGAGATAATAGCAAAGTTGTCTTTAAAAAGTAACATATCTTGTTTACTCACAAACATCTTGCATTAATTCAGCAAACAGGTACATTCCTTATTAAAGTTCAGTTACAGATAGGATGTAGTTTAGCTGTGTTGAGAACATAGGGCATCATTCTTAATCAATAGTCCATAGTCCAAGGCCTTTAAGTATACATCTTATGGAAGTCCAACCTGTATAATTGTACTCACTGCTTCTCAAAGCAAACCTATAGTTCATGCATACTTCGTTCATGCATAACCTATAGTTCATGCATAATAGATGAAGTACACAAAAGTGTACTTCATCCATTGAAGTTCAAAAGCATACAGCATCAATCTCCACTGAGGTCTAAAGCAAACTGCTGACATGGAAGTCCAAAAGCATACTGATAACAAAATGGAGTCTTGAGTCTGAACATGCTCAGTACAATCACATATTTGTAACCACTCCCACACCAAAGAGGTCAGTTAAACTGATAAATCAATATATACATAAAATACAGGTTAGCAAATATATACATTAACAAACAAACAGTGAAGGCTTGAAAGATTTCAACGTATTTCTAATAGTTTTGGTATTCAGCCCTCATGGGTATGGGAAAATGCTAACCTATTCATGCTTTCTATTCCATTCATATGTTATGGCTAGGGTAGGTTGTCTCTTTTAAGAGCTAAAAGAGCCTAATTAATTTTATAAATGATTTTATAATTTTATAAATGAGCGGGCTACTAGCTAATACCCATTATGGATACAATGGAATATTAGATAACAAGGTAGGGAATTCTTTAGAGTTCTGTAATTTATTCCTAGGATTGCAGATTATGATAACTTGGTTACTTCATGGCTTTGCTCATCCCTGAATTTTGATATGTAAACAAAATACTACCATCAATAGCTAGAGATAACGGCCTGACCTATAGAAAGACAGACACTATTAATTTTAAATTGTGTAAAGTCAAAAAGTTAATTTTTGCTTCCAGTACTACAGCAATAAAAAAATACTTCACAGTGGGAAAGATAATATCTGTGCTGATTCAGGTTAAAATCTGAGACTTTTTTGCTCTCAAAATAGCTTCTGTTTCAAAGCTCTGCAAATGGCTTGTGTATTCCCTACTCTTTATTTGAAGTGGGCTACCAGCCACATAACTGATACCGATACTGTGGGATTTGGAGACCTTGAAACTTAAACTTGGTAAAGTTTCTTGTTGGCCACTAGAAAGTAGTAGCGGTAGTACCAATAACAATAAAAATAGTAATAACACTTATTATATGTTTTAATGGCTTTTGTATTGTATTGAATTTATAATGCTGTTTTAAATGTTTTAATTGGATATTGTGGATTGTTATGGCATCGAATTTCTGCCAATTTGTAAGCCGCCTTGAGTTGCTTTCAGACTTTCTTCTTGCTCCCAGGACCTTTAAGCAAAAATGCAGATTTATAATATTGTTTCTCATATATATAGGTAAAGGTTGTCCCCTGACATTAAGTCTAGTCGTGTCCGACTCTGGGGTGTGGTACTTATCTCCATTTCTAAGCCGAAGAGCCAGCACTGTCAGTAGACACCTCGAAGGTCATGTGGCCAGCATGACTACATGGAGCACCGTTACCTTCTCACCGGAGCCGTACCTATTGATCTATTCACATTTGCATGTTTTCAAACTGCTAGGTTGGCAGAAGCTGGGGCTGACAGCAGAAGCTTACACCGCTCCCCAGATTCGAACCTGCGACCTTTCAGTCAACAAGTTTAGCATCTGTTAAAGAAAATTACTACAATTTATTTTGGAAATGGTATTTAACACCAGTAATGATTGCAAATATTAATAGGAATACTACAAAAATTGTTTGAGAGGTTGCCAGGAGGTGGGTACATATATACATATGTGGTGGCAATGTAAATATGTAAATGAATTTTGGGGGAAGGTATTTGGAGAGATAGAAGCTATAATGGATATGAAGATAGGGAAAAGTGCATGCATTGCATTGTTGTCACTATATAATGTTAAATTGAAAAAAAAAACAGAGAAAGATGCAATAGATAACACGTTAACTGCAGCAAGATTACTGATAGCGAAGAATTGGAAAGGTAAAATAAATATATCAATTGAAGAATGGTATAAAGAATTATGAAAAATAGCAATAAATGATAAATTGACATGTAGGTTAAGAGTCAAGAAGGGGGTATGGAAGGAAAGTGATTTTGATAAAGTTTGGGGAAAATTTAGTGAGAAGGGCTTAAAAGAAGTAGACGGGAAATTACCTCCACAAGAAGAAATGGCATTTTGGAAAGAGAATGTAAATTGAAGTGGCTTGGAAGGTGAGGGGGGGGGGCACAGAGGTGGGAAAAAAGTATGTAAGATATATATACATTTATGGTTGTTGTAACGAATCGAGGATGGAATGTAAGAGAATTGAAGGTATTGATGTATTGATGTATTCTAAGAAAACCAATAAAATATTTGAAAAAAACAAACAAGTTTAGCCGCTCAGCCACTGCGCCACTGGGGGCTCTCATTCATCTATCTATCTATCTATCTATCTATCTATCTATCTATCTATCTATCTATCTATCTATCTATCTATTTATCTATCTATAATGATAGATACTTTGGAAGGGATTTATAATGCTGACAATCTGAGGAGTTTGATACCAGGATAACAACTGATCTAATATACGCTAATTTACGCTGAACTTTAGCTAGAGAAGAGGACAAATTTGCTATTCTACATCATAACAGAGTATCTTGAATCTTTACCCATGTGATGCAGTATGAGACAAAGCACCTGTGGTTTCTTCCATTTCTTTCTCCCTTCTACCCTGCTTGTTTTAAACACAAAACTAGAATGAAGCACACATTGATTGGACTGGCTGAATAACAGTGGAAAACTACTGTAACCATCCATCAGTGCATAGAAAATTTAAAAGTATAATTCACTGATTGTAACCTAGGAGTCCAAGAACTGAGTTTAGATGAAACTAGTACTCTTATTGAGTTTAGATGATACAAGTACTGTTTGGGATTGGCTAGGGGTGAGCTTGCTTGAGACCCAGCCAACCTCTAAAATATGTTATAAATTTATAGCTATTATTATTAGTGTGTGTGTGTGTGTGAAGGGGGGGAGTGTCCATTTTTCGATTACATTGGGACTGCCTTCTGTGATCCTAAGGGCCAATCCCCATTGCCATCCCAGTTCTCTCCCAACCCTCCATTTCCCCTCTAAACTTACTGGAGGGGCTGGCTGTCCACTTCAAAGCTCCTGATGTATCCTTCTGACACTTCGGAAGCTTTTTCCGAGGGGCCTGAGGATGAAGCCAGGCTCCTTCGGCTAAGTTTAGAGGAGAAATGGGGCTGGGGGCTGGCTATATGCCCTCCCGATCAACCTCTGATTGACCAGGGAGGGGAGAAACCTGGGGTTTAGGCCACCTGTGTGGCTTAAATCCCAAAAGGAATCAGGCTTTTAAATACTGGCTCCTTTTATGATTTGCGGCTATCTGAAAGGATCCTCACTGAGCATGTTTATCTCTGTTTCCAAATATTTCACATTTGGTATATATGACTGTGCTTTTAGATGGCTAAGATGTGGGCTAGAGCTTTTTTAAGTACAGTACAGTGTCTAACGCTTCATACACAAAGAAAATTGATTCAACTTTTGTTCTGCTTTCTGTTCATAGTAATACCTCTCTTGAGTGACAATGTAATGCTAGTTGAATTACTTACTTCTGTAATGCTTAAGAATGACCTAAGTACTTAAATGCATTTATAGTAATGTTTACTTGAAGGCCTTTTTATAGTAATGATTATGATAACAATAATTACCCGTCTCTCCTTGTAGCAGGGAACAACAGAATTAAAACAGAAAGATAAAATACAACACTATTAAAATACATATAGCATGCATATAATACATATAATGGAATTAGACTGGAATGGTGATACAGCTGTTAATACTGTTTTTATTGTTTTAATTAATGTTTTATTTATTGTTTTAATTGTTGTAATATTGCTTTGTTTTAATTGTTGTTATATTGCTTTGTTATATGTAGTGGCATCGAATTATTGCCAAATGTAAGCCTGAGTTCCCCTTCTGGGGTTGAGAAGGAATGGAGTAAAAATACTGGAAATAAATAAATAAATAACAAAATACACTCAAGACCACACCAATACATGTAGTTAAAATTCACATTGAAATTGACTGGATAGATTCTGCTGGACGACATAGGTCCTCGGTTGTGTCTTAAATTCGGACAGCTCATTTAACTGTTGGATCTCTTCTGGCAGGTCATACCATAGTCTTGGGAAAAAGATGAAGAGGTCTTCTGAGTAATGGTTTCCAGTCAGGTTCTGGCTGGTTGGAGTAGCTGTCCCCCAGAGAACTAAATTGTTCTGGGGTGGATTGTATGAGAGAGATGATCCTGTGGGTCACCTGGACCCAATCATGTAGGGCTTTAAAGGTCAAAATCAACACTTTGTACTTTGCCCAGGGACTAGTTGACAACTAGTGGAGTGACTTTAATATAAATGTAATATGCTCATTCTTAGATGTTTTCGGAACCAATCTAGCTGCTTGAAGTTACCAGCACATGGTTACTAGTTACCATGTCTCATGTCTATGGTTTGTTTGACCTGAATCCATAGGGAAAGTTGTATCTTTTATATGGTGAGCCCCACTAAATGCTTACTGGTGGGCTAGTTAGAACTGTGTTTCTGATATCAGCTTGGCTCATATCTGATTCCACAGAAGGCAAGGAAATGCTCCCAACCAGTCGTGTGGTTGTGCAAGCAATCATGTAAGCCCTTTGGTAGAGGAAGGCCTCTCTTCTCCTTCTGAGCTTGTGGGAAACCACGGTTCACATGTTATATAGCAAAGAACCCAGGTGTGCTACTGCATGTAGCAAGGTTGGAACACAAGTGTGGATGTTACTGGCTACAACTCCCAAACACTTCCAATGGAGAGAGAAGGCAGTATGTGCCAAGAGTTTCTTCAGGGATGTTATTTTTCTGTCTTAGGCATATATGGCCAGGGGGTAGGGTCTCAGTCATTCATTACTAGTTGTGATCCTACTGACCATATACGCTTTAAAATATTTTAAATGTTACACTTATGCAGTAGATTTAAGTAAAATGTAAATAAATTTTGCACAACCATTTCTGTAAATACAGTTATGTTTCCATATTTACAGATTCTGCATCCATAGATTTCATCACCCACATTTTGAAAATGCTCTAAACAAAATTCCGAAAAGCAAACCATGTTTCTGCCATTTTTATAAGTGATGTCATTTTATTACAAAATTATATATAATTTGACTTGAGCATTTTTGATCAATTGTGGATCATGGAACCAAACCCCAGCCTTTGAATCACCAGCCATGCACTCAACTTTCCCTTTAATTTTATCCCAAGTTTTCTGCATTTAATTGACTTTATGATTTTCCAGAAGTGTTCAGGCTTAACTGTGGTGGTTAGATGTTGATGCCTGCTTGCCTAGAGGGAAGTTGTTGTCCCTGATGTCCCTCCAGCTCCCCATCTGCTTTCTAAATTAGCTGTCTTCCTCTATATATGCTGAGCTTGTTTTACTAGTGGAAATATCAGAGTTGAATTCACAAGAAAATAGTTATTAAGTGCTAAGTAGCATTAATTTATGCTGTTTTAGTGGTGTTTAGACCACAGGGAATGGTAACTCCAAGGCCATATACATGATTTAACAACTTTAGTTCCTTTGAATGTTTCACATTTTTGAAAAGTGTGCATTTTAAATAAATAGTTGTTATATAAGTCTGTTTCCATTGCAATTTTAAACTAAACAATATTTGATTTTATTTTTCTTGCGGAGCTATCTAATATGTATGACTAATATGCACAGCTGTTAGATACAGATACATGGATTTCAGTTTTTAGTCTCTATACCCTTTCATTTTCTATCTGCATATTAGATTCATATGATATACAATATTGTTTTTTAATCCTTATAATTAAAATGGTTCAAATAGATTCGTCTTATTTTGCAGATCTAAATATAGTATTTGTATTTATTGAAGGAAGTGGAGTTGGGGGCTGACTCTAGATTTTTTCAGCTCAAGTTCCACCAGCATTATGTGGCATATAATTGTGGGAGGTGTACTCCAAAACAACTGGAAGGTCAAAGTTTATAGAGAGCTTTACAATGTTCAAAGTACTTTATAGATGTAATCTTAACAATCTTTATAAGAACTTTACAATGTTGATTGTCTCATCTGCTTGTGGTGGATGAGTTTTGCCTAAATTATCACTTGGAGCAAAAGAGGAGTTTGATTGGGCTCCAGCCCTTGTTTGAGAATAAGCTCCACCAGGCCCATAGCCAGGATTTCGTTTCGGGGGGGGGGGGGGTAATTTTTTTCAGGGGGGTTTCAGGGGGGGCTGAGTTTCGGGGGGGGGGCTGAGTCTGAGTGAAAGAGGGTCTACCCTAGCAAACCTTTTGTATCATTACCCCAATACCCCCATGCATATGGGATATATTGAGTATGGTGATCAGATCATGATATGAATAAACATAACAGTTTAATGCAACAGTTTAATGCACCAGTAAGGCCTTTTCGTGAACCACCATGAGAATTTTGGGGGGGGGGGAGTGAAGTCCCCCGAGCCCCCCCCCCCCCTGACTACATGCCTGAGCTCCACTGAGCAAAAGAGGGCTCATTAATCATAAGAGTCCACTATGGATCCTCTTATATTGCAGGGATGGGAATCATGTGACCTAAAGAAAGATATGGACTGCTGCTCCTAGTATCTCACACTATTGGGCTTTTTTTAATCGTGTCAGGAGTGACGAGAAACTTCAAGTTGCTTCTGGTATGAGAGAATTAGCCGTCTGCAAGGATGTTGCCCAGGGGATGCCCGGATGATTTGACGTTTTTATCATCCATATGGGAGGCTTCTCTCATGTCCTCACATGAAGAGTTGGAGCTGATAGAGGAAGCTCATCCGCCTCTCCCCGGATTTGAATCTGCGACCTGTCAGTCTTCAGTCCTGCTGGCACAGGGGTTTAACCCACTGTGCCACCGGGGGCTCCACTATTGGGCTGATAGGCACTGCCATCCAACAACACCAGAGGGCTGTATGATTCCCATGGTGTTTTTCTGGGAAGGGATTTTTCTGAATATAGTAGGTCTTTGATATCCCCTGGAGTTTTGTTCCATGGATATTCAAGTCCCATTATATAAAATGGCAAATTGAAATAATGTGTCTTCTATAAAATTGCAAAACCTGTGCTTGCTTTCTGGAATTTATTAGGGATATTTTCAAGCTACGGATTGTTGAACCTTTGGATGCAGGATCTGTGGGTATGCAGGGCCAACTGTAGCCAGTCCACTCAAATTATTTAAAACAGACAATTCCAAACAAATCTAAGGATCTGTTTCCTACTCTTGGGCTGCTTTTCTGCCTCCACTTGTGTTCTGTTCATAAGTGAGCAACTGTGGTTGTCTAGATATTTTTCAACAGCAATCCCTACAAACCATATGGCTTCAACTGAAATATATATAACAAAGACACCCTAAGTATCCAATAATCTCTCAACTAAACTAAATTGCAGTCTGTCATCCAAACATATCCAAACTAATTCTATAGTGTTACCTAAGAAAATACCACCAAGACATGTGGAGCATGTGGTACTACTATTATCTTCATATAACAGATGGGAGTGGGATTGAGAGTAAAAGACAGTGACTTTCCTGAGTCTACTTGTTAAGTCTGCAGCCAACATAAGATTGCATCTAGAGACTTGCATTGTTTCTGGATCTTGTTATGTTAGTTCACAAATTGATGGTTTGCCTGTCCATGACTGCAGCAAATCTGGTCTTTGTAGTTTAGTAAATAAAGCTAAAGTCCAGTGACATAGATGTTTACATCTTTGAACACAACTTTGTTCTTTTTAATAGATAATTCCATAACCCTAAACAACAACTAATTAGCAACTAGGAAATCGGAAATAGAGGAGCTTAGATTTGCAATGGCCAATCTCGATAAAATAGTGAAGAGTAGAGTCAAAGCTATGGTATTCTCTGTAGTAACCTACGGATGTGAGAGCTGGACCTTAGGGAAGGCTGAGCGAAGGAAGAGCGATGCTTTTGAACTGTGGTGTTGGAGGAAAGTTCTGAGAGTGCCTTGGACTGCGAGAAGATCCAACCAGTCCATCCTCCAGGAAATAAAGCCCGACTGCTCATTGGAGGGAAGGATACTAGAGACAAAGTTGAAGTTCTTTGGCCACATCATGAGGAGACAGCAAAGCCTAGAGAAGACAATGATGCTGGGGAAAGTGGAAGGTAAAAGGAAGAGGGGCCGACCAAGGGCAAGATGGATGGATGGCATCCTTGAAGTGACTGGACTGACCTTGAAGGAGCTGGGGGTGGTGATGGCCGACAGGGAGCTCTGGCATGGGCTGGTCCATGAGGTCATGAAGAGCCGGAGATGACTGAACGAATGAACAACAACAAGAGTCATCACACTGGCAACGAAGATCCACATAGTAAAAGCAATTGTATTTCCCATAGTAACCTACAGATGTGAAAACTGGACCATTGATCAAGCAAACTGCTTGATCAAGGAAACTCACTAGGTGAGCTCGAGCAAGTCACGCTCTTTCAGCCTCTGAGGAAGACATAGGCAACCTGGCTCTGTACAAATCTTGCAAGAATATCCCTGTTGTGGATTCACCTTAAGTAAATAGATCAGCAACATCCTGAAGGCACACAACAATAACAATACCATAAAAAATGCCTTATGGATCAATTCAGAAGTTTATTTTGTACACTGGCCAGATGGATGCCTTTTGGAAATCCACAAGCATCCTTGGTAAATTTGATATTATTTTTCTTCTCTTTCCCAGCAAGTGGTTTATGTACACATACCTTCCCCAATACTGATGGAACATATAGCCTCTGAGACCGGGATTTTAAAACACCACCATGAAAAAACAAAAAACAAAAATAGGGAGAGGAGTGGGTTTCACTCTGTGTTTAAATGGACACCTCCTTGGTTACTTACTTACTTAGGCGATCCCTTGTTGTCCGAGTAGGATTGTCTTCCAAGATCGGTGTACTGTTGGTGGGTCCATAGGTGACTGTGGAGCCCTATTCTTGACCTGCATGTTCTCTCGCAGTGAGGGCATTGGTTTCCAGGTGGAAGGCAGTCCCGGTCGGGGTTGACTTGACGTGCCTTCTTCTTGGCACGTTTCTCTCTTTCATCCTCCATTCGTGCCTCTTCAAATTCCACAGCACTGCTGGTCACAACTGACCTCTAGCTGGAGCACTCAAGGGCCAGGGCTTCCCAGTTCTCAGTGTCTATGCCAGAGTTTTAAAGGTTGGCTTTGAGCCCATCTTTAAAGCTCTTTTCCTGCCCACCAACTTTCCATTTTCCATTCTTGAGTTTGGAGTAGAGCAACTGCTTTGGGAGACAGTGGTCGGGCATCCAGACAATGTAGCCGGTCCAGTGGAGTTGATGGTGGAGGACCATTGCTTGAATGCTGGTGGTCTTTGCTTCTCCCAGCACGCTGACATTTGTCCACTTGTCTTCCCAAGAGATTTGCAGGATTTTCCAGAGGCATATAGGCATATAGCAGAGTTGGGAGGACAATAGCATTGCTTCTTCCAGCACGCTTCTAGTGCTGGAAGAAATCTCCTTGGTAGACAGAAATAAAACAATCAATTACATTGACACAGTGTCAGTTTTCAGGGGTAATACATGCAAGCAGTGGTGTGCCCCATTTAAAGGGCAAGGGAATCAGCCCAACCAACTAGCTCCTATGTTTATTTGGTGATCAGTTATAAAGAAGTGTCGCAAGCCATCATATCTTGTGTGGTTGTTGTTCTTTCAATCAATCAATTATTATGGTCTTTGACCAGCACAGTATAGAATGGGACACCGGTGACCAAGGAAGGGAATCGCAGTTCCCAACTAGGTCAGGTATAAAAGCAGATTAAAAATATGTTATAAAAGAGACAAATTAAAAAAATAAAACAGACTAAACTTACAGTTTAAAGTGCATGTATGAATCTAAAATAGGGGGGCGGCTAATAACAAATATCAGACAACTGGGAAGCTCTAAAAAGGGATGAGAGGGGAGCATTTACAGCATTTCAGTTATTACAAATCATTCTAACTACATTCTCGGCAGAAAGTTGCCTGGTGGAGTCAGAGGCGGCCCTAGGTAATTTTCAATGGTAAGCAAACAGTATTTTGGTGCCCCCCCCCCCAAAACCAATCACTATCTATCTATCTATCTATCTATCTATCTATCTATCTATCTATCTATCTATTAGGCCTGGGTAACAACGCAAAAATTTGTTTCTAAAATCGTTTTGTAATTGGGGGTTTTTTTTGTTTCGATATTTAAAATAATTACAAAATTTTCAAAAAAAAAGTTCGGTATTTACGAAATTTCGTAAATATTTACAAAACATTTTGTAAAGATGGCGCCCTTTTTTTCAATATTTTTTCAATATTTTTTAAATTTAATTATTAATTTAGTAGAATAGGGAGGAGAAATTAAAATTATTATTAAGGAGGGAAGGCAGGCACTCACTCTGGCGGGCCCTCTAATCAAGGTGGTCAGTTGAAACATTCACACCTCGCTCCAGCAGACAAGAGTCCTTTGTCCCACCCTGGTCATTATTCCACATAAATATATAAACCCTTTTTCCTACTTCCAACAGACCTCACTAGTAGAGGATGCTTGCCATAGATGCAGGCAAAACGTCAGGAGAGAATGCCTCGCTCGCCCCTCTCGCTCGCCGCTCGCTCGCCCCTCTCACTCGCCATAGATGCAGGCGAAAAGTCAGGAGAAAATGCCTCTAGGCCATGGCCATATGGCCTGAAAAAACCTACAACAACCCAATCAGGGACATCTGTAATCACCTCTCAACAAAAGATTGCTCCAGGCACTGCCAGGCCATCAAATGCTAATCAAGGTGGTCAGTTGAAACATTCACACCTCGCTCCAGCAGACAAGAGTCCTTTGTCCCACCCTGGTCATTATTCCACATAAATATAAACCCTTATAAATATAGACTTCACTACCTCTGAGGATGCTGCTTGCCATAGATGCAGGCAAAACGTCAGGAGAGAATGCCTCGCTCGCCCCTCTCGCTCGCCATAGATGCAGGCGAAAAGTCAGGAGAAAATGCCTCTAGGCCATGGCCATATGGCCTGAAAAAACCTACAACAACCCAATCAGGGACATCTAATCACCTCTCAACAAAAGATTGCTCCAGGCACTGCCAGGCCATCAAATGCTAATCAAGGTGGTCAATTGAAACATTCACACCTCGCTCCAGCAGACAAGAGTCCTTTGTCCCACCCTGGTCATTATTCCACATAAATATAAACCCTTATAGATATAGACTTCACTATCTCTGAGGATGCTGCTTGCCACAGATGCAGGCAAAACGTCAGGAGAGAATGCCTCGCTCGCCCCTCTCGCTCGCCATAGATGCAGGCGAAAAGTCAGGAGAAAATGCCTCTAGGCCATGGCCATATGGCCTGAAAAAACCTACAACAACCCAATCAGGGACATCTAATCACCTCTCAACAAAAGATTGCTCCAGGCACTGCCAGGCCATCAAGTGCTAATCAAGGTGGTCAGTTGAAACATTCACACCTCGCTCCAGCAGACAAGAGTCCTTTGTCCCACCCTGGTCATTATTCCACATAAATATAAACCCTTATAGATATAGACTTCACTACCTCTGAGGATGCTGCTTGCCACAGATGCAGGCAAAACGTCAGGAGAGAATGCCTCGCTCGCCCCTCTCGCTCGCCATAGATGCAGGCGAAAAGTCAGGAGAAAATGCCTCTAGGCCATGGCCATATGGCCTGAAAAAACCTACAACAACCCAATCAGGGACATCTAATCACCTCTCAACAAAAGATTGCTCCAGGCACTGCCAGGCCATCAAATGCTAATCAAGGTGGTCAGTTAAAACATTCACACCTCGCTCCAGCAGACAAGAGTCCTTTGTCCCACCCTGGTCATTATTCCACATAAATATAAACCCTTATAGATATAGACTTCACTACCTCTGAGGATGCTGCTTGCCATAGATGCAGGCAAAACGTCAGGAGAGAATGCCTCGCTCGCCCCTCTCGCTCGCCATAGATGCAGGCGAAAAGTCAGGAGAAAATGCCTCTAGGCCATGGCCATATGGCCTGAAAAAACCTACAACAACCCAATCAGGGACATCTAATCACCTCTCAACAAAAGATTGCTCCAGGCACTGCCAGGCCATCAAGTGCTAATCAAGGTGGTCAGTTGAAACATTCACACCTCGCTCCAGCAGACAAGAGTCCTTTGTCCCACCCTGGTCATTATTCCACATAAATATAAACCCTTATAGATATAGACTTCACTACCTCTGAGGATGCTGCTTGCCATAGATGCAGGCAAAACGTCAGGAGAGAATGCCTCGCTCGCCCCTCTCGCTCGCCATAGATGCAGGCGAAAAGTCAGGAGAAAATGCCTCTAGGCCATGGCCATATGGCCTGAAAAAACCTACAACAACCCAATCAGGGACATCTGTAATCACCTCTCAACAAAAGATTGCTCCAGGCACTGCCAGGCCATCAAGTGCTAATCAAGGTGGTCAGTTGAAACATTCACACCTCGCTCCAGCAGACAAGAGTCCTTTATCCCACCCTGGTCATTATTCCACATAAATATAAACCCTTATAATTATAGACTTCACTACCTCTGAGGATGCTGCTTGCCATAGATGCAGGCAAAACGTCAGGAGAGAATGCCTCGCTCGCCCCTCTCGCTCGCCATAGATGCAGGCGAAAGGTCAGGAGAAAATGCCTCTAGGCCATGGCCATATGGCCTGAAAAAACCTACAACCACCCAATCAGGGACATCTAATCACCTCTCAACAAAAGATTGCTCCAGGCACTGCCAGGCCATCAAGTGCTAATCAAGGTGGTCAGTTGAAACATTCACACCTCGCTCCAGCAGACAAGAGTCCTTTGTCCCACCCTGGTCATTATTCCACATAAATATAAACCCTTATAGATATAGACTTCACTACCTCTGAGGATGCTGCTTGCCACAGATGCAGGCAAAACGTCAGGAGAGAATGCCTCGCTCGCCCCTCTCGCTCGCCATAGATGCAGGCGAAAAGTCAGGAGAAAATGCCTCTAGGCCATGGCCATATGGCCTGAAAAAACCTACAACCACCCAATCAGGGACATCTAATCACCTCTCAACAAAAGATTGCTCCAGGCACTGCCAGGCCATCAAGTGCTAATCAAGGTGGTCAGTTGAAACATTCACACCTCGCTCCAGCAGACAAGAGTCCTTTGTCCCACCCTGGTCATTATTCCACATAAATATAAACCCTTATAGATATAGACTTCACTACCTCTGAGGATGCTGCTTGCCATAGATGCAGGCAAAACGTCAGGAGAGAATGCCTCGCTCGCCCCTCGCCCAAAATCTGGCTACCAGTACCCTCTAAAATAACCCTCTAAAATCAGAACAATAAATAAAGAGCAACACTAAAAAAGGGGGGGAATTCCTGACATGAAGCAATCAGGGCCAGTTAACCGCTCTCAACAAAGGATTCCTGGGCAGCAACTAGCTCGGCTTCAAAGCTGCAAGGCCATTAAATACTCATCAAGATGACCAATTGCAACATTCACACTTACCTCAAGCAGACATGAGTTCTTTTTCCCACCCTGGACATTCCACAGATATACAAACCCCACTTGCCTAGTTACAAACAGACCTCACAGCCTCTTGAGGATGCCTGCCATAGATGTGGGTGAAACATCAGGTGAGAATGCTTCACCAAGCACCAAAGAGCATTCTGAACCCCACCAATAATAGAACTGAACCAAACTTGGCATACAGGACTTTCATGACTAACAGAAAATACTGGAGAGGGGGTTGGGAAAAATAGACCCTGACATTTGGGAATTGCAGTTTACCAAGCACCAAAGAACATTCTGAGCTCCACCAACAATAGAATTGAACCAAGCTTGGCATATAGGACTTCCATTACCAAATACTAGAGGGGTTTGGGGGAGGCATGTACAGAAGATGACATTTGCAGTACCTTTTGACCAGGCCTCCTTGCTGCCCTGAGAGGGGTCCACGCTCAGCTGCAGGGAAGGAAAGAGAAAGCGAAAGAAAGAGCCTGGCTGGCTGGCTGGCTGGCTGGCTGCCTCCCTCCTGGCAGCACGTGGAGGGAGGGAGGACTTCCCTCTCGCCTAGTGGGCGGGGCCTGCGCTTCTCCATTCGAAGAAGGCTGTGGAGGGCGCATGGGGCCTGCAGGAGGAGGCGTGGCCTAAGGACAGAACAGCGCCCCCTGGCAAAAAAAGTATTCCGCCACCGCTTACTTCGAGTAATGGACGGGCCGCCCCTGGGTGGAGTCAGTCATCAGCCATCTAATGTTAATTGCTGCTGCACAGAACTTGGCAATACTATAGGTTGTTGCAGAGCAAGAGTCCAAGGGCAACAGGAAGGTGTAATATCTTTCAGTGCGCCCTGGATGTTTTAAAAGCCATGGAGTGATGAAATTAGCTCTAATGTCTCTATAGAATACACATTGGAGGAGCACATGTTCAGTTGTTTCAATGTAGCCAGACTCACACGGGCATAGTCTCTCCTGGGCAGGGGTCTTCCGGTACCTCCCCTCCAGTACTGCTGATGGAAGGGCATGGCATCTTGCCAAAGTGAAAGCTCTTCGGTGTTTAGGCACCTCCAGGTTTGCTAAGTAAGCCATGGGAGCGATGAGATATCTGTTATCTTCGCTAATGGTGAATGCTGGAGAGCAGGCTAAGTCTGATTGTTGCTCTATATCCAGGATCCGTTGTCTAATAAGATCCTTGGCTTGGTCCCATCCCATACCTAGCAGTTGTCCTTGAGAGAAGCCTAGAGTTGCGATTTTGATTGCCACTACCTTATTCCAAGTTTACTGAAATTCATCTCTCAGGCCACATGTTGAGAAAGACAGATGCAGCCAATAATTAAGGGTGGCTGTCCACACTCCCTCCTCCACTCTCACGAGTCCTGTCTCTAGTTGCAGGGTGGAATTTGAGACACATCTGGGGACCTGCATCGCCGATCTTAGAAATTTTGATTGTACTTGCAGTTATTTTTTCCTCATTACCTAATTGTGATTTTATGGTCTCCTTTTCATGAACAGGTGGTTGTGTGGGAATCTGGGTTGACCTCCCTGCCAGTCCAAATACACACCCCAATGAAGAGCCCATCTTTTCTTGAAGCCCGTTGGGGTTGCCACGCGCAGCGAACGACTTTAGGTTCTTTTTGAGAATGCATCACATTGAGCACAAAGATGACTAGCTGATGTTGCCACTGGTTTCCATGGTTACCAGCTGGAATTCAGCAGCCCATTGTGACACAAGTGCAGTCCTGTTTCCTGCTAATGACATAAATATTCACGACTCTGGCACTATTGATAAAAGCCTACATTTTTACCTAGAATAATTCTGTAGCTCTTGATGAATTTCTCTGCAGGGTGCCAGCTTTGTCTCCTTCAAGAAGCAATGCCATTTTAAGATTTCAATCGGTGGACAAAAGGTCACTTGGATGGAGAGAATGGAAAGCAAGGCTGCTGGAGTCAACTTTCCCTGATATCCTAGGTTTGCCAACTGGTTAAAAAAATGGTCGGGTAGTTTTTTTTGACCTTCAAGATCGCTTGTCTAAAAGCCAGAAGCAGACTTGCTAGGCTTTCTTGAACAACGTTCATGTTGAGTTACTATTCAGGTGAGCACTTGGTCAGCAGGTCAATGACTGAGTCACAATGCACCATGTCTTAGGCCAGGGGTCCTCAAACTTTTTAAACAGAGGGCAAGATCACAGTCCCTCAAACTGTTGGAGGGCCGGATTATAATTTGAAAAAAACATGAATGAATTCCTATGCACACTGCACATACCTTATTTGTAGTGCAAAACAAATTTAAAAACAATACAATAATTAAAATGAAGAACAATTTTAACAAATATAAACTTATTATCATTTCAATGAGAAGTGTGGGCCTGCTTTTGGCTGATGAGATAGGATTGTTGTTGTTGTTGTTGTGTGCTTTCAAGTCGTTTCAGACATAGGTTGACCCTGGGCGAGGGCCTGGTAAATGACCCTGGAGGGCCATATTCGGGCCCCGGGCCTTAGTTTGTGGACCCCCAAGCACTTGGGGGTTCCTTTGGATCTCACTTCTTCTGAATTAAGGAGAAGCAAAATGGCAGCTGCCAGAAATTATTGATTGATTGATTGATTGATTGATTTATGACATTTATATGCCACCCTTCTCACCCCGAAGGGGATTCAGAGCTGCTTACAAGATATATATATACATACAATATATTAAATTATTGGCATAGTACAATATCAGTATTATTTATTACTATATTGTACTACACCATTATATTGTAATATTATTAGTAGTATTATATGTAATATAAAATATATAATTATAATATCATATGATTAGTATTATATTGTATTACATTATAATATTATAAATATTATATGTATATACAATATATTATATTATTAGTAAAGCACAGGAGACAAGGTGGAACTGTCTTCAACTGTAGCCCCCCCTCTCTTCACTCTGGCCCAGAGCAACAGTTGGTGCCGGGGTGGGGTGGGGGGAGGCTTCCCAACTGATGACATAGGCAGGAGACAAGATGGAACTGTCTTCTGCCCCCCTCTCTCTTCACTCTTGCCAGAGCAGCAGTTAGTGCTGAGGAGGGAGGTCTCCCAACTCACAATATAGGCAGGAGACAAGATGGAACTGTCTTCTTCCCCCCTCTCTCTTCACTCTGGCCCAGAGCAACAGTTGGTGCCGGGGTGGGAGGTGGGGAGGCTTCCCAACTGATGACATAGGCAGGAGACAAGATGGAACTGTCTTCTGCCCCCCCCCTCTCTTCACTCTGGCCCAGAGCAGCAGTTGGTGCCGGGGGAGGGAGGCCTCCCAGCAAATGATATAGGCAGGAGACAAGATGGAACTGTCTTCTCTCTCACTACTTCATCATATGGGCAAAATTGGACATCCTGAGATGCTTTCACTCTTCTTCAGCCACAGAGCCCACCAGAAGCGATTCCCCATTGTCCTGTTGTTCGAAGACAGGAAAATTTCATCACCTAAGGGTCACTTATCCCTCTTTATCCAAATGTCCATAATCATGCACCATTGTTCCATTGCAAGTTGTTACTGGGACATGGCTATCCAGCAAAAACCTAAAATCACCAATAAAACTTTATTAAAATTCCCACCATACATGATCTGCCAATCAAATTTATCAGAACTCCAGAATGCATGTACTTTAAACCAATGAGAAACAAATTGCATATACTGGACCAATGAGAGCAAAGTACATTGTTTTTGTGACTTGATAAAATATGGCATACCACCACAAGGGTATGCCGTATTTTGGAATCTTCACCTGCATCCCTCTCTGATCACTGAAGAATAAAAATCTTTGGTGTGGCACCCATCTCTTGATGCCTTCAATTTGGAATATCAGAGCTTCAGCATTCAGGGACTTATTTATCCCATTTGTAGGATAAAAAAAGGAACCAAGTAATGGTGCAAAAGAAGCCTCAATGTTTGGTTGCCAAGGAAATTATATTGGTATATACTTTTGACCATTGATAAATGGTCAAAAGTAAAAAAGAAACAATTAATTTCCAGCTCAAGCTTCATACTTCCGTCAGGAAAGAGATTTAGGCATACGTCTGTTACAAATCAGCACTGTGGAATGCAACACAGATCCAGTAATTACTCATTTGCTGGATAGGGCCCAGCTATCTTCTCTCAAGATACTCTTGGGACATTAAATTTCTCTGCCACTTAGATGGCAATAGATTGTTGCTGTGGGAATATCATTATTTTCCCAGCTAGCAGTGAGAGATTGGTTGTAATCCAGGAATGAAATAGGTCTGTTAAGTTGCATGAGAATCTATTGGATAATGCCACTGATATTTCAAATATGAGCCACATTTCATTTCTTGCTTCTTTATACTATAGACAGGGAACATAAAGTGCATGAAGACAAGAATCCCATAGAAATCAAGGCAATTGAGCATCAAAGCAATGAATGGAGACAGCCTGTTTTCCCTACCCAGACATCCTTCAAATGTTTTTCAATATCTCCAAGTTGGGGATAGGGGGATAGGAGGATAGGGATGTTATCTGGACTCATTAAAATTGCTGTCCTGCTGTGTAGTTGTATATTCAGAGATATAGCAGCTGTGGCAGAATCCCTCTGACTGCAAAAATGTATTTCAGATAGTAGAGCCCTCTTTTTCTGGCTGCCTCATGAATATGCAGGTGAAGCAATTAGCCAGCAGAACTGCTCTGTGAGCTAAATTTGTTGCGGACCCCTCCCCCAGCACCAACTGCCACTCTGGGCCCAGAATGAAGTGGGGTGTGTGTGTGTCAGGGGACAGTTCCATCTTGTCTCCAGCATATGTCATCAGTTGGGGACCCCTTCCCCCCAGCACCAACTGTCGCTCTGGGCCAGAGTGAAGAGAGAGGGGGTCAGGGGACAGTTCCATCTTGTCTCCAGCATATGTCATCAGTTGGGTACTCCTCCCCCCAGCACCAACCGTCACTCTGGGGCAGAGTGAAAAGGGGGGGGGGGTTAGGGGACAGTTCCATCTTGTCTGCTGTGCTATGCTAATAATATAATATAATATTTATAATATTGTAATGTAATGCAATATAATACTAATAATATGATATTGTAACTATATATTTTATATTACATATAATATTGCTAATAATATTACCATATAATGGTATAGTACAATACAGTAATATATAATACTGATATTGTACTATGCTTATAATATATTGTATGTATATATATCATGCAAGCCACTCTGAATCCCTTTTGGGGTGGGAAGGGTGGCATATAAATGTTATAAATAAATAAATCAGATTCAAATTTCTCAAAACAATGGGATATAGCTAAAGTGTCAAGACAAAGTTAGGCCAGGGTGAGGATGAATGTAAATAATTTCCAGTATCGCTAGGCTGCATAGGTTTTGGATTTAGTGTTACCTCCATTGGTCATCTTGGCCAATAAAGATTGTGCTCTTAAACAGCAAGCAAGACCAAGAAAAAAATTGGAATGAACTATAGATTGAAATGAGCAAATTTCAAAGTGTCAAGATACTCAGTGGATTGCCATATCATAGTGATCAAACATCCAAGCACCAAATCTTTAGACTTTTAACAAAGAAACATCATCCACCATCTCTAGGTTGTTGCAGATTCCATTTAGGAGCCTGATCCATGTAGATTCTCATTCTGTTATAGCTGTATTTAATTTGATGCAAACTGTTTTGAAATAGCCAAGATAAACAAGCATCAAATTCAGTTCTTTGCATCTTTTCTCTGGAGTCTATATTCAGGAAATGAAAGTGGTGTGCAAAAGCAGAAGAGCAAAAAGTAGGAGATGTTTAATGCTGCCTGTGATGTTTATTCCTTGTCAAAATGACCTCTTTAAAGTTGTTTTTCTCATCACAGGAGAAAGGAGATAAAAATTTAATTGTGCTGATGCATCTTTGACATTATTAGAAATATGATGCAGTGTAGCCATTTGGATTACCAATGGTGAGTCCTGAAGTGAGAAGGACTGTAGCTCATTGAGAAAAACTATGGTTCACATGCAGGAAACCCCAGGTCCAATGCCTGGTAGAGTTAAAAAGGAACCATGTCTAAAATTTTTGAGAGCCATTGCTAGTCAGTGTCAAAAATACTGAGCTAGATGGATTAATGATGTGATTCAGTATAATGAAGTTTGGAGCTTCAGAACAGTTGTCAGTCTTGGACTCCTTGTGTGGTACTAGTCAAGCTACCTTTGGTCCCTACTTGCTATAGTAGGGCATCAAATCCATGAATATTGGGCTGGGCTTTAGAACAGCATGTTAACCACTAGCTGCAATAAACCTGCCAATCGAAAGGTTGGCCATTTGAAGCCTGGGTTGGGGTGAGTGCCTGGCCTTCAGCCCATCTCGCTGCCCACCTAGCAGATCAAAAACAGATGTGAGTAGATAAATAGGTACTGCTTAACGTGGGAGGTATTTTAATGGAACCATAAGGAAATACCAGAAATACAGGGCTCTTCAGCCTGGTGAATGGAACAACACCCCCCCCCCCCCCCCGCATGGCCAGAATCAAGCACAACCTCCAACCTCAGTGTATAACGACATTGTGTGTTTGCCAAATATATGTTCTGTGATCCATCCTGAATCCACTTTGGGGTGAGAAGGGCATAATATAAATACTGTAAACAAACAAACAAACAAATGTTAATCCCACTGGTTTAACTGGAACGTATTCTCAGAGCAATGTGCATTAGATTGTAGTTCCTTTATCTACCTAGTATAATTTCCATACTGGCATCCTAGCATTTTCTAGAAAAGAAAAATGGTTTGATAAAGAAAACAATGAAATATTTTATTGTACACAAATTGTGTAGATGGGCCCTTAGTGAGAGGAATTTAAATTCATAGATTATCTCCATTGAGAAAGCTGTGCTTTTGATGGATATGATGTGATATGGAAGCTCTTGCCTATATGCCTTAATCTCCAATGAACCAATTATATATAAATGTCACAAATCTTTGGAAGTTGTAATACAAGTGATGAACATGTATGGATGAATCAGTCATTCATGTTAGAGTTGTATCTAAAGGAACTTGGCTGCTATGTAATGCTTCATTCTTATAGTAGCTGTAGCTTTAGTATCAAAAAGCTCACCTCTCAAAATAGTAAAATATGATACTTGAGCCTGTGGGTTTATTATTACAGCAACTTTTTGTTGCAGTAGGATTTTCTCAATGAATACCATTACATTATCTTCTTATACAAAGATCACACTGGGAGGTCTCTGAAAAGGACATCTTATCTAGATTGTTATCTGACATTGTTTGCATATGCAATTCAAATTGTTCAGGATAAAAAAAAACCCAGCTATAACAATAAACTGAATAAGTCTCTACCTGGCTCATTCAGAATCACATATATTTTATATAGCTGCTTTGCTAGAGCTTTTATGGAATGAGACACTATGGGCCTATATACTGTTTATGGAGTGTACAATCAGTGAAATGATATAGAGAAGTAATGCTGCAATGTTGTAATTTTTGTCATTTATTTTTTTTGTTTGTCTTTCTTGCTTAATTTAATTTATCTTTCTTTTGATTCATTTGAAATGTGATGCCGTTTATTATTTGTCATATCAATGTAAAATGAAATAAGAAATTAATCTTTTAAATGGTTACAGTGAAATGAAATCAAAGCTTGCTCCATTCTATATATATATATATATATATATATATATATATATATATATATGCAGAGGGTGTGTGTTTTGTGCATGTGCATTTGCCTAGAGGAATATAAAAGATATCTCAGAAGAAATTCAAATTTAGTTGAGTAATCAAGACAGCATCTATTTAAAAAACAAGGAAAGAATTTTGAATGCTGAAAGTTTTATGTCTTTTACCACTTTTTTTAAAAAAAATTGAGTTATTCCATGTTTTACTATTCATGTAATTGCTGCATTTTTTTTTAAAAAAAATCATGTTTCCCAGATTTCTGGTGAACTATGCCTCTTGTGTGCCATGATCCGTTTTATCTCCTGTAATGTAAACAATCTTTCCCAAATGTATTACATCTGTGAACTGCCATCTCTATTTAAAACATATTTAAAACATATTGGGCCAAGGAACTAATTTAATTTCATTGTAACAAAATCGTGGAGGACAAACTTCTCCCTTTTCATGATTTCAGTTATTCAATTGGATTTCCTGTCCCCAATGGCTTTTCACTCCCAACAGACAGTCAGTATTTTGTGACCATTTAGCTTTCCAGTTCTCATTGCGCTGGTTTCTTTGTTTATGTGGGATGCCTCCCTCCAACACTGTAGAAGGGATATAATTCTTCACTACCTTTATTCTCAAAGCACGGAATGAGTAATCCTAGCAATTTTCTTTCCTCTGTTAGAATGTCTTTGAAAACTACAAAGTTTATGCAGACTATTTCAAGTTTGAAATTTATTTTATGCAGCATGTGGATTTTTGGGGCCAAAAATAGGACTTTCTGTGCAGGAAACAGCCTTTTCTGCATAGAAAATAATATTGTCACATAGATACATTGTTTTCTGTTCAGAAAATGCTTTGTTTGAAGACTTTTCTTTTCAAATTTCACACTTTCCTTCTATTCAACAAACTTTTTCTGGACAGAAAATCACTTTTTTTCTGCACAAGAAATCTCATTTTTCTGTGTAAAAAAGTCACGTGTGACTTTTGCTCAAAATAACTCTGGAACTGTGAGGATTATAAATAAAGTTTTATCATTATATTTTCATCAATGCAGGGTTCGTCATGCTTGAGAAACCTACCTTTTTCTTGTGTATGGGTTAGATCATGTTGGCTTTTTAAGAATTAATACCTGGAGACTGGAATTGAAATTGTGCACCAGCTGCACATGTCCCTTGAGGCACTGGATCTGGATGTGGCAGTACATGCCATAGTTACATCCCATTTGGATTACTCTAATGCACTCTACTTGGAATTCCCTTTGAAGAGTGTTTGGAAATGTCAGTAGGTACAAACAGCTGCAGTCAGACTCTTAACCAGCACTGACTGCAGGGATTACACAACTGCAGCAGCTCCACTGGCTGCCAGATTGTTTCCAAAATGACTCTAAGTTCTGATGATGACCTATAAAGCCCTATATAGCCCAGGTATTTGGCAGATTGTATCTTTTTGTATGAGAGAACCTGGACTCTGAGGAAAGGCAGTGCCAGTATTGATGGACACCATTGTTCCCAGAAGGGTAGGGAACAAAGCATATGGCATTTCCAGCAGGGATTTGCAGCGGGGAGGAGAATACATGGAGGATATGTGGACAAAACAGCCAATGAGGCTGAAAGGTTGCCCTATTCTCAATGGGTCTTACAGTGGGACAGTATATGCCATATAAGGCTGCTCCGTTAAGGAAGGAGCGGTCATTCTTTTGTTTCTTCTGCCCACTCACGTCTCCCTACACATAATTTGTCACAACTTGGGGTTTGGCAAGTAATTTGAGTCTTGGATCATAATAGACATGCCAAAGCAGAGAGATTTGGGCAAACAGGGCTATCAAGTTTGGGAATCCCTGAGCAGTCGGTGGCGGCTCAGGTCCTCCCCAGGCATAGGCAGGCACCCACTGTCAACAATTGGATTTAGGTAACAGATCCAGCATCTGCCACTGGGTCAAGCTCAAGTTCAAGTTCATGGTGACATGACAGCCACATAATCTGATAGACTCCTAGACCCATGTAGTGTGCAAACCAACTGAGCTGTAACTATATAGCTGTGGCCTTATTTTACCCAACACATAACTATTTGTCATTATTGTGTGTAGAGGCCTACCTCTAGGCTTACCCAGGAGCAGCAAAAACAGCCATCCTCTTTGTCATGGCACATATATTATTTGTGAGCTAGGTGCTCCCAAAGATCTACTTCCGCTTGGTCACATATAAAGTCATCTCCATGTGGCAGGGGAGCAGTATCTCTATTGGTCCTCCATGAACTGTATGAGAGCAGAGCCTTGATTGATGTGGTGATACATTTGCTTATGCCTTTTTTTGTATCACTAATAAGCAAAAATCAATAGTGTTGTCTTATCAAGATTATTGGCAGTAGGTTCACACAATTTCTTTGGAATCATTCAGTCTACAAGACCTCTGAGTAAGCTAGTTGAAGTGCATTCCTGCCACCACTGACAGTGCTTTGAACTTTATCATCCTGAAGACATCAACTACCCAACATCCTTTGTTTCCATGGAGACTGGGACATTACCATTGTGACCCATAGCACAGGAAGCAAAGCAATAAGAGACAGCTACTTGGAAAATTCTGTAATGTGGCTTTCTGAATGTAGAGTACTAAAAGTCATGTTGAAGAGAAGCTGGAAGAGTAGATGTCGCCCTTTTGTAGAATGTGTCAGTATGTCTATGTAAAGCAGCTTATTTAACTGAGAAACTAACTGGGGGGGGGGGGGGGTGGACAGGTTTTTATTAAATATGTGAATTTTCAGTTATGCCGTAATCTGCCTTATTAAAGTAAAAATGGGAAGGAAATTCGTTTTTAGATTTTACACAGACACTTACATCACTCAAGAGCAAAACCTGGAATAATACAACAGATTAATGACACAAATGCTCCGCATATAATGACAATTTGCATGCAGTATTCAGTGATAAAAGTTTCAAAGGATACTTCTGGAATTTAGGTCAGTCCATGGGAGCTAAAGCTCAGGGAAGCTTAGATATTGTATTCAAGATGCATTAATGGTGCTAACAGTGAAAAGACAGATTTCCTTTCTAAGGGAAATTACATGCTCTTGTGGATTGAAAATAATGTTTCATATTTTTTGAGATGAATTAACAGTGGTGAGATTTCTAGAGACATTTCAAATGTTAGCCATGGGAACTTTTGGAAAGAGATTCCTTATTAGACGTGGAGATGGTAGAAAGCTTTTCTGTTTGAAGTGACCACAATAATGTTCTCCACAGCTATTTTTATTTTATTTCTTTTTTTCTTTTTAAAAGTTTGATGTTTCAGTGGCAAGTTTGGAAATGCAGTAGTTCAAAATGACAATTCCCACAGGAGAGTTCATAAATGCAGGCAGTTGTGTTGATCTATTAGTTCCAGCAATTTTAGTCTTTATTAGAAGCTAGTCTTTGATAAAACTAACAGGTCTGCCCAGCCAAGACTATGAAGCTATCCCAAAATATTTCCACAGAATTTGGACGTAACTATTTATGTCTCTATCTGAGCTTTGAAACTTTTTTTTGTAATGCAACCCTTTAACCAAGATATAAATTATATTATACAGTACTAGCTGTCCCCTGCCACACGTTGCTGTGGCCCAGTCTGGTGATCTGGAAAATAAAGTAATGAGAAAGTGTTCGCTTCTAATATATGTAATTCCTTTATGCTTGTGAGTAAACAGTATTTCTTGTTGTTTCTTTGTCAGTGTTGATGTGGAGAGTGTCTGGTTTGCCTACTCTGGAATATGCAACATATCATATCCTTCTTTAAGGGTCTCTTTCAAATCTATGATACTATATATATATATCTCTATCTATCTATATTTATGACTGGATGGCTCTTTGTCAGGAGGGCTCTGATTACATTTTCTTGCCCTGGTGAAGAGAGTTGGACTGGATGGCCTTAAGTATTTTCTGTTGGTCATGGGGGTTCTGTGTGGGAAGTTTGCCCCATTTCTGTCGTTTGTGGGTTTCAGAATGCTCTTTAATTGTAGTGAACTATAAATCCCAGTAACTACAAATCCCAAATGTCAAGGTCTATTTCCTCCAAACTCCATCTGTGTTCATATTTAGGCATATTGAATTTTTGTGTCAAGTTTGGTCCAGATCCATCATTGTTTGAGTCCACAGTGCTCTCTGGATGTAGGTGAACTACAACTCCCAAACTCAAGGTGAATGCCCACCAAACCCTTCCAATGTGTTCTGTTGGTCATGGAAGTCCTGTATGCCATGTTTGGTTGAATTCCATCATTGGTGGAGTTCAGAATGCTCTTTGATTGTAGGTGAACTATAAATCCCAGCAACTACAACTCCCAAATGTCAAGGTCTATTTCCCTTAAACTCCACCAGTGTTCATATTTAGGCATATGGAATATTTGTGCCAAGTTTGGTCCAGATTCATCATTGTTTGAGTCCACAGTGCTCTCTGGATGTGGGTGAACTGTAATTCTCAAACTCAAGGTCAATGTCCACCAAACCTTTCCAGTTTTTTCTGTTGGTCATGGGAGCCCTGTGTGCTAAGTTTGGCCCAATTTCATCATTGGTGGAGTTCAGAATGCTCTTTGATTGTAGGTAAACTATAACTCCAAGCAACAACAATTCCCAAATGACAAAATCATTTTTTTTGAGTGGAGGACATAAATTGGACTGTTAGGAGTCTTGTGCCCAAATTTGGTGTCAATTCCCCCAGTGGTTTTTGAGTTCTGATGGTAGCACGAACTAACATTACATTTTTATTTATATAGATTATGACTGTAGCTTAACAAGGAATATCATCATTGTCTATGTGGCATAATTGTTCTAATTTTGCAATCACAGGGATGTGTGATCAATAAATGGTGGAGGTAGGACATTGTTTGTTTTAAGTGCTGGTCAGGCCCATAGCCAGGTGGTGGGGGGTGGGGCTTGGGGGGCTTCAGACCCCCCTCCCCGACATACTCAGGGTGTCTGGAAGAAGGCCTTATTGGTACATTATTTAAACTGTTATGTTTATTCATATCATGACCTGATCACCATGCTCAATATATCCCATATGCATGGTGGTATTGGGCTAATAATACAAAAGGTTTGCTAGGGTAGATACTGAACTCCCCCCCCCCCCCCGAATCAAAATCCTGGCTACGAGTCTGGTGCTGGTTAATGCTGTGTCTCCAAATTTCATGTGTAGAAAATGCTATTTTCTTAGCAAACAGCAACAACAGAAGCAGCAACAACAACATTAACAACATTTCAAAACAATTTTTGTTGTTATTGAATCAATCCATTTGTAATGTGGTCTTCCTCTTTTCTTCCTGTATTCCACTTTAGCAGACATGATCATTTTTTTCAATATGCAGTTATGAGACAGAGATTTCTCAAGTGTGGTAACTTAGTTTAGTAATTTTGGCTAACAGTTTACGCTTTATTTGTCCTACCCTATAACATCAGTAGACTTTCCCTCCTAAATTGTTTTTCTTTCTCTCAGCTTTCTTCACTGTCCAACTTTCATACCCATACAGAGAAACTGAAAATACGTGGGCAATTCTGACTTTTAGTATTTAATTATATATCTTTATATTTCATGGCTATCTTTCCAGATCTTAGTATTCTTCATATTTTTTGGTCTTCATTTTGATTAATGACTGAGTCAAGGATTTAACAATATCTTCATTGCTCCTTTTAACATTCTGTAAACCCTTTGAGCTAATTACTTTTTTCTTAATATTCATTTATAACCATGTTTTTGCACTTTTCCCCTTAGCACCACCTGTAGTCATTGTATTTGCTATTCCCCCCAGTAATATTGTGTCATTGATATGTAAGTTTAAGTTGACTCTAATTTATGTCAACCCTAGCATATGCGATTCTTGGAAAAGTTTGTTCAGAGAAGGTTTGCCATTGTTTTTCTCAGAGGATGAAAGAGTATAACTTGCCTAAGGTTACTTTGGTTCTTTATACTGCTGTACGAACCATAAGAAAACAAAATCCAGTGTCTTCATCCAAAGCAAAGTAGGGTCTTGAATACATGCTGTTCCCTCTGTAAAGAAGGTTACAGGTAGATCAACCCTTTACATTCTTATCTGATCTAATCCTTTAGTTAGAAAGAAACAAACCTTAGATGAGAAAAATGGACCAGAACAGAGTTGAATCTTTCTGACAGTGTTCAATTGTGAATTACGCAGCTCCAATGTGGCCGAAGAGGTCCTCTCACAAATCCCGCAGCAACAAACCAGGGACGAGCTTGCAGCACTGCCTAGTTTGGAAGAAGTCAACAATGCCATCAGCCAACAGAAGAATAACAAAGCCAGTGGACCAGATGGGATCCCTGCTGAAATCTTTAAAGAGGGAGGACCTGAGCTGACACACCAACTCCACCAGCTCATAGAAAAAGTGTGGGTGACCGAGAAAATCCCAGCAGATTTCAAGGACGCCACCATCATCACCCTCTTCAAAAAAGGGGAAAGAACAGACTGCGGAAACTATCGAGGTATCTCCCTTCTAACCTCCGCTGGGAAAATCCTCGCAAGAATCCTTGCAAACCGCCTTCTGCCCCTCTCAGAAGACACCCTCCCAGAATCCCAGAATGGCTTCCGCCCCTCCAGAGGAACCGTGGACATGATCTTCACTGCACGACAGCTCCAAGAAAAATGCAGAGAACAAAACCAACCTCTGTACATGGCATTCATCGACCTTGCAAAGGCATTTGACACAGTGAATCGCAGCGCTCTCTGGACCATCCTCCACAAAATCGGGTGCCCAAACAAATTTGTGAACATTCTGCGGCTCCTCCACGATGACATGATGGCAACAGTCTTGGACAGCAGTGGCTCCCAAAGTGACCCATTTAAGGTGGAATCCGGTGTCAAACAGGGATGTGTTATTGCCCCAACTCTATTCTCCATCTTCATCGCTATGATACTTCACCTTGTTGATGGGAAGCTTCCCACCGGAGTGGAAATAATCTATCGGACAGATGGCAAGCTATTCAACCTCAGCAGACTGAAAGCCAAAACCAAGGTTACAACAACAGCTGTTATAGAACTCCAGTATGCTGATGACAATGTCGTCTGTGCGCATTCAGAAGAAGATCTACAAGCCACTCTAAACACCTTCGCAGAAGCATATGAGAAGCTCGGCCTGTCACTGAACATTGAGAAAACCAAGGTGCTGTTCCAGCAGTCGCCAGCCAATCCCTCTCCAATGCCAGTAATACAGCTTAATGGTGTAACATTAGAAAATGTGGACCATTTCCGCTACCTTGGCAGCCACCTCTCCACCAAAGTCAACATCGACGCCGAAATACAACACTGCCTGAGCTCTGCAAGTGCAGCATTTTCCAGAATGAAGCAGAGAGTGTTTGAGGACCGGGACATCCGTAGGGATACCAAGGTGCTTGTTTATAAAGCTATTGTCCTCCCAACCCTGCTATATGCCTGTGAGACGTGGACTGTCTACAGACGTCACATGCAGCTCCTGGAACGTTTCCATCAGCGCTGCCTCCGGAAAATCCTGCAAATCTCCTGGGAAGACAAGCAGACAAATGTCAGTGTGCTGGAAGAAGCAAAGACCACCAGCATTGAAGCGATGGTCCTCCAACATCAACTCCGCTGGGCCGGCCACGTTGTCCGGATGCCTGACCACCGTCTCCCAAAGCAGTTGCTCTACTCCGAACTTAAGAACGGAAAACGGAACGTTGGTGGACAGGAAAAGAGATTTAAAGATGGGCTCAAAGCCAACCTTAAAAACTCTGGCATAGACACTGAGAACTGGGAAGCCCTGGCCCTTGAGCGCTCCAGCTGGAGGACAGCTGTGACCAGCAGTGCTGCAGAATTTGAGGAGGCACGAGTGGAGGGTGAAAGAGAGAAACGTGCCAGGAGGAAGGCGCGTCAAGCCAACCCCGACCGGGACCGCCTTCCACCTGGAAACCAATGCCCCCACTGCGGAAGAAGATGCAGAGCAAGAATAGGGCTCCACAGCCACATACGGACCCACAGGGAAATCCATAATGGAAGACCATCTTACTCGTCCAACGAGGGATCGCCTAAGTAAGTAAGTAAGTAAGTATGTAGTTTTTGCTTTTCACAACACAAGCATGCTTTTCTTTGACCCACTGCCATTTCTGATCAAACAAATTTTGTGGATTTTTGAATTACTAGGGAAAAACCAGTGATTACAGTTCTGGCCCAGCTTACCTGTCTGAACGCATCTCTCCTTATGAACCATCTAGGAGCTTAAGATCATCTGGAGAGGACTGCTCTCGATTCCACCTTCCTTGCAGGTGCGTCTGGTGGGGACGAGAGATGGGGCCTTCTCAGTGGAGGCCCCCCAGGGATATTAGATCACCCCCCTCCCTCCTGACTTTCTGGGGGAAAAAATCTTGGCTCTTCGAGCAAGCTTTTGGAAATGCAGTGTAAGAGATAAACATGAAACTATGGAGAATGAACATGGAATGGCTAGATCAGTGGTTCTCAACCTGTTGGTCCCCAGGTTTTGGCCTACAACTCCCAGAAATCCTAACAGCTGGTAAACTGGCTAGGATTTCTGGGAGTTGTAGGCCAAAAACATCTGGTGACCCCAGGTTGAGAACCACTGGGCTAGATGATGCTACTGGAAAAACGATTTTAACAGGATGACACTTGTGATTATATGTTTTTAATGGGTTTTATGTGTTTTATATTGGTATGCTGAATGTTTTAAATTATATTTTAATGCCTGTATGGCATCCAATTGTTGCTAATCTCTAACCCTCCTTGAGTTGCCTTAGGGCTAAGAAAGGCGGGCTAGAAATGGCATAAATAAATAAATAAATAAATAAATAAATAAAATAAATTAGAATTGTAATGGAATGAATGTCATACTACAGGCAAATATGTTTAGGCCCAGAGGCGGCCCTAGGTAATTTTCAATGGTAAGCAAACAGTATTTTGGCACCCCCCCCCCCCCAACCAATCACTGGTATATATTTTCTGTTTGTCGTGGGAGTTCTGTGTGCCATATTTGGTTTAATTCCATCATTGGTGGAGTTCAGAATGTTCTTTTTGATTGTAGGTGAACTATACATCCCAGTAACTACAACTTGCATATGTCAAGGTCTGTTTTCCCCCAAGAGCGCCTCAAGAGCGCCCCTGGGCAAAATCAACTATACTGCAAATGCTTACTTTGCGTAATGGGTTGAGCCGCCCCTGTTTAGACCTATACTATATATCTGCTGAGAACTAGTTTTGTGTAGTGAATAGGGTTTAGGGATTTGTGTGGGAGGATCTAGCTTGAGATCCTGGATCTGTCATGAATCTATGAGGCAGCCACTTTCTTTAAAAACAAGCAAAGGATGAAAAATAGGCTGTCTTCAATGCATGTCTCTGTGAATTCTTATATGCATGTGCAGGCATGTAGCCGGGGGGGGGGGGGGCTTGGGGGGCTTCAGCCCCCCCCCTGAAATTCTCATGGTGGTCCGTGAGAAGGCCTTACTGGTACATTATTTAAACTGTTATGTTTATTCATATCATGATCTGATCACCATGCTCAATATATCCCATATGCATGGGGATATTGGGGTAACGATACAAAAGGTTTGCTAGGGTAGACCCTCTTTCACTCAGACTCAGCCCTCCCCGAACCAAACTCAGCCCCCCCCCCAAACAAAATCCTGGCTACAGGCCTGTGCATGTGCAATGTGTTTGTCTGTCTAGGTACCAGGGAGACAGACAGATAAGGACCGAAATAATTACTTTGTTGTGAAGGAATGTCTTCATATGTATAAGCCTGCCTGAGCTATAAGACAGGTTAGCAAGGTAGTGTTCAAAGGACAACCACTGAGCTGATGGCTACCAAAAAGTAGGGTCTTTTCTATAGGGCATACAGAAAGCCAGCATGACATAGTGGTTTGAGCTCTGGTACAACTCTGGAGGTCATGGTTCAGATCCTTACTTGTCCAAAGAAACCCAGTGGATGGGTTTGAGACAGTCACATTCCCTCAATCTCAAAAGAAGGCAAAGGCAGGTCCAATGAACAAATCCTGCAAAGGAACCCCGTTATGGTTCAATGTATGGTCACTGTATGTCTGAAATGATTTGAAGGCATGCAACAATAACAACCCACAAATGGAGACTTTCTCTTTTATGAAGTGTTTCATTGCTGATGTCTTTTAAATATGTCCTAAATATTTTAATGTTTATAGGTGGTCTTCACTGATTAATTTGAACTTAGTGTAAATTATCATTCTCTATTTTTTCATTTATCTTAATGGCTGGATTTCTGTAAATATTTACTGTGGTTTGTTTTCTTTTAAAATGCGTAAGCCTTGACATTATATATAAAGACAGAAAGGGAAGAAAGAAAAATAAAAGGCAGTGAAGACAAACTGATGGAAGAGACCAAATACTTAAAAGTTTGCTGTGCAATGATTTCAACTACTATATTTGGGGAGGCAACTATCCATCATCTGTAGCCAAAAGCATTATTATTCTGAGCACATTTTTGCACTTTGCTGGATTATATTTTGAATAAACATTAAAAATGCATTATGCAATGAAAATGGAATATTGATTTTTAAAAAACTGTCCAGCCCCACAATTACTGTAAACCTGATTGCTAATCATAGTTAGCAATCACATCACTCCACCTACATCCTCTTCATTATGAATCTTATTTCCACTGTACAAATATTGCCATGTGTAAAAAAAAAAAAAAAAAGGAAACTGATCTTTTCTTGCCAGTTAGGAAGCTGCCTGATCAAATTTCCTCTTAGGAGCAATCGTCACAAAGTCATCATGTGCAAGCCTTTGTTTTCTCAACTTAGCCCTAAATCTGTACATGTGAAAAATACTATTAATTAATATCTTATAACAAAGATGGGTAATTTCCTTGGACCCAGAGACCAATTTATGTTCTTCTGGAGTCCCCTCCATAGAAGCTCATAGCAAAATTCATGGATTCATTTGAGATATATATTTATGGCATATGTATATGTTTCCTGAAAATCTTGCCTGGGAAAGATGTAGTTTGTTTTTCTGGCATACTTGCAACGTCACGAAAATTTAGAGTCGGGCGTTTTAGGGGCCATACAAATGTCCAGGGTCATATGTGCTTTCCACACATTTCATATGACAGCATGTACAACATGTACTTGGCAAAGACTTTTATGGTCCAGTTGTTTATGCATTTAGTGATGTTATCTGAAATCATTGAAAGTCAAATATGTTACTCTTTGAGGTGCCACAAGGCTTTTTTGGATTTCGCCCATTCACCCTAGGAAACTAACAGGTTTACATTGACGGATATGTGTGCAGTTATTCTGTGGCATTTACCTGTACTAAGTTGATAGATATCACCTTAGTGGGAAAGTGGAGGGGATTATTTCTGGGGTACATTTTCATTCCCCTGCATATATGTGAGAATGAGCTAGGAAAAGGTGCTTCAATCTTCAGAAACACCAGCCCACATTGGTACACAGGGACCTATATGAAATCTAGCTTAATCAAGTAATTCATGAGATTCACCACTGATTATGGAGCCCCCGGTGGTGCAGTGGGTTAAACCCCTGTGCCAGCAGGACTGAAGACCGACAGGTCGCAGGTTCAAATCCAGGGAGAGTGTGGATGAGCTCCCTCTATCAGCTCCAAATCCTCATGTGGGGACATGAGAGAAGCCTCTTACAAGGATGATAAAACATCAAAACATCCGGGTGTCCCCTGGGCAATGTCCTTGCAGATGGCCAATTCTCTCACACCAGAAGCAACTTGCAGTTTCTCAAGTCACTCCTGGCATGACAAAACAAACAAACAAACAAACAAACAAACAAACAAACCTCACTGATTTATCTCCAGTATGAAGAAAAATGGTAAGGAAAGTCTGAAAAACTTCTAGAACAAAACTTTACATGATTGTTAGATCTATTTTGCACTACCTTAAAAAAATTGTGTGACATTTCAAAGCATATACCAATACGATGCAGCCTCACCATGTGGAGGATCTCTTTTCTTCATTGCATGCAAAGTTCTTGCATCTAAAACAAATCACAGATGGAGATTGATTTTGGATATCATTTTGTTATTCAGTTAAGTGGGGTTGACTTTTGATCAGATTTTCATAGGGCGACACAACTAATGTTTAATATTTTAACTTTATAAATTCTTTATTTTATATGTCTACCTTTATAGGTTTTGATTATTGTTGTGTTCAAATATGTTGCTAGCTGCCTTGATTACCAGCAAATTGTCTCCCTGGTCCTATTATTAATTAATCAATCAATCAATCAATCAATTCATTAATTTTTATCTCACTTTTCTCCCATGTGTGGGACTTAAAGCGGCAAACAAATTAAAATGACAGAAATTACATGACACAAAATGAAATAAAACTGATGAATAAATAACACGGTTACATAAGCACTACAACTAGTTTAGTCTCTTTTCTGCAAAGCCGTTTCTCTCCATTTTGACTTGGAAGTCAAACGTTAAATCAGGTTCTCTTCCTTCTTTCACACAATGGGCTCCAGAAATTTACAGCCTCTGGGTATAATGCTTCAAGGTTAATGCAGTCAGCCTGTGGCAGCCCTTCTCCAGAAAAATTATATGTAACACTATAGAAGAACAGCTGTGCTACTGTGCAAGACATCAAACATCCCAGCTGTTTCAAATGAGACCAAGCTGCTTCTGTTTGTGCTCCCTCTTCTCTTTGCATCCCTGTTTTCCTCTATAAAAATATGCAATACAGAAGCAAACCTAGTAAAGGGAGATGATACAGCACATAATTTATGTACTTGCTCTCTAATCTAGACTAGTTGCTCATACTCAGAGAAACAACGTAGTTTGTAAATATCCACAATTGTACCACGTAGGAAGAGCTCCCTGTATGAACATATTTTTTTGGTTCTTTCTGTGACAGCTGAAATGAAAACGCAGTAGCTCCAAGCCATGAGAAAATGAGTCTAGATATTATCCCATAAAACTGCAGAGAAGGGCAGTTTTTCTGCTTCTTCCATTAAACAGCAGGAAGAAACTGACTCATAGACAACAGATTCCATATACAGCACCACAGCACTTAAAACGTAATCTACATAATTAGATTAAATTTGGCATGGGAATCAGTAGTAGCTAACAGCTTTCATGATGTTGGGGGAAGTGAATCTACTTTAGGTTTTAGTCTGGAATTTGAAGGAGCTATCACAAATATTGAACCTATTCTACTGAGAACGTTCATAACATTAGATGATTCCTTTAATGTTAAAGTTGAAGTCCAAACCAGATTCAGTCCACACAGATTGAAATCAAAAAGAGGAAATGATAAAGTAGCCTAAAATAATCTCATTTTTTTTAGTTTTGGAATAGAACTAGGAATTTTGATAGGTAACAAATTTCTTGCAAGAGCATTTACCACCAAGCCCATAGCCAAGGGGGACATTTATGGGTTTAGCCCCCTCGCCCTGAACATTTTCAGGTTAAAAAATCCTTTGGTTTCCTCATTGATTTTAACTATATCTCCATGCTTACTTACTTACTTACTTAGGCGATCCCTCGTTGGACGAGTAAGATGGTCTTCCATCATGGGTTTCCCTGTGGGTCCGTAGGTGGCTGTGGAGCCCTATTCTTGCTCTGCATCTTCTTCCGCAGTGAGGGCATTGGTTTCCAGGTGGAAGGCGGTCCCGGTTGGGGTTGGCTTGATGCGCCTTCCTCCTGGCACGTTTCTCTCTTTCACCCTCCACTCGTGCCTCCTCGAATTCTGCAGCACTACTGATCACAGCTGACCTCCAGCTGGAGCGCTCAAGGGCCAGGGCTTCCCAGTTCTCCGTGTCTATGCCAGAGTTTTTAAGGTTGGCTTTGAGCCCATCTTTAAATCTCTTTTCCTGTCCACCAACATTCCGTTTTCTGTTCTTAAGTTCAGAGTAGAGCGACTGCTTTGGGAGATGGTGGTCAGGCATCCAGACAACGTGGCCTGTCCAGCGGAGTTGATGTTGGAGGACCATCGCTTCAATGCTGGTGGTCTTTGCTTCTTCCAGCACACTGATGTTTGTCCGCTTGTCTTCCCAGGTAAGTCTATGAGTCTATGTCTTCCCAGGTAAGTCCCAGGTAAGTCTAGCTTGTCTTCCCCATGCTAAGTCTATGAGAAGCAAAAATTAGAATTCTTCCAGAACTGCAAACCCTATCTCAACCAAATGTTGATAATTTATCCACACTATCATTACCCACCTTTCCACCAATTTACATTGCAAAATCTGCAATAGCCACCAATTTACATTGCAGTAGCAGCAATAACCCTCATTGCAGAAGCGACCAAGTTTTGACATCAGAGATATTTAATCACCATGTTTTATGTGAAGATGATGTAATCCACTGGAACTGACATTAGAATTGGACTCCCCATATTAAACTCCATAAGAAAAAAACAGTTTATGATATTTTCAGGTTCCCCCCCCCCCTATTTTTCTCATGTCGAAAGAGACATTTGCCAATTATGGAAACTATTGCCCTTTGTGGCTGACAAGAACTGGCTATAAGAGGGAACTTTGATTTTGGACATATTACTTGTGAAAAACTTTTGCACAATGATGGTAATTTCAGGGCCTTGTTGAGATCTTGTACCAGATCAGGAGACACTGACCTGAAAAGTCATCTTGAAATTGCAACAATGAATACAGAATGAACTAATAAACATTTGTGGTGACAAAATAGTAAAAAAAAAGTTGAAAGATGCAATGCATCACAATGTTTCTCTGTTTTGGCAGATTTGGATGTGAGTATCTCAGAGCAGTTATAACTCTTTGTTAGATATGTTGATGCTGAAGCTGCAGAAATAAGAGAAGATTTTATAGACTTTGTGAAGATATGTGATATGACAGGAGGAGGACTTGCAGACATTATTTTGAAAACATTGGGCTGAACTTGCAATATTTGCGTGGACAGGGTTATGATGGAGATGCTAATATGAATGGTCATATTACTGGTGCACAGTAGGGCTGGTCAATTCGTTTCGTTAATTAGTAATTCGTTAAAAAATTCGTTATTTTTTGAATTACGAAACGATTACAAAACATTTTTTTTAACCTGGAAGTGTTTTTAAATATCAAAACGGCAGGCGCCAAAAAATTTTGTATTTCCGTCCATTTCGGAAATACGTAAGATGGCCGCCTGCCGATGCTTGCTGAGAGGGGCGAGCGAGAGGGGCGAGCGAGCGGCGAGTGAGAGGGGCGGAAGCACTCTCTCCTGACATTTCACCCACATCTATGGCAGGCATCCTCAGAGGTTGTGAGGTCTGTTGGAAACTAGGCAAGTGGGGTTGATATATCTGTGGAATAATGTTCAGGGTGGGAGGAAGAACTCTTGTCTGCTGGAGGCAAGTGTGAATGTTGCAGCTGGCCAGCTTGATGAGCATCGAATGGCCTTGCAGCTTCATGGTCTGGCTGCTTCCTGCCTGAATGTTGCAATTGGCCAGCTTGCTTAGCATTGCTAATAGCGAGCGGCGAGCGAGAGGGGCGAGTGAGCGGCGAGCGAGAGGGGCGGAAGCACTCTCTCCTGACATTTCACCCACATCTATGGCAGGCATCCTCAGAGGTTGTGAGGTCTGTTGGAAACTAGGCAAGTGGGGTTGATATATCTGTGGAATAATGTTCAGGGTGGGAGGAAGAACTCTTGTCTGCTGGAGCGAGAGGGGCGAGCGAGCGGCGAGTGAGAGGGCCCGCCAGAGTGAGTGCCTGCCTTCCCTCCTTAATAATAATTAATAATAATTAATCCCTATTCTACTAAATTAATAATTAAATTTAAAAAATATTTAAAAAATATTGAAAAAAAAAAGGGCGCCATCTTTACAAAATGTTTTGTAAATATTTACGAAATTTTGTAAATACCGAAACTTTTTTTTGGGAAAGTTTTGTAATTATTTTAAATATCGAAACAAAAAAAAAAACCCAATTACAAATCGATTTTAGAAACAAATTTTTGCATTGTTACCCAGGCCTAGTGCACAGGCAATTATATTGCAGTAGTATCAAGTAGCTGTCTGCATCAACTGCAATGCTCACTCACTAAATCTAGCCTTAGTAAAGACTTGTAGCATTCTACCTGGCAGGAACTGCCAAGGAACAATATCATCTGTTTGTAATTTCATCAGAGCATCATCCATCAGACTGGAACTGTTGAAGAAAAATATAAAAGACTGTTTTCCTTTATCAAAAGCAAACATGTTGCCGCTTTGTGAAACCTATTGGGTTGAACGACATGAGGATTTTGTTGAACTGTACAGTGGGGTGGTGAGAACACATGAAGAACTAAAAGAGAGCCCTCTATACAACAGTGAAACTTCTTCTCAAGTTGGATGCCTTCTTTTAGCTGTTCTGAATGCTGAATTTGTAGTACACATTCTAAGAAAGCTTCTGCCATCATCCCTTTAGCTTAGCAAAATATTATGAAGAGTAGATATGGACACCTGCAGAAAAACCATTAAATACACTGGAAACTTATTTTGTCTGTGATAGATAGTTTTTACTGAGTTTGAAGAAACCTCTTCAGATTTCTGCAACATTGCCAGTGTCAACAGCTACAAAGGAAATGTTGTTTTCAACTATTAAGCATTTGAAAACATATATAAGAAGTCCAATGGGGCAAGAAAGACTGACTGAACTTGCACTGAAGTTTATTGACGGATCCTGATTTTATCAAAGTCTATTATCACAGTTCTCAAGTGTTTCCAACAAGTGTTGTGGTATTTTTTGTAACCATGAAATTACCAATTAAGAGTCATTTTCAGGGTTTTTTGAACTTGAAACTTTGTAGCTAAAATAGAAATTGGATTTAATTAAGTCTATATAAAATATAGAATGAGTCATTGAATTTAAATTATTTTGTGATATGGACCTACTCTTCATAATTTGCTAAAAACATTGTTTCAACCTCCTCACCCCTCTGATTTTTTTTTTGCCAGGGGCCTACTTACCACTATGTAAATGCTCATATTAGAGAGGAGACAGGGATCTAATTTCCCTGGTATTGGCTTCTTTCTGGAAAAGTTACATGGATACACAATCAGGGATCACACAATTGGATCCCATCATCATTGGATTTACAATGTATAATGAAATTGATGAAGGCAAGTGGGTTTTTAAAAATGCATTAAATGAATAATAAAATATTTTTGCATGCAATATTCAAAAATAATTAAAAAGGAGTTGTAAGTTAGATAGGATTGCAAGAGGAAAGGATAGAAAGAGCTTCTGTCCTTTAATGGTTGTGCAGGAGAGAGAATTTCAACAGATATTATTTGTTATCTTGTTGTATGACAAACAACACCTGATACAATTTTCTCTTCTACACGGTTAATAGGGTGATAAGATTCCTGTTGCTTCTTTCGCCTGACAAACCCTCATAGTATATCAGACATGTTCAGAAAAAAAGTTAAAAAACCAAAAGAAAAAAAAAACACCCAATAGTTTGGGTCCAGCTCATGGTGATAGCAGGTTAGTAAAGCAAGAAAGTCTTGCTTCTCACTGTAATCATGGGAGAATAAGATGAAGAAGGACATCAAATTGGCATGATGAACTCTTAACGCTTGTAACCACGACTCTGATGAGAATAGTGAATAGCATCCAATGAGGTCATTCTTGAACTGATTGTAATGAGACCACAAAATAGCACAATTACCTATTCATACAAATGATTTTCAAAACCTGTGTGTGTGTGTGTGTGTGTGTGTGTGTGTGTGTGGTTGGGGGAGGTATGGAATTAATTTCCTCCACTTGAGGTCCTGCTGCCTTCATTTTCGCCAAGGCTTGAGCTGCCAAAATCATGCTGGGCTGAATATAAGTGCTGAGCAGAGAACTCTCTTTGAAGATTTTTCTTTTTCTGCTTTTTTAAAAAAAATTCTTGCATCATGGAGAAAGTGCCAAACTCATTAGCTTAAAAATGGAGGGGAAAGTTTAAGTGTCAGAAACCTGCCCAAGGAACAGCAACCGATAAGTCTGTAGTGTCTGGCCTTAATGCAAATTTCATTATGTTAATTTAAAAGATATAACCTTAAGGTTTAACCTGAAACCTGGTACCACATTACCACCCTTGCTCACTTTGTTCTGGAGTCATGTAATATCATCTGGACCATTTCATCCATTTTATGGCAGGCATTCAACTACTAGAGACCTATATATCACAAAGGTATCGGATCTTATCTTATCAGACCTTGTAAGCACTTAGATAGGAGGTGGGGGCAAGGAATATCAGGTAGTGTAGGCTATATTTTAAATGAAGGCAATGGCAAAACACCTCTGAATATTCCTTGACTGAGGGAACCCTATGAAATCAATGAGGCCATCATAAATTGACATGTGAATGTAAGACACATAAACACATTCAAATACTAAAGTGGCTCAATGAAATGAAAAGTAGCTTTAATCATGGATTTAATGTGTCCCCCCTCGGGGGTTGAAAAGGGCGAGGTAGAAGTGCGAGAAATAAATAAATAATAATGCCAGAAATGCACCCAAAATCTGAATTGTTTCCCCATCAATCCATACAGTATGTAGTATTTAACGGTGCATCTTGCCATTAATATATGTAGTATTTTAATGATTTATAGGATTTTAATTGTGTATTTTATATTGTATTTAATAATTTGGTTTTCATGTATTTCTCTATTTACCATCAGCCATTCTTATGATCTCATCAGACACAGTCTTCTTTGAATCTGCTCCCCATTTCTCTATGTTGCAAAAACGGAATTGTAAAGATGTTAAAAATCACTGGAACTGTCCCTATGGAATGAATCACTGCTGAGGCTGCTTAAACGGTGAAATAGAGAAAAGTTTATTAATGTATATTGAACCAACAGCTGTCTTCTTAAACGAGGCACATAAGCTTAAATGGTTACAGAGCACAATAATCTTAGTGGTTACTTAAATAGGTTTCCTTAACTTAAACGTGAGCAAGATCCCTCACTCTACCCTGATTTAGTAGCAGTGAGTCCCTCAGACAAACCAAATCTGGTGGTCCCCAGAGTAAATAGCTTCCCTCTTAACAGAGTTCTCAAACAGTTAAACTACTCTGACCCCCAGAGAGTAAAACACCTGTGTCCTCAATCCAACACAAGCCCACAGGTGTCTACTTTGACCCTTCTGGCCATATAGTTGTAGAATCACCTGCCCCAAAATACTCTCTGCCAGGAAAATTCTGTGCTCACCAAAAATCTGCCACCCTTCCCTTCAAAGCCAAATTCCTTGTCCACCTCTGTGACAAGTTGCCAGCTTATTCCTCTCTCCGCTAAACTCCTCCCATTCTGCCTTAGCCAATCCAGGGATAGCTCCAACTCCTTCTACTATTCTATTCTAACCCTCCTAAGATGTCTGCTGTAAAGAACCCTTACCTTATTAGAAGCCAGGGTGCAGGGCCTGGAAAAAGCCTGTAGGTCTAGAAGGATAATTAATGGGCAAGGCGAAGCATCAGCGGCCATTTTAGAGTAGGGAAGATGCCATCTTAGAGAGTTTCAGAGAGGGGGGCGTGTCTTAGGCTTTAGACAGCAGGGAATGGTCGAGATTGGTGGAGAAAAAGGGGGCGGAGTTTAGGAGACTCAGAGGGAAAAAAAGGAGCGTTTTAAGTTATAGAGATTGAACTGGGGGTTTGAAGAGAAGGGGTGTTTAGGAGTTTGGTGTCAAGGGTTAGAAGAAAAAGGCAAAGGCCTAGCCAAAAGTTTGCCAGCAGGGTAGCTAAAGCAAACTGACAGCTATTAAGAGTGTAGCTGGGTAGTAGCAGGATAGAATCAGGCTAGATTTATCTGGGCTACTGAAGAATTTCTGACAGAGATTCAGTCCTGTTAGGATTCTTGTTTTGTTTTGAGAGGGTTAGAGAGAGAGAAAGGCCTGAGTTTGGCCAGAGTTACTAGCAGGGATACCTAGTAGTAAGCTAGCAGCTATTAGCAAGATAGCTGGGAAGTAGGAAGATAGATCCAGGTTAGGACTATCTGTGCTGCTTTAAGAATTACTGTCAGACAAACTATCCTGTAAGTATTCTTGTGAGGAGGGAGAGAAGAATCTCTTAAGTAACAAAAACAGAACTATTCATGTAACCGACACGCTTTTAAGATACAACTTTCTGAAACAGCCTAAATTTTAACTGCATTTGTTCCTGTTATAATTAATAAACTTTGCTGATTATTGTTCATCAAAACCTGACTCAAGTGTCCCTCTATACTTGAAGATCACAAAAGCATACTTTCAAAGTAAATAAGCCTTTTAAAATTTGGGTAACCCTTGACAATTGATTGTTGCTCTTAGTATTGATGGCAGCATTGATTAGTGATCTGAATAGATCTTTATAATTTGGTGGCAGCGAGTGAGATCTGATTTATCCGATCGTTATATCTGCCTCCCTGGATTACCTTCTCAAAATGGAGGCCGGCTTACTGAGATCTTAGGCTCCTACTGTGGACTACGAGGCAAGGATCATCACATGCACCATTTAGTGTAGAGATACTGAATCCAGAGTACTTTTGGAGGAGTTAAAGTGTTACCCTACTCCCAATCGCAGAAAGCCAGAGAATGTGGTGGAAAGATGGATCTGAAGGGGGAAAGGACATGAAATGGCAGAAGACAGAGTCTGATGGGAGGGAACAGAGTAAGATGGTTCTCTCCACTGTCCCACGCTTCCTCCCTCTTCCCCACTGCCCATATGATGAGGTCCCTAGAGTCTAGGTGCTGTCCAGTGGGGTGGTGAAATTGCTATAGGTTTTATTCTGAACATTAAGTAGCTATTCAAGATGTTGAACCCATTTGAGCAATTCCCTGGCATAAGATTTGTATTGGACTCCCTGGAAGCAATGTGGTCTATTTTGCCATCTCAGTTGCTTCTGCTACACACAGAATCCATTAGGAGTTGTGCAATTATCTGCTGCCAAAACTGCTTGTAAAACACAACAAATGTTGTAACAGCTCTATATGGTGCAGAAAATGGCTTGAAAAAAAATAGTTTTCTTTAACACACAATAAAAAGAAAAACAACAACAATGTACTTGTATCAATTCAGCCAAACGTTTCTTACAAAAAATACGATTTCATAATTCTTCCAAATAACATGTAATCGTTACATTTTTTAACTTATTAGCTTTTTTAATTTTTAAAGTGAAGACACTGCCTCCTTTAAAAAATAGGAAAAGAGTATGGAATCTGAAGTACTGTTCCATTATCTGGCCGGAGGCCACTAGGGGGTGCTAGAGAGAGAAGAATAGTCTATTTTATGGGGATGGAGGGGCGAAAGCAGTAAAACCATTTCACCCTGTTTTCTTGTTATACCTCCTACCATGTCTCCGCCATGGAAACAACCCTCATTTATAATATGGGAAGTGGGGAGGAGGAATAACCTGTGAAAATGGGAGAAATGGTTTTCCTCCTTCAATTTCCCCTTGTAAAATGGACTGTCCTTCTCTCTGTATCACCCCCTAGTGGCATCCACATGGATAAATAAAAAAAAATTCTCTTACAACATTGAGTTTCCTAATAAATAAAAAGCAAAAGTAATGAGCATAGATTATTCACTTTGTGAAAAAGTAATGGTGTTACCAATCATTACGTTATTTGGGAGCAGCAACCAGGGATCATAGCAATCAATAACTTCTTAAGGCAGTGGATTACATCAGATTGGTCTGTCAGGTCGTTGCTTTTGCTCCCGAGTGGGATATAAGATCTGCTGAGATCATCCGAACTGCTAACAACTAGTGAATTACCCCCTGCCCCCAGCTCAGTAACTCATGCACCTTCTATACTGCCATATAAAATCCAGATTATCTGCTTTAAACCAGATTAAATGGCATTGTAGATCCAGCCTCAGTGGGAAACTACTGAGGGCTTAATTTGGATTTTTTTTAATTGCTGATGCTGCAGAGACTTTTCCTTACCCCTTTAGATGTGAAACTGAACAAAAAGGCATGTGGCTAGAATGTAAGAAAGAAGGAGATCTTTTTAAAAACTTTTATTCTAAGCAAGCAATGTACAGCCCCTTCTACACTGCCATATAATCCAGGTTATGAAATCAGATAATCCACATTATCTGATTTGAACTGGATTATGTGAGTCTACACTGCCATATAATCCAGTTCAAAGCAGATAATCTGGATTTTATATGGCAGCATAGAAGGAGCCTCCATGAGCAAAAAAGTCTATCACTGACCTCAAGGCATCTTCCCTGAGGCATCTCTGGGAGATGTTACAAAGTTCCTACATTATTCAGGTCACAGTCATCTGAGGTTAAAAGAGAGATGAACCAGTTATGTGTCTAACAGAAATATTGGTATTCCACTCAAGTTACAGGTGAATTTCTAGGCTTCAATGTTCATGGAGGAAGCTGGGAAGTCTGAAGGTTTTCAGCCAGGCTCAACTCAACTCCCTATGTAAAGCAAAGTGCCTCGGTCCAATGTCCCCCTCTCGCCAAAGTTTATATGATGAAAATGAGTATTAGATTTGAACTTTTACTGGATTACTTGACTTTACTTGAAATTTACAGTAAATATAAATGAGTTTTCTGCACTTTTTGGAAGTAAATGCCAGTGTGCATGGTTTCTAATATATATTACATCCCCACCACCTGACAATATTAAAAACATACAAAAAACTTTTAGAATTGCAAAATAACCACAATACATTTACCAAGGGATTAGAAACATTCAGCATTCTAGAAGTTGGTGGAGTAAAAATCCAGCAGCCCTAGCATACATATTCAGTAGTGAACGGCAGTCTACAGACATCTTGAAATCCACCTCTGCATGAACCCTTTAGACCTCAGCTTTATGCTAGATATGTATTGCAGAGCTAATGATCAGTATGTAGGTACAGCATAGCTAGTAACCTTTATTACTTTAACTTTACACAAGAAGTCCTGAAATGTCAATCTAAGCTGACAAATATGCTAAAATTGTTTGAATGTATGCTTTTGGTGAAGTTGTAATTACAGATAAGGTAGCTGATGTTCCTTCTAGAGCAGTGGTTCTGAACCTGGGGTCCCCAGATGTTTTTGGCCTACAAGTCCCAGAAATCCCAGTCAGTTTACCAGCTGTTAGGATTTCTGGGAGTTGAAGGCCAAAAACATCTGGGGACCCCAGGTTGAGAACCACAGTTCTAGAGCAGCCCTTTCAGGGTCAGCTAATTTATTATATTTATAATAATATAATTTACTACATTATTATTATTATTATTATTATTATTATTATTATTATTATTATTGGGTGGTGGTGTGGATAAATACTCTACAGCAAACATTGGCAAACTTTGGACCTCCAGATGTTTTGGACTTGAACTCCCAGAAATCCCAGGTATTGAGATCCTACACCTCTTCCAAACCCCAAAGGTTGACCAGGAGGGCATGGAGCCAGCCCCCCCCCACTTACCCTCCAAACTTACCTGAGGGGCTTGGCTGCATACCTGAGGGGCCTGGCTGCCCTGGAAGTCAATCCCCACAGGGCCTGCACCTGGAAAGATCTGGACCTTACATTAAGCTCCTGATCTTTCCAGGTGTTTAATTAATCCTGGGAATCAGTTGGACACCCCAAGAAACCCAAGAGAGGTCCCACATTTTGAGCCTGTCTGGAATGGCCCTCAGTGGGTTTCTATAGTTGAGTGGGTATTCAGAGTCTTAATCCAACACTCAGACTACACTCAAAATAGTCATCACCTGAACAATGTCCTCCAACACAAGCGAATGGACCCAAAAAACGTGATATATAAAATATCAACAGGGTTTCAACATTTTCTATTCTAAGGTCAAATTCCCCCCACCTGAAAAACAATACTCTCAAATTACATTTTGCTTCCACTAGCTGTTTGACATTTCATGTCAAGATCACTGATAAAAAAAATAACTCTCTTTGAAAGATGCACTGCTTTTTGCCAAAGGCTGTCCCTTTGCTAGCGATGGACCTTGTATTAATATGAAACAGGTTTGCAAGGCCAAAGTGTACATGCTGGGGGAGAAGTTTCTTGTTGGCTTTAATGCTCTCCATAATTCAGAAAGACTTTTTTTGGAAACTGGTCAAATATATAAAATACATTTCTTTAAATAATAGTGTTTATTACATTTTAAACATGCATTGGCTAAAATGACAAAGCAAAAAATGGTTATACAAAGACATGTGCACTTAACTCCCTCAGCTAACCCCAAACCCACCAGAACTAAAATACCAAAAGATAAACACACTGAAAGCTAGGAAAATGGAATAGGTAAGGTTGTAAGGGTAAAAACATTGGGGTTTGGGATGGGTGGAGGGGAAGGGGATACTACACTAAGGGTATGGTTAGAACTTCCAATCGTCTTTATCATGGAAAGTACAGCGTGAGGCAAAAAAGCTTCCTTTTTTCAAAACTTAATAGAACCCATTGTATGAATCAGAATTTTTTTTAATAATGTAGGCGCATACCTAAAGTTTTGTATTACGTAGTTTTGAAGATCAAATTAGGTAGGTGACGTCCCCCATTCTCCATTCTCCATACACTGAGTAAACCGATTTCTGGCGTTTGTCATGGCTCTTGCCAGCATAGCAGGCGTTATGTTGGCAATTTCTTTCTGGATGTTGGTCTTCAAATGTTGTAGGGTCTTTGGACAGTTCACATAAAAACGAAATTTCAAAAAACCCTATAGAAAAAAATCACAAGGAGCCAAATCTGGAGAGTGGCTGGCCACACCAAATCCGCTCGAAAAGTAGGCCTCAATGGCAAAAGTAAACTCCTCACTGTTCCAACACATGATGGTGACTGAACTGTGTCAGAACAAAACTTTATACTCCCACCTCTCAAAAGAGACCACTAGCACTCTGCTATGTCTTCAACCGACTGAATGGTGCACATTTAAAAAAGGAAGTTATGCTGCCTCACCCTGTATTTCTTCTTTCTACACTTTCTATTATCTCAGTTGTACTCTTCTCTCCTCTTTCTTTTTCAATGGCCCGGCGGTGGGTTGGTCCATCCATCTACGTCAACATTTTGATGTTCTTTTGCCATCTCTCACTGGATTCCAGTTCATTTCTTCTTTATATATTTCCTGATTTCTTTTTTTTAAAAGAGTAGTCAATTCATCCATGTTTCTGATTTTTAATATTTTGATTAGCCAATCCTCAATGTTTGGTATTTCTTTTAGTCTCCACATTCTTGCATATACTATTCTTACAGCTGTTGTTATATTTGTTAGTAAGGTCTCTACATTCTTTTCAAGATTTAGTTTTGTTATTCCTAATAAATATACTTCTGAGCCTATTTGAAATTTATATTCAATTTTTTTTGAGTTTCCTCATGAATTTTATTCTAATATTGTTTGGCTTTCCTACATGTCCACCATATATGGTAATACGAGCCTTCCTGTGTTTCACATTTCCAGCAATTGGTTTGCATTTTTTATTAATTTGTTCCAATTTTTGGGTGTGATGTACTACCGGTATATCATTTTAAACTAATTTTCTCTAAGATCATATGCATAAAGACTCTTTAATTTTCTATTCCAGCTTTCCTCCCATTCTTCCAGTCTTATTTGTCTTCCAATATTTGATGCCCATTTTACAATGCAATCTTTTATCTCTTCCCTCTCTGTGTTCCACTTTAATAATTTCTTATACATTTTTGTGATTGATTTCTTCTCTGATATCATAATTTTATCCCAATATATTTCTTTATCCATAAATCCTATCTTATTATCCTTCTTGTAATCTTTTAGTTGATTATAATGGAACCAAGTGATGGTTCCATAATTTTTATTTATTTCTTCTTGAGTTTTAAAAATCCAATTACCTTCTTGTTTCTTCACAGTCTCTTTATAAATTGGCCAGTTGGCCCAATCTAGTAATTGTCTTTGAGATGTCTTGAGGGGGGGAAACCATAATGGAGTTTTTGGGTACATTCTCTCTCTGTATTTTGCCATATTTGCATCAATGCCACTCTTATATAATGATTTCTAAAACTTTTCTCAATTTTTATTTTATCCTGCTATATATAGGCATGCCAGCCTTTTAAATCAAAATCTCCAGGGTTAAAAAAAAATCTGTTTTAATAATATCCAATCCTTAATCCACATTAACGAGCATGCTTCCTAATATAATTTTAGATCTGGCATACACAGACCTCTCCTTTGTTCTTTTCATCTATTAAATATTTAAAATTTATCCTAGGTTTCCCCCCTTACCATATGAATTTTGAGATTTCCCTATTCCATTCTGTAAATACCTTCATATTTTGTAGGACAGGTATATTTTGGAATAAAAATAACATATTGGATAAAATCACCATTTTAGTAATTGATATTCTGCTTATTAAAGATAGATTTAGATTTTTCCAGTTCTCTAAGTCTCTTCTGATTTATCTCCACTTGATTTCACAGTTGTGTTTCACTAATTGCAAGTTTTTCGCCGTTATTGTAACATCCAAGTATTTTATCTTTGTTGCAATTTGGAATCTCACTTTCCTCATCAAGAGGTCCTGTCACTTTTTTGTCATTTTTGGTCAATATCTTTGTTTTCTCCATATTAATTTTTAATCCTGCCAATTCCCCATATTCCTTTATTTTCTTCATCCAGTGGGGCCAGGTTTTGCGCATGTGTTGTAATGTATATTTTAATTTCTTTTGGATTTAAAAATTATTTTCACAGGTTTTTTGGTTTTTTAATTGTTGGGTATACCTTGGGGGTATGAGGCATTTCGAGGCCAAATTTGGTGTCATTTGGCCATGTAGTTTTGTCCTCATGTCAAACAGAAGCTAGATAGATCATAGATAGATAGATAGATAGATAGATAGATAGATAATATATTGGGAAGTGTCCAACATGATCAGAATATTGAACTTGCCTGCCATGTACTAATCTTGTTATGTATCAAATAATAATAATAATAATAATAATAATAATAATAATAATAATAACAACAATAACAACAACAACCAGAAGTATGTGTAATATTTGGAAACAGACTTTTCCCTTTTGGCTACATTCATGGTTATTTTTTTAAAATAAAATATGAACAAGGGGGACTCATATATGTGTCCTATTCACTAGAACTGGGGTATGATGGCAGAGACAAAATCAGGTATGATTTAGTGCACCCAGAAGAACTTTTAAACCATATGATATTATGTCAGTTCTGTGGAACTATTGGGGTCTGTGGTGCTTGTGAAATTGGTTTGAGGTCCTGCTGTAAGGAAATCCCCTCGGGTAGGCAAAGCAAACAGGAAAAGATCCCATTTTGAAATACAATAGGGGTCAGGCTTGTTTATGAGAATATCCAGGTGTTTCAGAAATATCAAATATGAACTGTGCCTCAATAGAATATGTGTTGTTTTGTATGTTTTCCATTGAGTTCTCTATATTTACTAGGCTTGGGCGGTTTTGTTTGTTAATTTCGTAATTCGTTATTAATTCGTATTTAAATTAGCTTACAATCCAATATTGAGCCATGCAGGAATAGTGTGAGGAGTAAATTAGATTTGAAACAATTTTTTCAATTTATTTCGTAATTATTTCATAATTATTTTGTAATTATTTTGTAATTATTTCGTAATTATTTTGTAATTATTTCGTAATTATTTTCGCATGTCTGCTGCAAGTTTTATAGTTGTTGTGTGTTTTATCACACCAACAGTCAACAACAGAGGGAGAGGGAAGCTTCAGAAGTTCCCCCTGTCCCATTTGGAGGTGTTTTTTTTAGCATATTGCGCAATCACGTCCGCCATTAACGAATCGATTCATAATTATACGAAATTTCGTATATTTCGAAATTTTTAAAAGGAAAATTTTGGAATTATTAAAAAAAACGAAACGCAAGGGCTCCCTAAAAACAAAACGAGTTTAGAATCAATTTTTTCCGTGGTTACCCAAGCCTACATATGCTTCTTCTGTCTCAGAAACTGAACTCCTTTTGTATATTCATATAATCCCATCACAGACTCTTTCCATTGCCTTAAATCATATGTTTAAGCTTAAGCCTGGACAGGCACTCTGAATAGCTCTAGTTTAAAATGGACAAATGACAGTTTTGCATTCTTCCCACCACAGGGAAAACTCCATTCAACTTCAATGTCAGCAAGAGTCTCCAACCAATAGAAGCCCAATCTTGGTTTGACCATTTCTAAGATAATCAGGGGGAGGGAGCGGGTCTTTTGAATGGCTGCAAAACAAAATAAAAAGTCTTGCACTGTATTGCCAGGGGATGTCAGATTCTTTTTGAGTAGAGGCTCTATATCAGACATCCTTTCATACCTGAAGTTAATAAACTTCTATTTGTTGCCTTCAAACCTGGTATGCATTTCATCATCTGGCTGTTAAGGTAGCACAGTGATGGATACACACTGCTCCTTAAGTGGCTAGCTGATTTCAGCTTCAACACAATAGGTAATAAGAAAAGCTTATAGTTACATGTGTTATAGTGCCACTGCTATTGTCTCTGAGGGGTCCTTCTCCACTGTCACCTTCCTTCCAGCTGCTGCCTAGTAGGTGGTTGGAAAATGTAGTCTGGTTTCTCAGTAAGAATCTATCTTTTATGGAAGACACCATCAGCAACACTGCTACCATCAGCACAGCCTCTTGCCTCATAGGAGCATGCAACCCCATCAACATATATCTATCTGGCTGGCTGGCTGACTGTTGATCTACCTCTGTTGTTCAGCTATTCTCTATCTTGCTTTTCTCCCAATAGAAAATTCAAGTCCAACTAGCAATCTGTTTTTATTTCATTTCATTTGACATTAAAGTCCAAGGTAGGCCTTTCACCTTAGACAAACCCACAATGATTTGACTATAGAACAGTTAGGAAGCTCAGTCTATTCTGGCAAACACGACTTATCTTGCTTGAAGGAGTCCTCAGACTTACCATTAAGTACTTTGTTCCTTTATATTGAGGTTTTATAATCATTATTACTCTGCAAATGGGATACAAAATGTAGCCTTTTAAGCAGAAACACATACAGACACCACAGGTAATGTGTTTTGGATGGAAAATTTTGGAAGCTGAATGTGTTCCTCATATACAGCAGGGAGACCACACATAAATCGAACTCACTTATCTTTCTTTACAGCTGTTTCCCCAGATTTCATATGTGCTTGTTTTCCTGCCATTTGATGAGTGATAAGCCTCTGCTACCCACAGAATGCAGAACAAAAATAATAAAGCCAATTTTTCACCTGTGCTGACCCTTGAAATAATTGCATTGTGCACCATTTTCTGCTGTGATTAATAGCTGTGACAGCTATCATTTGGCTGAATAGTTAATACTGGTAATAAAGAAGAAAACAATTGTTATTTCTACCATCTGCAATCTGGCATCAATGTTTTATAGAAGTGAAGCTGTGTATGAAGGAACATCTTCCTTTCTTCATAAAACGGCTAAATTATTTCTGCAGTCTATTTCTACATAAAGAGAACTAAAGGCTATTCTACTTAGAAAATCTGTATGGATGTTTTAAAGCTTTTAGAACTATTATGTTTGTTGTGTTGCCAAAGGACCGGAACCAGGATTCTAGAACTAAACAAATGTATTACATTAGTAAAGCTCTAAAGTCCCTTCCACACAGCTGAATAAAATCCACATTGAATTGGATTATTTGGCAGTGTGGATCCAGATAACCTAGTTCAAAGCAGATATTGTGGATTATCTGCCTTGATATTCTGGATTACAGAATACATATATGGCAAACATTCAGTGCTTTTATACAATTAAGAACAAAGATGGTACATAGATAGAGGCAAGACATCTGGAGGCTGTGCTCCACTCTGGCCATGGTGAGGTGCTATTGTTCTATTTTTCTGTGCCAAGGAGCCTGTTATCTTCCTGATCAAATTACCAGCATGTCTTCATGGGCGCCAAAGTGGTACCTATTGATCTACTCACATTACTGTTTTCGAACTGCTAGGTAAGCAGAAGCTAGGGCTGATGGCAGAGTATACCTCACCCACAGCTTGAACAGCCAACCTTCTGGACAGCAAGATGTACTGCAGTTCAACCTGCTGTGATAACCATGGCCCCTAACAATTAACATTTATGATATGGGAAAGGGGGTGGGGAAAATGTTTTTCCTTTTTCACCTCCCCCCACCCATAAAAAGGACTTTTCTTCTCTGTCTAAACATGTAAAACACGACAAACAAATCATAGAATCATAGAATCAAAGAGTTGGAAGAGACCTCATGGGCCATCCAGTCCAACCCCCTGCCAAGAAGCAGGAATATTGCATTCAAATCACCCCTGACAAATGGCCATCCAGTCTCTGCTTAAAAGCTTCCAAAGAAGGAGCCTCCACCACACTCCGGGGCAGAGAGTTCCACTGCTGAACGGCTCTCACAGTCAGGAAGTTCTTCCTAATGTTCAGATGGAATCTCCTCTCTTGTAGTTTGAAGCCATTGTTCCGCGTCCTAGTCTCCAAGGAAGCAGAAAACAAGCTTGCTCCCTCCTCCCTGTGGCTTCCTCTCACATATGTATACATGGCTATCATATCTCCTCTCAGCCTTCTCTTCTTCAGGCTAAACATGCCCAGTTCCCTAAGCCGCTCCTCATAGGGCTTAAATGATCTATCTATCTATCTATCTATCTATCTATCTATCTATCTATCTATCTAATCTATCTAATCTATCTAATCTATCTAATCTATCTATCTATCTATCTATCTATCTATCTATCTATCTATCTATCCAGGGCAATGAAGAGAATAAAGCAGTGGTGGTGCGTGTAGCTGAGGCTTGACTTTTATATTGTTTTTACTTGAGACACTTTTTTAAAAGGAGTAACTCATTACCCCAACCAGAATCTTTTCTTCCAATATCTTCAGCTGCATTCTTTTGAGGTAAACTTTCTTCTCAATAAATGGACAAGAGTCTTAATGATAAAGAACTGATCAAGGAAATATTTATTTAAGAATTCACAGGTCTACCATCTTAAACAGTTTCCAGTATAACTCTCAGTATGGCTTTTATTTCCACCAGACTGGTTTTATTTTACTGTGAAGTTTCTTTCCTTTCTTAACTGACTATTCAAGGCACTGGCTTGCCTTATTCTCCCTTCAGCTATGCCCACTGAAGTTATGGATTTCTATTGGGTTTCTTTTCCCCTTAGCTCATGAGCTAATTACTAATTTAAACAGGTCCAATTGACTCTGTAAACACACAGGCTGAAGACTTAAACCCCTGGGTTCGCTTTCTCCACACACCAGAACCCAACTTCTACTTTGGTCCACTGACTAAAAGAAAACTGACTCTTTTAAAATGCCTGCCCCTGCCAGGTGGCAGTTAGCTCCGCCCCTTTGGCTTCTCTAACTTGGATACATTCTAACAGCCGGTTCCATCACTATGGCAATGCCTCAGCTCAGGCGACACATAAGCTGGCCTGCACTAATCATATCCCCACATCAATAAACACATTTAAAACATACATTATAATTAGCTATTTTGTTACGGCCCCTTTTTGGAGTCTGCCTGGATAATGGAACAGTACCTATTATTATTATTATTATTATTATTATTATTATTATTACTTTATTTTTTTACCCCACCTCCATGTCCCCGAAGGGACTCAGGGTGGCTTACATGAGGACAAGCCTGAGATTCAACATAGTTAAAATACAACAACAAAATTCATTAAAAAATTCAAACTATATAAAACAACCACAGAATACAATATATAGCAAACATCTAGCAATGGTCTGAATAGTGCATAGTACTGAGTTCGGGCGGGCGACTGGTGCAAATCATTTGCTAAAAGATAGGGTTGATCGTAAACCTGACCGATCGTAAACCTGACCGGGGTATAGGGTGGCAACCTGTGTTGGATGGGGTTACACTCCCCCTGAAGCCACAGGTCCGCAGTTTGGGAGTCCTCTTGGATTCATCGCTTACGCTTGAGGCTCAGGCGTCGGCGGTGTCTGGGAGGGCTTTCGCACAATTGAGACTCGTGCGCCAACTGCGACCGTACCTCACGAAGGCTGACCTGGCCAGGGTGGTCCATGCCTTGGTCACCTCTAGATTGGACTACTGTAATGCGCTCTACGTGGGGCTGCCCTTGAAAAGGGCTCAGAAATTTCAACTGGTCCAACAGGCAGCAGCCAGGATGTTAACTGGGAAAGAAAGGAGAGAAAGAGGGAGGGAAGGTTGGCCACAGCAATGCGTGGCAGGTACAGCTAGTAAATGTCATAAATACATAAATAATAAATGAATATAACCCAGAATATCAAGGCAGATGTCCCATAATATCTGCCTTGAACTGGGTTATCTGAGTCCACACTGCCATATAATTCAGCTCAATGTGGATTTTACACAGCTGTGTAGAAGGGGGCCATCTTCTAGTTTTGTGATAATGTACTTATACTTATCAGAATCAAAACAGTAAAACTCTGCCTGATTGTGAACTCTACACTGACCCAAGCTCTTTCACAATAAAAAACACGTTAGACAGTGGAGAGTCTGCTAGACATTCTAGATTTATCTAGTTCAACAAATCCTTACAAAAGTCTTGATTTGTGATGTTGAAAAAAGTGCTGCTAAACATTACTGTATGTTTTCTCTCCTTTCTTCCAAAATGCAATGCATTGAAAAGTGTAGCAGTGAATTCACATGTCCCCTGGGAAGAATGTGGTTTTGTCTTTACAAGGGGATGAAAATGGTTTTTCGTTTAAACTCCCTTGGGTGTGCACTCTCCCTCTCTCTTGTACAAACAATAATAAACAATGAATTGAATTATTAACTTATTGAAAAGAAGGATGACGGGAATGGAAAGAGATTAACAACAAATGTCAATTTATAATTGAATTTTGTTTTTGTTTCGATGGGTACAAAAAGATGCTTAATTACCGTACCCCTTCTGTTTTGTCATCTATAGAAAAAGCTGTGTGGGGTCTTTGACTAAGTGTTTTGTCAAGATAGGTGAGGAATCTTAGCCAATAAGAAGGATGCAAACATGGCACTTCTATTGCATTTCTCAGCTTTTTTACTCCTTGCTATTCCCCAACTGCTAAACACATTCCCATTTACTTATGCAAAAGAGGACAATGGATGGTGTAAGTTTGCTAGTTATCAAAGAAAGCAGTAAAGCCACTGCCAAAATGATTTTGGCCTTATGTTTTCACATTACAGTATAGATTTAAGTGCAAACAAAAGTGCATTACCAAACGGATGTCCAATGGGATGGACAAGTTTGCACACAATGGCAGAAAGAAGACAAGTTCGGAAAGCCCAATAGAATGCAGATAACACAGAACCTTATCCAACACAAAGGATAAAGGAATAAAGGAATTTTCAGCACATTAAACGAAAACAACAACAACCCAGAACTACATAATTTAAACCATCACAAAAGGAGAGAACCATCTTAGTAGCAGTTGTGTAAAAAAGATTTTTTTCAATCAATCTTTATAAGAAAGGATTTGGAATACAAAAATTCAATTACTGAGACATTCAGAAATAATATTTAAATATCACAAAGGTTGAAAAACAATACGTTTATTTATTTATTCAATTTACTCTATTTGCCTCGATGCAAATAGAGTAAATTGTTCCTTAGGCTTGGAGGATGATAGCTATGAAGGACACTTCTTTTTTGGGAAAATATAAGAACAGCTTTTTTTGGATCAGACAAAAGATCTATTCATATTGCATTCTGGTCATATAGTCATCAGCCAGATGCTCAAGGGAAGCTCACAAGTACAATGTAATTGCAACAGCAAACTCTGACTCATGAACCCTAGCAAATAATAAACAGAAACAAGACTGTGTTTGATACTTGAGGAAACATATCTCCATCTTGACAAATGGTCTCATTTACCCAGTTCAAGGTGTCAAAGTTGAAAGATTTCGCTACATTTTGTGAGTCTCGTTTTCCTTCAAAAATACCCATTTCCCATTGAGACAAATCACATATTTCCTTGGAAATCTGTGTGGCACTAAGGCTTGTGCTGCAGGTCCACCAAACATAGATGAGTGATTAGGATGTGGAAAGCTGTTTAAAATTTCCCTCTACTAAGTGTGAAAAATAATATAATGTTTACTGCCCAACCAACAGAATAAACACACAATATATGGACTGAAATATAATCCAGTTATTTTGATGGTCACCTATTTCTTTGTGACATACATAACTATCTATGTAGGGTTGCCTTTGAAGACTGTTCAGAAGCTTCAAATGGTCCAACGGGTGGCAGCCAGGTTGTTAAAAGGAGTGCCGCTCAAGGAGCACACAACTCCTCTGTTGCACCAGCTCCACTGGTTGCCTGTCTGCTACCGAGCACAATTCAAAGTGCTAGCTTTAGCCTATAAAGCCCTAAACGGTTCTGGCTTGCTTATCTGTCCAAACGTATCTCTCCTTATGAACCATCTAGGAATTTAAGCTCCTCTGGGGAGCCCCTGCTCTTGGTCCCACCTTCTTCACAGGTTCAGAAGGTGGGGATGAGAGACAGGGCCTTCTCAGCGGTGGCCCCTCGGCTGTGGAACACCCTCCGTAGGGACATTAAAGTGGCCCCACCCTCTTAACATTTTGTAAAAAAGTCAAAATCTGGCTTTTTGAGCAGGCTTTCTCAAATGCAGTGTAGCAGACAACCCCTGATCTCAAAACGACTGGACAATGCGACTGGATAATGATTTTGGTATGAGACGCAGAGGATCTATGTTTTTATCGGTTTTATTACTTAGTGAATCTTATTTATGTAAACTGTTTTAACTGTTTTATATTATTGTGGGCATCAAATTGTGCCATTTTGTAATCCTGAGTTGCCCTTGGACTGAGAATGGCAGTATAGAAATATAGTAAATAAATAAATAAATAAATAAATAAATATGTGAGAAGCAATCTGGTTCGGGAGAAGCTGAGGCAGTTGGTCTCTTCCTGACCACTTCCACAGATCTCCCTAGATGAAAACATTAGAGTCCAAGAGCACATCCAGACAGCACCTAAAGCAGTGGTTCTCAACCTGTGGGTCCCCAGGTGTTTTGGCCCACAACTCCCAGAAATCCTAGCCAGTTTACCAGCTGTTAGGATTTCTGGGAGTTGAAGGACAAAACATCTGGGGACCCACAGGTTGAGAAGCACTGACCTAAAGTGTGTGTCCTCCCGCATTTTCATGTGAAGTGTCCAAACGACACCCCATGTAAAAATGAATGCTTTCAGGACAAAGCAGGAAAACACTGCTTTGTTCCATAATAATTCGTTAGCTAAAAAAACCTGAGGGTCTTTGCGGTGTCTGGACCGCCCCCTCAAAAGTCCAGGGACTTCTGAGGGGGCTGTCCACACAGCCCTCTCATGTTTCCGGGCTCCAGGAAACACCCTCCCCAACCCCCACAGCAAAGCCTTCGAAAAGGAAATGAATTTACTTGGTTGCCATTCCCCCATCTCTGGAGCTCTCCTGGAGCATAGAAATGGTGCACCAGGAGAAGGGGGGGGGGAGAAGAGGAGGAAAATCACTCCCCCCCCCTTTCTCCTTGTGTGTCATTTCTATGTGCCAGGAGAGCTCTGGAGAAGTGGGCATGGTGGCCAGGTAAATTCTTTTCATTTTTAAAGGCTTTTCTAGGGGTGGAGGGTTGTTTAGTCTCCTGATGCTTTGCTGGAAAGTCCCACAGGGCATGTGGACACCCCCTCCGCAGAAAAGCACACACTTTCTGTAGCGTGCGTGGACTTTAACTGGGATGAAATCGTGTTTAACAAACTCAATTAATCCCTTGTTAAAGGGCTGTCTGGAACCGCCCCAAGAGAGGAACAGCATTTTTAACGCAGCTTTCTCTCAGGCACATCCTTTCCAGGAAAGGTAACCCCAGAATGACTCCTCTCAAGCTAGTTCTAAAGACAGTTTCTTTTTCTACCTCTTTTGTCATTTGTCATGCAGGGTCAGTTTATGTTCCAATCCTACATCAAATGAGCGCTCAAGGTGCTCACTTCTCCTTTTCTTTCCCTCAATCTCTGACAAGGATTAGGCTTAAGAGTCTTCTTTCCCCCTATTTCCCCAACAGGTCAGCCAATACGAACCTCAACCTTACTGCAAATCATTTACAGAAATCTGGTTTCTAGGCTCAAATTGGTGAATCTTGAAGCCAAGTTGAGTTTTTAAAAAGCCTTTGACCCACAAAGCATACAGTATTGAAAGTTTTATATTGACCAGCCCCAATTACCGAATGGACTGGCCTGTGTTGAAATAATATGAACTGATTTCTGCCAGTCCTGGATAGAAGGAAAGCCAAATATTAATGCATCAGACTTAACAAAATGTCATGGGAGGATGACAAAGAGGGGAAGAAAAGAAGCTGGACTTAAAATATTGGCAGCTCTACCTTCCAATTTGGGGCAAAAAGTATTCTCAGTATTTTATAACTTCTTTATTACTTTAGTTTTAATCCTCATAGGAAATTACGGTATTTGTTTCCCTTCCTTTCTGTGATAGGGGAGATTAACTCAAGAAACAATGCTCATCTCTTACTGCTAATATGTCAGTCTTGTATGCTTGTAACAAACACCCTGGATATCAAAATAATTATGAGAGACAGAATTTGTGAAAAGTTACTGTGCTTTTGAGAAGGAAAAAGTCAGTAGAAGCCATCTATAATGAATAGTACTATAATTATGCTCTGGGACCACTGCTCAGTTGTGAATGGTTTCAGCATATCAATATATTCATTCATCTTGAAAGTAACTTTCCAAACAATGCTGGAGCATGCCCTTTCTACTACAATGGCAGAAAAGAAACCAGCTGCATTTCCTTTCATGCGCTGTTGTATCAAGACTTCTGGGACAGGAGGTGTTCACAAACTGACTCTCCTGCTGTTCTTTCCCCACAGTTCAAGACTGTATAGTAGAACCACACAACATAAAGCTATGCCCTAGAAAGAAGTCCTATGGTGTTTAGTGGTATGTATTTATTCCCATGCGATTGTGTCTGATAGGACCAAGATTCAATAAAAATGCTAGTTAATGCATGTCTCCGCCGCTGCTTTGTAATACAGCATGTGGGACAACTATGTCCTTTTATAAACCGATTGAACACGCAGTACAACATGACATAGTCGAGTTGCTCTTGTAGTTTCCCCTTCCCAGCACAAGACTGCTCAATCTTTCCTGGGTTCCTGAGAACATGCACAGGCACAGTATCAAGTGACTGGTTTTTCACGACTAGGCAAGAGCTGTTGATCAAGGAGGTACAGCATATCTTCTTTCGTAGTATTCAAAAAACAAAACATATGCTGACATCATCAAGGATTACACATTTATTTATTTATTTATTTATTTATTTACTTTGCTTATATACCGCTGTATCTCAAGCCCGAAGGCGACTCACAGCGGTTCACAAACAGTAAAAACAGTAGAAACAGCAGTGGTTCTATACAACATATAACAATTGACTTAACACATTATCCATAAATTACCAATAAGCAATTACAATGCACAATTATAACAAAAAACAACCGTACCCAATCTTCTCATCATCCAAGCGTAGTCCAGGTTCGTCCATTGTTCCATTCCTATGTTCCATTACCAGATTGCACTAAATTACTCAAACGCCTGCACAAACATCCAGGTCTTCACCTTTTTGCGGAATACCATTAGAGATGGTGCTAGTCTAATGTCCGTAGGAAGGGCGTTCCACAGCCGAGGAGCCACCACCGAGAAGGCCCTATCTCTCGTCCCCGCCATGTGTCAACAAAAGGATTCTGGCCTGAAGCTGTGGTCTTATAGCTTATGTCTAACCGGGAAGTACACTGGTGTGTAAAGCAGGCAAGGCACCCCAAGCTGAAAAGGAAGAAACTGTAATGGGAGAGCATTTGCTACAAATCAAAATATTATGTTATCTAGAAAGCACAATATGCATGGAACACTGTCCTTTAGGTGCAACTTTTAAAGCTGCATGTTTTTGCATTGCCAATTTATTTCTGACTTTCTGCCAAGCCCAAAACATATAGAATTTGTCCTAATGTGGCTGCCTACCTCATTCCCTGTTCTGCTCATGTTGAGGTTGACATATTTATTTATTTATTTATTTACACTATTTCTATCCCGCCCATATCAGCCCGAAAGTGACTCAGGGTGGCGTACAGAGTCGGCAGAAATCGATGCCATATATAAAATATATACATTGATAAAAAGCAAAAAAATAAACATTACAGTACATTTAAAAACATAAAGCAACGAACAATAAAAAATTTAAAAACTATGTCCTCTCGTTCAAATCCTCATCTGTTCCATCGTCTTGGCCGTTCGTTCTTGGGTCATTTTCCAAATCAAGTTTGTTTATCCTGAGGTTCCGAATGCTTGCTTGAAGAGCCAAGTTTTCAGTCTTTTTCAAAAGGCCAGAAGTGAGGGGGCTGATCTAATATCCTTAGGCAGGGAGTTCCACAGCCGAGGGGCTGCCATAAAGAAGGCCCTGTCTCTTGTCCCTGCCAAACGTGCTTGCGAAGTCGGTGGGATCAAGAGCAGGGCCTCCTCTGATGATCTCAAGTTCCTAGTGTGTTCGTAGGAAGAGATGCGTTCGGATAGATAAGCTGGGCCGGAACTGTTTAGGGCTTTATAGGCTAAAGCCAGCACTTTGAATTGTGCCCGGTAACAAACTGGCAGCCAGTGGAGTTGATGCAACAGAGGAGTTGTGTGCTCCCTGAGTACCACTCCTGTTAGCAGCCTGGCTGCCTCACGCTGGACCATTTGAAGCTTCCAAGCCGTTTTCAAAGGCAACCCCACGTAGAGCATATTGCAGTAATCTATACGGGATATAACCAGAGCATGGACTACTGTGGCCCCAAGGTACGGACGTAGCTAGTGCACAAGTTTTAATTGTGCATACTCCTTTTCGGGTGTCCATTGCCATCAAGTTAAGGATCTTGACTTCTTTTCCCTTCAGAAGTTTTCTTACAGTCAGGCAGACCTTGCCCAAGTCCTCTAAAGACATTAGATACTGTCTGATCATTGAGGCTATGTAGGGTCAACCCTGGTTAATAATAATAATAATAATAATAATAATAATAATAATAATAATAATGTTATTTCTTAGTTCTTGTGTGGAAGACTGCTGGTGAATAACAGACTGGAGGCTTTGATTCAGAGGAATCAACTACAAAAACACCTTTTGAGTATTCCTTGCATAAGAAAACCTTATGAAATCCATGGGTCAACAGGAGACTTGCACATATATACCAAGTTGGGCAAATGCAATAAAATCATGGAACCCTACAGGTTGCTCATCATTCCCCTGTTTGCATGTTTGCTCTTTTGAGGCGTTAGCTTTGATATTTTCAGACCATTCAAATCTTTCCTTCTATAAAGTACAGAGAGTCTCTCTTATGATCCCCAATAGGATTGTTATCCTTCATGTAAAAATAAAATGAAGCCCCATTTGGCACTTAGCCAGTGATACATTTTAGTTGTACTGTCAACACATGGGGCTATTGTATATTAAAAAGAACAGACAAAGATTACGGTATGATCATTAAGGCATGCCTTCCAATATTATTCTCTTTTCACTGCAAGTATATTTACATATGATCTGGAGTTCTGATGTGTCTACCCACCATATGCCACAATTTAATTGGCTAAAACACGAAAAATTGCATTACTGCTGCTACTATGTGCATAACCTTTTAAAATACTACTAATAAAAGGATACCCACATATAATAGGAATCTAATATTAATGCACTAGAATACAGGGGCTGCTCCTGTTAAATAAGAAAACTTGGCACATATATCATTTTCAGTAGAAATGAGATGGCTAACAGCAACAAAAATGTTATTGAATTGATCGTTGGAATACTATCTCTTAGTACTGTCTGAATATAAGGGATTCAGTTGCATTCCAAGTAATAGTGTGCGAGAGTGTGTTTGTTTGTATGTATGTGCATAGCAAATCACTATAAACATCTGAGTATTCATTGTCATCACAGCATGAAGGGAAATTAACAATGTAATGTCTGCTATTTTCTAATTTCTTGTTCCTCGCTCTACAAATGTATTCCCAGGTGCCTCATTCACTTTACAAGCAGATGTGAAGGCTCATAAACTCAATTACTGCCCGAAGGAATGAGATATTCTGAAAACTTTCTGTTGCCAAGGTAACCCTTCTTGTGTTCATCAACATTTAGTATTAGTGTCTACATCTCTAGCTTTGGTATTGGTGAAAATACATATACATGAAACAGAAACAGCAGTAATAAAGTAGATATCACTGCTGGACAATCTTTAATCATGGCGCAGGACTGCAAGGCCCAATTTCCATTCTGTGATGCTATAACTGCAGTTTAGATCTACACTGTGAACTTCAAAACTCTTTGACCTTCAGAACTATTCAGTAAATTTCAAAGCTGTTTGACCATTTAGAGATGGATCATATTGTTGACCGCTTATAGTTTTATGCCACATGGTGGAGGGGCCATCCTATCTAATAATGTCAGGCACTAGCATTGGACTGAAGAGAGAAGCATTGGGTGGAGATGCGAGGCTGAACATTTCCCAGAAGGGAGGTGATGCAGAGAGAAGAGTTTCTTAGGGGCTGGAAGCTTGGGAGACACCATAGCTAGATATAAATTTATTTCAGTAGATTTATTTTTTAAATAAGAAAATAATTTCACAAGACTTTGTATTCTGAATGAATTTTTAAAGATAGAAAGTTACAAATACATCCATTTATTTAAGATGAGGGCTTTAAGTATTTAATATTTCAGAGTTTACCTTTGAATTTCTCTGTGTTTTGGCTTGCTGGTTCTGAATAGAGATGGAAAGAATATTGAAAAACATGGGCCTCATCCACACTAGCAAAATAATTAGTACCCAGTTCTATTCTGGTGCTGTAGGAACTTACAAGGTACAACTGATTTAACACCGAAAGAACTTCTTTTAGGTTTTAATGAGATTTTTTAAAACTTACTTCTTGCTCTGCATGTCCTTAGAAAAATGGATGTCCATCGAGATGGATCATACTGTTGACCGCTTATAGTTTTATGCCACATGGTGGAGGGGCCATTCTATCTTATAATGTCAGGCACTAGCATTGGACTGAAGGAGGTGGGGAGAACAAACAGATTGGTGATTGGCAAGCTTCATCTGTCAAGCATTAACATTTTTAAATGTTACATGCTATTTGGAGAAGTTTAATATTTATTATTTTTATTGGTGTGCACTAGGGACACCATCTGCTCCTTAGCTGAGCCCAACCATGAGATCAGTGTTGAGGAGGGTAGAAAATGGACCTCATCACATTGATGAGGGGCAGCAGGTGATTCACCAGCTTCCATGGTGAATCCACAGGACAGTGGGGCAATCCTGGCACCCCACCTTGCCCATAGTAATACTTCCTCATCATGCATGGGGAAGTGTCATTGTACTGGCCCCGTATGATGCTCACAGCCATCCGTGTGATGAAGTCGTAAGGCTCACACCATTTTTAATTTTTTTTCTTTGGGATCATCAACACTGCCTTCCTGACCAAGTACCTCCCCAGCACAGCCCTACTGGCAAAGTGAAGTGATAGCCCAGTTGATCCCTCTACCATTGAGCCCATGGCTGGACTGGGTTTGGCTGTGGTGTGTGTGTACTGCAGCCTGGAAGAGAAGGGGAGAAAGTGCTGATTTGAATTTGGACAGGGGAAATGTATTACTTTCAATATAATTTCAGAGTGATGTATTATGTGTCGATATGGGACTAATGAAGTGAATCTGGAGAAGCTATACCCTGAATTGCCACTGAATTGGCTTGCTGGTGTAGACAATCTCGTGGTAAAAATATTAGGAAGGGTCTTTTCAAATGCCCGGAAACCTCAACAAAGATAATCCTTCTTAAGCCCCTTTTTTCTTTTTGTCCCAGTTATTGAATAGACATAAGGATTATATTCCCACTCACCCCACCCCAGATCCAACATTTGCCTAGACCTTCTCCATAGCCATATAGTGGCTGATATAATGGCACTCCATGCAGTCATGTTGGCCACATGACCTTGGAGGTGTCTACGGACAACGCCGGCTCTTCGGATTAGAAAAGGAGATGAGCACCAACCCCCAAAACCTTTACCTTAAAGCAACAAGTCAGTTGTCTGCCTGTATAGACCTTGCACTATGTCATCTTGCAGGATGAAGGATGTCTTTTATTGATGTGCACAGCTATCACACCACAGACTTCTTCAGAAACCTCCATCATCTCCTGTCTGCATAGCTACTACATGGCTAAGAGTGCAGGAGAAGAGTGGCGTATAGTAGCCAAGCAAAGTTCACACATCACTGCTATCCAGTAATGAAACCCCTTTTTCTAGGTAGACATGTATTTGTCTGGGTAGAAGGGAGCAGGGAAAGTTGAAAAAAAGAGAACCCACCTGTCACTGATTGTAATAGCCAGCAATGGATGCATTTCCAAGCTTGACTGTTCCCCTTTCCCCCCTTCCTATGTGACCACTATTTTGTTGTGCAGCTGGAAAGAAATGGAGAAAGGTAGTTTAACAGAGGCATGTATGGACAAGCTATGATACCTAGAAAAAGGCAAGTCTCCTCACCTGACTGCCTACATCTTCTCTTCAACTGGCCATGTGGTCCGGTGGGCTGGAGGGAGCAAAGCAAGGGGAGTAATCAATTACTAGCTATCAATTAGAGAGCCTCTAAATTTGTTTTCGCCTTTCACTCTCTACATGTCATGGACAAGAAAGGGGTACACATGTATGTGTGTGCAGACTTTTTCTTCTCATAGAGTGATCTTTTAAAACTGTACAGGTTTTTTTGAAGATTTTTCACCCATCAGGAAGAAAATTGTTTCTATTACTCATTCTGCCTTATGGAAATGAATCATTTAAATAAGCATATCCATAATGCTGAAATAGGATCACCATCTCTTTTAAGTTTTCTGACAGGTTCTTCATCTTGAATGGCAGGCAGATGCAATATTGTTGCCTCCATGCGAGAAATGCTGGTTCACAATGAATTTGGCAAAGTCAAAATGAGCCATTATATTTGCTCTGTTTCCATATGATCAATCCTTGGAAAAAAATCTGTAAGAAATTGGGTTTTGTTCTTTTTCAAAATAAAATGTTTTCAACAGTATTATGTTTTGAAGTGAATAGCTGCCTTTCAACATGCAAGTAAAAGATGTGAGTGACAAACATCTTTCCAATATTTGCATTTTTCAAAAATAAATTCAGTAGTAGGAGCCTTTATTTCAAATGTGAAAGAAAGTACAACTGAGATATAAATTCATATGTGTCCAATGATTATTACTGAATTTAATTCCAGTTTTATTCACCAGTAGCTGTGATACTGACTTAGGATTGGTGCTTCTCATATTAAATAGTCACATGGTAGTCATGTAAAAATACCAAAATATTAATCTCCCCAATTATATCAGTGTGGAGAAAGGCTAGATTCAATTGCTAATCTCTATTAGAGAAGAAAGTTATGGAACTTTTCCAGTGAGAGGAAAGGAGGATAAGACAAAAAAATCTGATGCTTTCATGAGAGTCACGCTGAATTTAAACCAATGCAAATACAGGCTGCATCAATTGGAGTATAGTGTCTAGATCAGGGGTCCCCAAACATTTGAAGCAGAGGACTGCCTCAGAGTCCTTCAGGCCCTTTCTACATAGTTGTATAATATCCACATTGAATTGGATTATATGGCAGTGTGGACTCACATAACACAATTCAAAGCAGATATTGTGGATTATCAGACTTGATATTCTGGGTTATATGGCTGTGTGAAAGGGCTCTCAGACTGTTGGCGGGGGGGGGGGGGGGACTATAGTTTGAAAAATACATCAACAAATCCCTATGCACACTACATATATCTTATTTGTAGTGCAAATAAATAAAAGTAAAATATAATATTTTAAATGAAGAATTTTTTTAAATCCCCAAATTTGGCCATATGTTGGCCAAAATGACTATCAGAAGTGACATCATAACTTTGGCTGTAATATGGCTAACTATTGAGAGTTATAGGATGAAATGGACAGGTGGAGCCCATGAGAGGTCAGGAGGTGAAAAAGGGCTTTTGCCACCCTCCACACAGTTGCCCACCCCTTCAACCCTTATGAGTCTGTGACTGAGCCAACATTTGAATTAGGGATTATTGTCAGAACTGTGTGAATAATGGGAAATTTAAATTGTGTGTTTTAAAGCTGGCAATGTGTATGTATGCAAAGCTATCCAGCAAGGATGGAATTAAAGGCTACAGAGGGAGTGGCCAGTTTCCTAGAAAGGACAAAGCAAATGTTTCCTGCTTCCTCTGATGTAGACGGATATTGTGTCATCACTTACGAGTTTACTGGGCATGCTTTTTTTTTACTGATAAGAGTTTCCTTCGATCGCCATTACTGAAATGCCTGCTGAACGGAATGGACTTACTTTTTTAACTGTTAGCTGAACTGCTAATTGACCGGGGCAGTGTAAGATTGATAGGTTTATTTTTAATATAGTGTAAATGGTTTTACGACTACAATAAAGCTGTTTATAGGTTATTTAGCTGCCGAGCTGTGCCATGATTGAAGTGTGTTTGCATGGGATCTGCAAGCTGCAGAGTTCTTGCCAGAGAGAGACAGAGACAGAGACAGATTGAGAATCTCACATCCACATACCAACGTTGGTTATGGGTCCAGCATGCTTCCGCTGCGCTTGAAGTGAGGTTGATTGATGGCAGCAGGAGCTTAGGTGACAGCCAGCTACAGCCAGAGAACCAGATCTGGGCTCTAGTGATGCTGCAAGGAAGTGACTTTTTAAGTGGCTTGTTGGCTGAGAAGAATAGAAATTGTTTACAAATATCTGTTACTTAGGGGTAAGGTTCCTCCAATCAATCCACAAGGTACTAATGTTGCAGGCTCCCTCTCTCTCTCAGCACCTTGCAATTCATCCTATGACTCCTGTCCCCTTTCTCCCCTCTCCCGTTTTCCTTCTGCCTCCTCTTCACATTTGACAATTTTTTCCAGGGCAGCCTGAATCATAGAATCATTGAATCATAGAATCATAGAATCAAAGAGTTGGAAGAGACCTCATGGGCCATCCAGTCCAACCCCCTGCCAAGAAGCATTCAATATTGCATTCAAATCACCCCTGACAGATGGCCATCCAGCCTCTGCTTAAAAGCTTTCAAAGAAGGAGCCTCCACCACACTCCGGGGCAGAGAGTTCCACTGCTGAACGGCTCTCACAGTCAGGAAGTTCTTCCTAATGTTCAGATGGAATCTCCTCTCTTGTAGTTTGAAGCCATTGTTCCGCGTCCTAGTCTCCAGGGAAGCAGAAAACAAGCTTGCTCCCTCCTCCCTGTGGCTTCCTCTCACATATTTATACATGGCTAATGGAGGATGGTTTTACCCAAAATAAACTTACCAGTATTTCATTTAGAAATGTGGTCCAGTTTTTGGCTGATGAGATAGTCAAGTTAATTACGATTGATGTCATTGTGCGCCTTCAAGTCGTTTCAAATGTAGGGTGACTCTTAACTCTAAAATTTATGGTGGGGACTGAGTAAATGACCTTGGAGGACAGCATCCCACCCAAGGGCCTTAATTTGGAAACTCCTGGTTTAGATTGAGAGAAGTAACACCATGATGCTATTCTACTTTGGCCAGACTTTGCCTGGAATATTATAACTACTTCTGGGCATCACAATTCAAGAATGACATTGACAAGCCGAAACATGTCCAGAGGAGAGCAAACAAAATGATGAAAGGTCTGGAAGCCAAGCCCTATACTAAACAGCATAGGGAGTTGGGTACATTTAGTCTGGAAAAGAGAAGGTTGAAAGCAGACATGATAGCCATGTTTAAACATTTGAAAGGATGTCATATTGAGAAGGAAACACACTTGTTCGCTGCTCTGGAAACTAGCATATGGAGCGATGGATTCCAACAGGAAAAGAGATTACACCCAAACATTCGGAAGAACTTTCTTGACAGTAAGAATGTTCAACAGTGGAATATACTGCTTCACAGTGTGGTGAAGATTCCTGCTCTGGGGATCATTAAACAGAGGCTGGATGGCCATCTGCCAGTAGTGCTTTAATTGTGCATTCCAGCATGGCAGAATGGGATTAGACTGGATTGTTTTTGTGGTCCTTTTCAGCTTTATGATTCTATAACTCTGTGATTATCATTAATCTGTAGGAGCTAGTGTGGTGTAGTGCTTTGAGTGTTGGACTACAATTCTGGGATAGCAGGGCTTGAATTCTTGCTCAGCTATGTAAACCAACTCGGTAATCTTGGGTAACTCAGTCTCCTTCAGTCTAAAAAAAAAAAACCAAAACAACAACAACAACAACAATGTCAAACCCGCTCTGAACAAACCCGCTCTTGAAGGTCACAGTTTCTCTATCCATAAGAATATCTTATGATAAATTGAGCTTAGGACCATGGCGACTCCAAAATGACTTCAACACAAACAGCAAAACAACAGTATTCACCTTCATATTGATGGGCACATGTCATATTCATAAAATAATCTTTGAGGTACTTTTTAAAAATTTAATATCAACTTGCAACCATCTGTGCTACTGCTCTCAATTACCAGCACAGTTAAATTGGCTGGGAATAAATAATGAATCATTTTAAATTGGTTAAGATGTTTTCAGGTTTTTAGGAGGGCTTTTAAAATAGAAAAGTAGGATTTGAAGTCATGTTCCCAATATCTGTATAAAATTGGCTTACTATTCACTTGAATGACAGGAAGAGACTTGGAGTTTATTTGCAAAGGTGAACAAAAAAGTTCCATTTTTCTGACAGTGCACATCTACAAGATACGTACAAAATTGTCTTAGCAGTTCTTTTGAGGGATGGAAAGATACTTGCAAAGGTGAACAAAAAAGTCCCACATTTCTGACAGTGCACCCATCAATCCTTGCTTGAATGTAAACCCTATTGAGCTCAAAGGGACGTATTCTCAGGCAACTGGGAACAGGGATGAAGCATGAACAAATCTGGAAAATGTATCAAATGTCACAAAATAGGCAACACTGATCATTCTTTATCCGAAAGGAGAGTCCATGTTAGATGGTACAAATCAACACAGTTTGAAATTCTTCCACCCCTCCAGGTATTTTAAGGTTTGATTTTATATCCACAAAGAAGGTGAAAACTAGCAGAAACCAAATGAATATAAGGTTTACTTTTCTTATAACTCCGAAGGCTCAGAGGAAAAATGTGTTACAAAAAACAATTGTAGATAAAGTACTGGAGGAGGAGGGGAGAGAGAAATGGTTTCTTCTGGTGTGTTAGAGTGGGTGAAATGTAGCCTTAAAATGTTTTATTTATTTATTTATTTATTTATTTATTTATTTATTTATTTCACAGTTTTCTATACCGAGCTTCTCAACCTCATTGAGGGACTCAGCCCGGTTTCCAGCCATAAAAACATATACACTCATTAAAATATCATATATCACAATTACAAAAACAACTTTAAAAACACTATATATAAAACTACAGTGGTCAGTCGGCCTATTAAGATGGATCTACATCAACTTCCATCCAGGGTCCTATGGTGTTGTCTCATTCATCGAAGGCCTGACTCCACAGCCACGTCTTCACCCGTTCCCTAAATGTTAGGATGGATGGGGCAGTTCTGGCCTCCAGAGGGAGAGAGTTCCAGAGTCACGGGGCCACCACTGAGAAGGCCCTGTCCCTCGTCCCCACCAGGCGTGCTTGCGAGGTCGGTGGGACCGAGAGCAGGGCCTCTCCAGATGATCTTAATAATCTTGATGGTTCGTAAGGGAGAATACGTTCGGAGAGGTAAACAGGGCCGGAGTCGTTTAGGGCTTTGATGAATGTTGATGAATGACAACCCCTAGCATTCATTACCACTGGTTGTCCTAGATGGGGTTGTTGGGAATTGTAGAATGCTGGACTTTTTTACTACTTGTGTCATATAGTAACCAATAAACAGGGGGCAATGTGTGCCGAAGAGCAGAAGTACATGCTCAAAAAGAAACCAACAGAATGATTCTTCGTATGCTATTATTGTAGTTTCTGACCACTGGTTGGGGCTGAAGGATGCTCTTGAAGTTCACAGTTTCTCTATGCCTGAATTAATACAAAATTTAACGATACACTTTTCACTTGCCTTACTATGCCCACATATGTGATCACATCACAAAGGGAAGATTTTGGTGGCATACACTGGCTCTGCCCTACATCACCCACAAAGCCCCCTGGCTCCCATCAAACAACTCTGGCACGGTTCTGTGGGTGATGTAGGGTGGAGCTAGTGCATGCCATCACCGCAGCAACACAGGAGGCTTCCTATTTTGCCAGAGGAAGCCACACATTTCCCCCATAGGATCAGCTGGGACAGGAGCTGGGAGATGCGGGGCGTGGGGTGCCAGCTTCCCCCACTCAACAATGATATGAGGCGATTCCAGTGGCAATGTGACAAGGTCATAAGATAAAAAGAGGTTGATTCTAGATTAGTGGATTCATGCAACATCAATAATATCAGTACGGTATTGAAAACTTTTCCTCTGGATTACTGCAGTTGGCCTTATTTCAAAATGAAGCAACTACCATAACCCCATTAAGCCATGAAGAAATGATGAACCTAAACATATATATAAACTAAAAGAAGTGTATTTTTTCTTCTTACCACATGTGTTTCATCCCATTTCAAGGTAATTTGCCTAAAATCAGGTGTAGAAATGCATGTGAAATCAAAGTCCAAAGAAAACAGGATGAAATATAAAGCATTTCAAAGTGCTTCAATCTAGAAGCAATTGAGAATTAAAAAAATGAATTTACTAAGAACACATGATTCATTGCTAGCTATCAGTCATGATTTCAATTATAAGAGAGCACATATAAAATAAATAACTGTACTACAATTTATAAAGACACTCCAAATATAAACTCAAAACAGAAGATTATTACTCATGTAGATCATTATTTTAAGTGAAAATTATTGTCCATTTAATAGCAGCATTTGCATTTAACAGTATAGTGTGTATTCTGTATCTTTCTTTGATACATAACAAATAACAGATTTTTCCCCAAAATCAATTTCTAGATATAAACTCAGTTTATATCTATTTTAATATTTACCTTTTTGAACTGTCCTAATTCTGGCAAAAAAAAAAAAGGATAATTATAAAAATGGGATAATCATAATCATTTTGTTGATAGAGCTTTCACTCAGGAATGGGTTCTATGGATAAAATATACTTTGTCAGTTATACCTTTCACACATATAATCACAAACACAAAGGCATTTGCTATCAGGAATTTGTATGTTTGTATAAATATATGACTGTACAACTATATATTGGTTAACAAATTGCATGTTTTTCTGGGCATCGCAACAGAAAATTTGGTATTAAGAGCAGAAATAACAGGGGAAAATAATTTTAAAGCACTGTAATATGCAGAGGCAGCCCTAGGTAATTTTCAATGGTAAGCAAACAGTATTCCCCCCCCCCCCCAACCAATCACTGATATATATTTTCTGTTTGTCGTGGAAGTTCTGTGTGCCATATTTAGTTCAATTCCATCATTGGTGGAGTTCAGAATGTTATTTGATTGTAGGTGAATATTCATCCCAGTAACTACAACTCGCATATGTCAAGGTCTATTTTCCCCCAAGAGCGCCTCAAGAGCACCCCTGGGCAAAATCAACTATACTGCAAATGCTTACTTTGCGTAATGGGTTGAGCCACCCCTGGTAATATGGATTTTCTTTTTTTTTAAATTGCACATTGAGAAGTCATCACCCAGGGCAGCTGAGAAGTGGCTTCAGAAACTATCAAAAATATATGTGGAAAGAGACGGGCGCAGCCAGGGTGCATCCTGGAAGCCTCCCATCTGCATTTACCACAGCATGCCAATTGGAGAAAGCATTTTCAGAGACATGTGTGATAAAGTCCTGTATGTAAATTGCTAGGGCATTTATGCACACGTGGTGGCATTCTGTTAGTGGTTTATGTATATATCGATGTTCATATATCTCTTTTTGGATAATGGCAGACTATTATCTTGCTTTCTGCACCATCTCCAAAATTTCCTTCTTCATAGCCTTGAGAGGGCTGCTACATCTTACTAGCGGAAGAGGAAGAAGCTTCATAGTGCACTCTCATTTATTCTCCCTTTGAGACTGGAAAAGTAGTGTCTTGCTCCTATGAATACTCTCTGTGCTATGTTCCCTCCCCATCAGGAAGAAGTATCCTGTAGTGGCTCTTCACAGGGCTTGAAAGCTAAAGAGGTAGGGGGAAGAGAATGTGGAACTGCAGAAGTATTACATCATGCCTGCTTGATGTAGCTCCCTTCTGCTCTTCTTTTTAGCAGAGACAAAAAGATTGAGGTTTTCTGTGATTTGTTCATAGATGTTCTCTTTTAAGTACACAGCACTCAGTATATCGGATTATTCCCGGGACCTGGGCAACTAGCCAAGTCTGGTCATGGATATCAGAAAACTATTAGAGCAGGAGGAGTGTGGCATGCAGCAGGTGGGAGGAGATGGTCTGGCAAGGACAGAAGGGAGGGCTGTGCTCAGTGTTTACAGCTGAACAGAGTAAGCATAGAAAATCATGCTTTGGGGGGACATGAAATAGCTGGCTTGTAGTTTTATAAGCTCTTTAATGATGTTTTCTGTCTGGTTGGCAGCTGCCTTTAAAAAAAAGCACAAAAACCAACCCTATGCTCATTACAAAACCTTTTCCAATGAGAGAATGAATGTGTTAATGACTACATAATTATCAGATTTACCAATATAATGATTTCAGAATGTTGCTCTTTCTAACATCCTGTTATCTCTTGCAGGCCTATAAGCAAAACACGTAGTCCTTCTCTGTCAGTGTAAAACGGACCTGCAGATGCCAGATCTGTGATTTCCACTAGCTATGAATCAACATGTCCTAGACATATTCATATCTGCAAATGCCCCCCAAAAGTGGATGATTGCATCTCATATGCAATCATCCACTTTTTGGGGGCATTTGCAGAAATCATCCACTTTTGGGGGGCATTTGCAGATATGAACACAGATATGCTGAAGGGTCTGCATGCACATGCCTACCATTTGATAATATGGGATGCAATCAACCACTTTTTGGGGGCATTTGCAGAGGGACCTAGAACCCAGAATAGATCCAGAAGATCCACTGTATCCTTCGCTGGAACATAGAGGAGTCATTTATTTTTATTGGTAGTAGCTGTTGACAAACTTCTCAACCTGAACCAAGTGGTGAATGATATCTGGTGATGACTATTAGTTTTAATAACTAACTACACTAATTTAAAACTAGTGGTTGCCCTACATCTTGAGAAACTGAACATCATGCGATGTGTGAGGAATTAACTTCTTTGGTTTCTGTGGAGCTTAATAATAATAATAATAATAATAATAATAATAATAATAATAATAATAACTTTATTTATACCCCCGCTACCATCTCCTGAGGGACTTGGTGCGGCTTACATGAGGCTTTATTATTTATCAGTAATAAAGCAATAACAACAGTAATACAAACAATAAAATCAAACTCACAACAAAAAATAATCAATAAGCATTAACAGTAACACAACGATGTTTTAAAAAAACCTATGGCTGGGCCAAATTTAATAATTATAATTTTAAAAATAATGCTGAGCATGAACAGGTGAAATATGACTAGGATAGATGGGGCATGCAGACAATCCTAGATCATTAATAAAGTTCATTTAAGGACATATTGCTGGGAGCTTCCTTATTCTGGGAAGGCACACTGGCACAACCACATTTTCAGACTCCTCCTAAAGACTGCCAGAGTTGGGGCATGCCTGATGTCCTTGGGGAGTGAGTTCCAGAGTCGAGGGGCTAATAACTTCTATGGGAGATAACTCTAGATGCCTACTATTGAAGTTGTCTTAACTTCAGCACTTCCCATGAGATCCTTTACAAAATTTGACATGTTTGCTGTTACTTCTGGAATCGCAGAAGAAGCATGTCTCTTTTCAACCATTTTTTTCAGAATGAAGATTATAAATTGAACAATACAACAGTATCAAATAACAAGCAAAGGATTTTTAAGAAAAGCTTATCATGGCGAAATATTAATAAATATACAGCTAGACAATACAAATTAATTCTAAATTTCATGGCAGTCAATAGAGATTAATCTTATAGAATGTAATGGGATGTAATTTAGATACTTTAAAATAGATGAGTCCATAAACTAAGATGAGAGTTGGGGGTGAACACATTTGTCTGTTCAATTATGTTTCACAAAGACTCCTACATATCTTGTCCTAAAAATTCTGAAAAGAATGGTATGGAAACCGAAGGATTTTCAGACCTGAAAAATGATCCCCAAGAGTCCATGAGTTCATCCATCTCTATTTTAGATACTCTATTTTAGATATTCTATCCATAGATGACATGTAGCCTAACTCATATGCTATCCTCTTTAATAATTGTTGTCTCATCACTTACCCATGACTGCCTTATGAACTGCTTCTGATTATTACCTCTCACTGTCTTCTTGACATGGTGCTGTATGAGAATGATTCTGATGAGACCTTCTTTCTTTCTCCCCCTCAGCTGTGATGCAAATTGTCCCTCTATTATGACTGCCACCACCTTCTGGTTCTAGAACCATGGCATTGTAGAGCCAAGAACCAAAACTAAAGACTATTAATCTCATTCTGAAGTAAAATGTCTTTATTAGTATTAGTACTAGTATTTTACTGACACAAAAACACAGTATGTCGCAGCAAATGAGATATATATATATATATTGGATTTCATATCACAAAATCACAAGTCGAACACTTCCCAAGCATCTAGGACTGTGTGATGTATTTTCAAGTGATGCGTGCAGAGCCAAGTAAGGTGGCCTTTTGCAGTTGACAGATTGTGATTTTGTCAATGTTTATTGTTTCCAAATGCCAGCTGAGATCTTTTGGCACAGCATTATTATTATTATTATTATTATTATTATTATTATTATTATTCTGACACAAAAGCACAGTATGTCACAGCAATATTATTATATTGCACACGATGCACATGATAACAACCAAAATCTCACTTGATGTGTGACCAATGCTTTCCAAACTTCAGTTCCACAGGCGTAGTGGACTTCAACTCCCAGAAGCCTCAGCTGTCTTGGCAAACGATCAGGGATTCTTGGAGCTGAAATCCCAAATACCTGGAAGACCAGAATTTGGGAAACAGTTTAGTAGACTATTTTTAATTCTTATAACTTTGTAATCCAGCTTCTAAATAAATATTATGCTACATATATTGTACATTTCCAATCCTGACTATCAAAAAGCAAGAACAGTTTTGAAAACAATCATAGAGAACAAAGATTGGGTATAACAGTAGCTGACCAATGTAACATTTATTAACTCTTTTCCATTGTCTCTCATGTAAAAACTTAATAGGAAATTTTAATGTCAGCCTAATTTAAATTGTTGCCTTTGGTTAATTTAATAGATACTTCAATTGATTGCAATTAATTAGCTTTTAATCCTATCCCCACTATCACAATCACCATCTTGAAGAACAGCTGCTTTTGCTTCCAGTTACATGTTTTGAAACCTGGGGAGGGGGGGCGTCTACATAGGCACTAACATTCAGCTTGAAACTGGCTTGAGGCCAGTATGTCTAGAAAATACCTCCCTCTCCCTGTGTAATCTCAATGTAGAAACTGCATGATTAATAAAAACTCACTTGAAATTCTGGATCAAGCTATAAAATTTGCTGAAGCTGATCTGAGTACAAACACTGCAGAGCTGTCAATCAAAAGATACATGAGAGCACTTATGTAAACAGGGCTAATGCTGAAGCAGCTAGAGAGACAAATCGTTGTTGTGTGGAGTCCCTCAGGGTTCAATTCTGTCCCTGATATTGTTTAACATCTACATGAAGTCGCTGGGAGAGATCATCCGGAGTTTAGGATTGAGGTGTTATCTCTACGCAGATGATGTCCAAATCTGTCACTCCTTCTCACCTGTTACCAAGGAGGCTGTCCAGACCTTGAACCGGTGCTTGGCCACTGTGTCGGACTGGATGAGAGCTAACAAATTGAAACTGAATCCAGACAAGACAGAGGTCCTACTGGTCAGTCGTAAGATCGAACAGGGCATAGGGTTACAGCCTGAGTTAGACAGGGTTACACTCCCCCTGAAGACGCAGGTTCGCAGCTTGGGAGTGATCCTGGACTCATCGCTGAGTCTGAAACCCCAGGTCTCGGCAGTGGCTGGGAGAGCTTTTGCACAATTAAAACTTGTGCGCCAGCTGTGCCCGTACCTTGGGAGGTCAGATCTGGCCATGGTGGTCCATGCTCTTGTTACATCCTGAATAGATTACTGCAACGCGCTCTATGTGGGGTTGCCTTCGAAGACTGTTCGGAAACTTCAATTAGTTCAACGGGTGGCGGCTAGATTACTCACTGGAGCATCATACAGGGAGCACACCACCCCCCTGTTATGTCAGCTCCACTGGCTGCCGATCCAGTTCCGAGCACAATTCAAAGTGCTGGTTTTGACCTACAAAACCCTTTACGGCTCCGGCCCAGCGTACCTGTCCGAATGTATCTCCCTCTACGTCCCACCTCGGAGTTTAAGATCTTCCGGTGAGGCCCTGCTCTCGGCCCCACCTTTATCACAAGTGAGACTGGTGGGGATGAGGGACAGGGCCTTCTCGGTGGTAGCCCCTCACCTGTAGAATGCACTACCCGGGGAAATTAGGTCATCAACATCCCTCCTCTCTTTCAGGAGGAAGTTAAAAACCTGGATTTGGGACCAGGCCTTCGGGTAAGCTGGCAGATGGACAAAAGACAATGACGACCAGAGTAGGAAAGGACAATGACAATGCTGGATGGATTATAGATTTATAAATCAGCGAACATTGACCACAAAATGATTTTATTGCTGTTATTGTATTGATTTGATTGTTTTAACTAGTAATAACTGTTGATGTTAAATTGTAAATTGCATTTTGTGAATTGTTGGGCATCGAATTGTGCCTTTTGTAAGCCACCCTGAGTCCCCCCTAGGGGGTTGAGAAGGGCGGGGTAGAAGCACTCCAAATAAATAAAATAAATAAATCACTATGTTCCAATGAGAATGCTCAATTGCTGTCTTTTGCTGTGCCTTGCTGCAGTCAAGTGCTGAGAAACTGTTTTTCACCACATTATCTCTTCAAAGGAGGTAGGAAAAAATCCTTGGGTTGGCTTGATTTGCACTTAACCGATCATGGTGGTCACCATTGCAGCTTCCAGCTGGTTCATGAGGTGCCCATGTAGGCACTCTGAAGTGAACTGTTTCTCTTAAATCCACATCCTGGCCAGAATTAATTGGCTGTGTTGAAGCAGCCTTGGGGAAAAAACTGATCTCATCAACCTCTGTCCACTTACAATTACATGCCATGGGTGGAGAGTGTGCAGAAGAGAGATATCAAATTATTATGTCCACCAGGAAAAAATTAAATCTCTAAATTCTGATCGCATACTGCGCTGGAAATAAAAACCTATTGACATCAGCATGCTTCCATCTCACTGAGTAGTCCAGAATTAAGGCAGAAAAGAAATAACCAACCCAAAATCCAAAGCCAAAAGTGTTTGGAGCTGTCTTATGACTTGTCCCTAAGCAAAGCAGTGGCCTTAATTCCCCTTGCATCTTTTTGCAGTGCCCTGGTTCTCTAGCCCAACCACTTCTACCATCTGTTATCTCCTTCTGCAACTTCTGACAAAGTTTAAATATGAAATATAAATGTATTTAAAGTGATTAGCTAGTGTTTCTCCTGAAGTTTAATTTGGATGTTTTATAACTTGACAGAATCCCTGTGTATATTTCACAGGCATGATGACAGTTTATTCAGAGATTGCTTCCAAATAAATGGCAAAAGTACATTTTGAAACACCACTAAAGGCTCAGAGTAAGTTACATCATATGCTTCAGCTGATCATAAACCATAAGATTTGTTCACTTCGTATGCCTATACAATATTTTTATCCTGCTAAACTGTCGGTCCCCAATGCAGCAAGGCAATAATTATAGCTCTCATTAAATTACACAAGGAATCAAGCAGTGAATTGCACAGTAGGCTTCAGAGTCTAACATATCTAAGTACTGTAGCAATGATATCCTGAGATTTTGCTTACTATGTCTTCAACTTTAGTTTCTTCCAAAACACAAGAGACAAACTGGGGAAGATGCCTCTGGCATTTGAACTGGAATGTCACGTAATGGCAGCAATTTGTTGGCTGTTCAATGTGTTACAAGTTGAGCATCCTTAATCTGGAAATCCAAAATTGTCCACAGCCAGAAATTGTCCATGCAGGTGGCTAAAATAAGGACATGTTTGCTTTCTGATGGTTCAGTGAAAACTTACTTTGCACAAAATCATTAAAAATATTGTATGAAATTACCTTTAGGTTATGTGTATAAGGCCTGGGTCCCATCTCTAAAATATCTTATGTACATATATGTAAATACATGTCTGAAAAAATCCAATATCCAAAATTATTTTGGTCCCAAACATTTTGGATAAGGGAAGCTGAAACTGTGTTGTTTGTTTTATTTTGTTTTCCTGCCAGGTATAGGACCAGTTTCTACCTTAGGTAGTAAAATAACTCTATTGGCCTTGGGTGCTGTATTCCTTGACTTGTGTATGTGGATGATTTCACTCCTCCCATCAACATAATTATGCTGTTTGGGACACCTCAGGCAGAATCACCTTAGGCAGAAAAATGTCTTCAGCTGACCCTGACTCATAGTGATTCACAGCAGTTTACAGTGATTTAATCAAGTCTCACATAATAGCAATATAATGTGTACAGAGGAAGATGCTAATTTGTCCAATCAGTAGTATTCAAATTTGTATTTCATATGCAAGCGACAGTTCCTGTGTTGCATCTTATCAACAAATGTGCTGGTTATCTGTAGGATAGGTTAAGTTTTCTAGAGAGCTTATTTGTGGTATAAATTAGTTTCACATTGCCACTGAAAACATTTAGGAAGACTGGCTGATTGAGCAGTACTAAAATGGGATTTGCCCTTTTTCATAAACATAATTTGAAGATTGGTTTATCATTTGTGGGTAGAAGCTTTTTCATTTGTGGGTAGGAAGGCTCTAATGCATCTTACAATCCTCATGCAATAGTATTCTTATTCTGTGAAAAATACATTTTTTTTCATGGAAACAGCATTTTCTGTTTTCTGTAATCTTTCTATGAAAAAAACGTAATTTTTGTGTAAAAGTCAGCATTTCTGTGCACAAAATGCTGTGTTATGCTGTTGTTGTTGTTCATTCGTTCAGTTGTTTCCGACTCTTCGTGACTTCATAGACCAGCCCACACCAGAGCTCCCTGTCGATCGTCACCACCCCCAGGTCCTTCAAGGTCAATCCAGTCACTTCAAGGATACCATCCATCCATCTTGTCCTTGGTCGGCCCCTCTTCCTTTTTCCTTCCATTTTCCCCAGTATAATTGTCTTCTCTAAGCTTTCCTTTCTTCTCATGATGTGGTCAAAGTACTTCAAAGTGTTATGCTAGAAAGTATATTTTTCATGCAAAATATGCCTTGAATTTCAATAATAATAATAATAATAATAATAATAATAATAATAATAATAATAATATTTTAACCTGCCCTCTCTCCCCAAAGGGACTTCCAAAGACAAAAATGACAGACATCTATCCCTCTCTTTGTGTTTTTCCCTGCAAAATATTTTCTGCCACTTTCTCTCTGTCTATGAAAAACATGCAATGTTTCAGAAGATCACATTTTCATGCTGAAGAACATTAGCAATGTATACTGGAATCTAGCAAAAATTAGCAGAATCCACTAGATGCTACATATCTGGCAGGTGTTCAGGAGTAGAGATTAGGTAATAGTGAATTACGTTTAAAATAGTTTCCCCAAACCTATGTAGTATTGAATAAATATACCAGAATTCAAAATTCTTGTCTTATTTAAGATGTATACAATATCTGTGGATATCTAAAAAGACATTTCCAAGCTGTGAGCAAAACAATTTTAGGTTATATAGCAAAGAACATCTGAATGGATATGCTGTGTCATGTCCGGGTCATAATGTTAACTTGCATCTTTCCAAATCACTATGCGGAGCTTGAAGGAGCTATGAAACTTATACTTTCCATAATTGCACATGTATAAATCATATAGATATAGTTATTGCAGGTTTATGCTGGTAGAAATGAGAGCAGAATTCCCTTATAAAACAGACTCATAAACTAATTCTGACAACAGAAAAGAAGTTTCTACAAAAATTGGAAATTCAAGGAAGTAGCAAAAAAGTGGGTGGTGAAGATTGTCAGTTTGAGAGATTCCAATATCTCCATACCATCATCTGCAACTCTGACTTCATATGTTTCTCTCTCTCTCTTTCTCTCTCTCTCTCTCTCTCTCTCTCTCTCAGAGGAGTGTTATAGTAAGAGTGAAATAGTGACCAAGTTGCGGAGAGGAGGAGAATGCTCTCTCTATGGCACATTGACTAGTTTTCCTGGATATGCATAGGATATGCAGGATATGCATAGGAGCCCCCGGTGGCGCAGTGGGTTAAACTCCTGTGCTGGCAGGACTGAAGACTTTGACATATGCAAGTTGTAGTTACTGGGATGTATAGTACACCTACAATCAAAGAGCATTCTGAACTCCACCAATGATGGAATTGAACCAAATATGGCACACAGAACTCCCACGATGAACAAAAAATATGTATCAGTGGTTTGGGGGGGGGGGCACCAAAATACTGTTTGCTTACCGTTGAAAATTACCGTTGAAAATTACCTAGGGCCGGCTCTGGCTACAAACATGTGAGAAGTTGGTGAATGCTATTTTATATTGATGTAGAATTTGGCAATTAAACTATTGTATGTATCTGCATGTATGTTTGTTTCTGTATTTGTGAGCTTTCTTTTATCTTGACCTTCTGATATATCCTGGTTGATCTGTTTTGGAATGGATCTGTGATCACAATAAAGTTCACTAACTTCATCACACTTATTGTTCTGCCCTGGGAATAATACTGAAAATGAAACCTTCTAAATACATTGCTTAAAAACTCATTTTTAGACAAATGTTTTTAAAGCAATGCCTTAAGCATAAATGAAAAGTATTAAAGATCTTGGGTTGTGCTTTCAAGCTCTTGGGGGAAATTGAAAGGGGAAAAATTAGTTACTAGTGGTAGGAGGAATATTTCAACTATCTGTGATCTACTTTCCCATACCATGCAACAATTGTTTTGGTTTTTTTTTTTTTGGAAAACCATGGGGAATCAAATGAATTTCCAGTCCTAGTCTCATAACAATCATGAAAGGCACCACCTTTTTAAATTAATTGTTGAATGAACTTTATCTTTGTTACAGAAGGGGAAAGGGGAGGACATACCAGCTCAGGGCTTCGGCTGTCTTGAGATGAACAACACTAGCTATTTACAGGAAAGGAAATAAAGAGACCAGCAAGTATGTACACGCCTTTCCTTTTATTAAGAAAAAATAAACCAACCCCTTATGAGACACATACATAAAATGTACTAATGAAATGTATGGGAATACAACATATCTCATGAAAATCTTTCCTTTATATTTTTAAAAGATATGTTTTTGAAGATAATAATACACATTTTCAAGATTTTTTATCATTCCTTTGTGTCTTTGCATGACACATCTACACTCTGCAGCCAACATCCTAATGTGTCATGACACACAGTTTGGAAGGCTCTGTTCTAAATTCTTATGCTCTTGTCCAAAACTGCCATCATCAGGCAGCAGCCAAGCCAACATGATAGTTTGATTGTACAACAATGTATAATATGTTATCATATTTAGTGTTAATCATTCTACTTCTGTGCATGGATATATGCACATCACAGTGAATTTTCAAGAATTCACTAAGATTTGCCTCTATAACAAGGACTTATTTTTTATTTATCGTGACAGGGGCAGACCAAACAAATTGCATTGCATTTTTTAACAAACAAAGAAACAGAACACAAAGTCTACAAGCTTGGTAGTTGATTAAATGTCCTTTGACCAGTAGCTGGTGACTTGGAGTGCCTCTGGTGTTGCTGCAAGAAGGTCCTCCATTGTGCATGTGGCAGGGCTCAGGTTGCATTGCTACTTCATAGCAAGGACTGCAATAATAATAATAATAATAATAATAATAATAATAATCTTTATTTATACCCCGCCACCATCTCCCCAAGGGGACTCGGGCGGCTTACATGAGGCCAAGCCCAACAAATACATCAATAAAACAACAAAGAAAATAAGCAACTAAAACACAATACAATATTATAAATAACATATAAGCAATAACACACAAGACATTTAAAACACAGTGGGCAGGGCCAGATGTAGTCAATAAAAATTTTTAAAACTCTGGGCGTGAACAGAAGTAGGATATGTCTAAACAGGGAGGTTTTGTAAGATAATGTGGATAGATCAATCCAATGGGTAGATAAAGTGCTTCAGAGGACATATAGAAGAACATTAGCCAGATCAGGGCACTGTTTCCTTTATTCAGGGAAGGCACACTGGAACAGCCATGTTTTCAAGCTCCTCCTAAAGACTGCCAATGTGGGAGCTTGTCTGATATCCCTAATAAGTGAATTCCAGAGTCAGGGAGCCACCATAGAGAAGGCCCTCTCCCTCGTCCCCTTCAGTCGCACCTGCGAAGGGGGCGGGAGTAGGGCCTTTCCAGATGATCGAAGAGATCACGTGGGTTCATAAACAGAAATGCGGTCACATGCAAGGTAGGTATGTCTGTCATGGCTAGATGCAGCCATAACATTGGGGTGAAGGGGTACCTTATGGCCCCTGCCCAGAGACACCAAATTATGTTCAGTGTGGCCAGGCAGTGGGGATCCCCTACTGCCACCCAAGCAACTCATTTGGGCTAGCAAGTGAGCTCAGCCCAATATTTGGCATTCTGGATAAAGCTTACTTTTCTTGCAATTCTGTGCCAAACGTGCTACACATCAATGGTCTAGATAGCCAGGAAAGAGCAGCAACCTATCTTTTTTAGAAGCAGTTCTGTATCTCTGTTCCCAAACTATAAGAAAAAAATATGTTTCATCATATTATTTTTGGCTTTGATTTTGTGCACTATAACTCCAAAAGGTAAAGGTTGCCTCTCAGTATAGTAGAAATGTCTGGATGATTTGCAAGAACTAAGGTTGGCTCATAAACAGCAAACTCCACTGCATCAAAGAGCACCCTACAACTTGTAGATATAACATTGATCAAAAAGATCATATTGTTTACTTCAAGTAAACATTTTTTACCCCCTTGGTAAAAAAAAAAAATCCCTGCACAAACCTCAAGGCAATGAACTAAATGAAGGGGCTAGCTTGTATTTTACTTTCCTGTGAAATTGGTAACTTTTTAAACCCACTGAAAGGAAGCTAAAAAGCAAATATATTTAAGGCAGTCACAAGGTTGGCAATGTTTTTATGTAGATGGTAGCCCCCTCTCCATTTCACACTGAGCAAAATAAATTAGTCCATTGGTTGTCAGATCATGTTCTAGCAAACCTTTGGATATCTTGAAGGTTTATCAAAAACTGGGGCGTTTTATATTGTATGAATAAATCATTTAAGACTTGGGCCTCTCTTTGTGTTTATTATAAACAAGAGCATAGGTCACAAAGCCACTCCTGTATACCAATGACTTCTTCATATCTTTCAATCATTTTCGATGGCTTCCCTTGTGATTCCTTACCATGCTCATTTTGTTTAAATGCCACAAGGCATTCTAGGATTCCACCAACCTTCAATCTTATAGTATCTCTGTGTGTGTTTGTGTATCTGTATATAAACAAAACATGGGCAGACATACTTATGTAAAGAAAACATACCATCTTCTCTATCCTGACATGTGAATATAGCATTAATGGCATTGGGTTGTTGTAGGTTTTTTTCGGGCTATATGGCCATGGTCTATTCTCTCCTGATGTTTTGCCTGCATCTATGGCAAGCATCCTCAGAGGTAGTGAGGTCTGTTGGAACCAGGTAGTGAGGTCCAACAGACCTCACTACCTCTGAGGATGCTTGCCATAGATGCAGGTGAAACATCAGGAGAGAATGCCTCTAGACCATGGCCATATAGCCCGAAAAAACCTACAACAACCCAGTGATTCCGGCCATGAAAGCCTTTGACAATACATTAATGGCATTGTTGTGAGACTTTTCTGAGCAGACTTTCTAAAATAAATGTCTGGCGTTCCTGGCAAGAAAACCAACTTGTATTAAAATTCTATCATGCATTCAATCTAAGACTAACCTTAGTATGCATTTGAAGCTAACTATAGCCATGTTCAGGTTATATATATAACTTATCTGAATGTGTGAGAAAGGGAAGAATGCTAGCTCCATGAAAAATCATGGTTGCTAATGGCAAGGAAATGTTCACACAATTTTGTGATTGTGTCCTTCAAGCCATTTTTGACTTGTGACACTAAGGTGACCCTAGCATGGTGTTTTCTTGGCAAGATTTATTTATAGGTGGTTTGTCAATGCCTTCTGCTGAGGATGAGAGAATATGAGGTGCCCAAGGTCACCCAATGAGTTCTCATGGCCAAGCATGGACTCTAGAGTCATTGTCTAATGCTCCAACCTCTACACCACACAGGAGTATTATTCTCCACAGAATATGAGAACAAAAGATGACAAAGCTAACATTCTCACTTTCCTTGCAAAGATGAATGTTTTACTGAATGTTATAATAGACCATTTGTGTTACTGGTTTCTCAAAACTTCCTGTATATAATTCTAACACAGTGTGTGAACTATTTTATTGTATTTTCCTGTGCTAATAATGACAATGTAAAGTATCTCTGTGAAAGAATTTTTCTTTCCCATGGCTGCCACCAAAATTATTCAGCTGCTAACCAATCAATGTGTCTATGTAGATAACATAAAAAGATACAAAAGCAGGTGCTGAATGGCTGTAATTCTGTATGGCTCATCTTAGTGTAGTAGTTCTACATGTAGTAAATCCATGTTTCTGACTAACTCTAATATTTATGACTATTCCCATTTCTCAGAGGAAGATATTAGCCTCTATAATGTATCAGGAGCATGTCCATCAGATGAAAATTCAACTCTGGTATGTCCTTACCTTTTCAGATACTGAAAAATAACCCGAGAGTCCCAGAAGGCTGAAGCATTATGTTTATGACTAACTGATAAATTTGTGTCAATTTTCTCCATGGGTGCCATCACAACATTTGTTTTATTATGGACTTCTTCACATGGCCCTTTTGGGTTGTGCCATTTAGTAGTTGCTGGAGAAAGGGAAGGCATGTGGAGCAGCTCATGGCACCCCGTGTGCCCTCCCTCCTTTCCCCTCTCCCTGTCCCTATCGGATGAGAGAAAAGGTGGCAACACACAGTAACACATTGCACCATGGCTCTTTCCCCCATCATATGGAGAAAAGGGAAGGAAAGTGCAGGTAGCTCCATCAGAGCTACCCCAAATACACTTTTCTCTCTGTAGTGGTGGAGGAAGCACCTTTCAGAGCTTCCCTTCCAGTTTGGGAGGAATGTGGGTGGGCCCTGCTGTATGTTGTGTAGCGGTGCATGGCAGACCCCATTCTAGCCACAAAACAAGGTGGCAAAATGGGGTAATTCACCCCGGGTGAAGAGGTTCTTCATCAAGGTGAGCTGGACCAGATATTCTAATGAGGAGAAGCTTTTACAGAATGTAGTAAGACTAACTTCTCAGTAAATATCCAGAAGACAGTACAGTTGGACCTCTACATTTGTGGGTTTAACATTTATGAATTTCATGACTTAAGGATTTGATTAATATGATCTCTCTGGGATTCATTAGGTCCTTCAGAATGGAAATTGACCTAGAGTTGCCCTGAATGACCCAGAGATTCCTAGAGATATTCTAGTAGATTTTTTTTTCTAATGTGCAGCTTTTCCTGTATCTCTAGACCCCTGAAAAAGTGCAGTGTCTACTGTATACTTCATTAAAGATGCAATGATAATTCTTCACATTTTTGTGTAACATACAGTATGACCTATTTATCTGTGAGGGATTTGTTCCCAGACTCGGGATATGTGAAATTGTGGATAATAGCAAACCTTATTGAAATGAAGGATTTCTGGCCTAAGAATGCCACACAGTCACTCTACAGGATTTAGAAAATACCTAAAAATTACATACTTTGATGCATGTGGATAAATGAAACCAGAGATACCAGTCTGGTGGCTATCAGGGTTTTCCTGTATTTAGATAGTTATAATAAATAAAATTTAATGCTCTCTCTCTCTCCCTCCCTCTCTTTACCTATCTATAGTCAATGTGGCTTGTAAAAGGTTATAGTTTAGTTTGTTTTGAATTTTATTTTTATTTCTCTAAATTTTACTTTCATTTTTGTTCCTATTGTTTTGGGTGGAATAATTGCATCTCTTTCTCACATTGATTCTCTGATACTCCTTTATCCTCTAGTGCTGTCTGACCCTCCCAACAATTGCCAAGCACTGGAGACATGGCTGACAAGTTACAGGCAGACCATTAAGATCACTAATAAATGTAGTTATAGTTATCAGGAATTATAGGACAGCCATACTATGCATAAAGCTCTTTGCTTGATAGTGAGGTCAGTATTAGAAAAGGTAAAAGTTGCATTTGGAAAATGGAGTAAGAAATAGTTAAGATCTCTACCAAGTCTGGGATGTGAAAGGAACCTTTCTTATGAAAGGGACTAGCAATATGTAGCCTTGAGGACTGTGGGAAGGCATTATCACCTGTTTTTCATTCTATTAGTACGCTGTAGCAGAAATAATAGCAGGGGGTTACATAGATCTATTGGTCATCCACGAGGCTGTTTCAGGAAGAGGTCATATTGTCTCATCTTCTGTCGAATCACAGCAGGCTGTCTCTCTTTCACAGCCAGGCAATATAATATTGTGTTGGGTAATCTCCACTTCCAAGAAAAAAGGTCTCGGAAGCCAGTCTCTCATTGAGGCAGGCAGGCAGCATCAGCTCAAGGTCACAATAGCCTATCGTTCCTCCCCAGGTAGATGTCATCAGCATGATGTCACAGTGGCCAGTCTGTTCTCCACAGGCAGACAGCACTAGAATGAAATCACAGTGCATTTCTTTTCAATGTGAATCCAATGAACAGCAAGTCATATTTCTTACTCTCACAATATGAAGCCAACAACATGTATATTATACCACAATAACACGTTTTTTCTCCATAGGGATTAGTATGATGTTACAATGGCCAGTCTATCCTAAACAGGAAGCCAGCGCCAACTAGTTGTCACCATGGTTGGTGTGATGGCACACCAGGAAGATCTAATGAAAAACCTAAATGTGTCTGGCTATTTTCCCAGTGACCATCGGTATGCCCTAATTACTATAATTCCCCCAAAATAAAACTCTATAAACAAGATTAAGTTTAACAATAGTTTACTAAATAATCAAGGTAAATTACAACAATGTACAAAGGTGTAGATTGATTATGATGGTATAACTCTGAGGTAACAAATTACTATTTCTATGAGGTATTCTATAAACTATACACTATGGGGATGATGTAACTATCTATCTATGACAAATATTATCTATCCTTTATTACATATATTATCTACGAACTATCTATCTAACTATCTATAACTATTCTATGGCAAATACAAACTATCTATCTATAAACTCTCTATCTATAGGGCAAATACGTGTTATAAACTTTAAGGCAAATACGTGATTAGGATGGCCTGTTCAAATTGCTAGGCCAGACCAGACACTATCTGGCAACTATCTATAAGCTAAGACTAACAAAGAATGGGAAACGAAGTTCTATAACCAGCCCATTCTGGCTCTGAGTCAGAATGGGCTGCACCAACCGAACTCGGCCTCTAGGGGGAACTAAGCTCTCCCCTAAACTTGGTAAAATGGAACAGTCCAACTGAGAAATAAACAGGCCGAGACATCACAGTTGGTCTTTTGTTTCCAGACACGATGCATTTATTATTATTTCTAATTGGAAAATTGTAAATTCAAAACTGGAAATGGAGAATAAAGCATGTTTTCATTTGATACCTGGAATTTATTTTGATACCAATCTTATTAACCTTGAAATGCTACTAAAACATAGAAAGTTGCTTTTGTAAATTCTTATTCTTTCCCACTGAAGGCACCCTGTGAAAATCTTAAGGCTTGCTTAAGATGAAATGGGTGGAGGCATTCATTATTTAGAAAATTAAAAGAGATAATAAGCACTTTCAATTGGGCACAGTAGTCTAATTAGTGTGATGAGAAAGATATCACATTGCTCAATTTATATGGAAGTGAGCAGATTTGGCATCGTGTCGCAATGGTCAGTCTCTCTTCCAAAGCAGGTGGCACCAGTAGGAAGCTAGCCAGACTAGTCTTGTAGAAGAAGGAAGCATGGCATGAAACTGATCAATCTTTCCTTTACAGATAGAAAGCATTAGCAGGATGTCACAATTGCCAGACTGTCCTCTATAGGGAGATCACATCTGCAAGAATTGATACTGACTACTCTCTTAGCGAAGTCAGCAGTATCAACATGACAACACAACAACCAGTCTCCTTTTCATGGGGAGACAGCATCACTGCAATAGGTCATAATGGGTCCCTCCACCATAGTCAGGCAACATCTGCAGGATGTCACAATGACCAGTCCCCCCTTTGCAGGGAGGCTGAATTGCCATGGGCAGCATCTTGTTAAAATGTTCAACATCAGATTGGATGCATCAGAGTGAGGTTTCCAAACAGGCAGCATCAGTACCCTTCTGATCTTTAAGTCACATCTCTCATTGGAGCCGGTAGCAACAATGGAAGGTGAGCCTAATCTTTCTCTCTCCCCCTCTCTGACTGTAGCTGACTATGAAGAATGTCTAGGTACAAACACTTTTCCACTGGGATGAATAGGATGTGGACACAATTTGTACTATAAAAAGCAGAAGCTGGGAACAGAGAGAGTACAGGTAAAGTGCAGAGATTAGTTGGCAGACAGAAAGCCTAATTTTTACCATGCTTCAGTTTCCACTCTGTAAGCCAGATGGATCGGTGACAAAAGAGACAGTAAATGGAAGTAAGCCTAGGAATTTTGGAATTACCCCAGCTATAAAACTGATAGATTATCGCATCTGCCAAAGCTATGCATAGACTGAGAGACAAACTGGCAGCCTGCAAGTAATCAGAAGAGTAGTATTTATTTATTCACCATATTTATAACCCACCCTTCTCACACTGAAGTGGACTCAGAGTGGCCATAAATAACAACAACAACAACAACAACAACAATCAAGCCAGTAAAGGTGATCCCAGTGGTGATCAGCACACTGGGTGCAGTGCCTAAAGACCTTGGCCTGCACTTAAACACAATTGGTGCTGACAAAATTACCATCTGCCAGCTGCAGAAGGCCACCTTACTGGGATCTGCACGTATTATTCGCCGATGGAACACTTCTAATGGCCAAGGGCAGACAGATCTTGTACCCCAACATTATGCGGGGGGATGAAAAGGCATTTAGTTGTTTTGTACTTGTGTAACCCCCACCCCTCCCCAGTTACCACTGTTGGAAGTGCAGTAAATCAAAATCCTCTTATGAAGGTTATTTTGAGTTACCTAATCTATGTGTACTCCATTTTACAGACCAATAAGTAACTATGATATCCATCAGGTTCAGTTGAAACTATAATGCAGACTTGTTTGGGCTTGTTCTGGTGATAAGGAGTTTGTTCTGAAGATAATGGTTCAAAGCTGAAGCTTTGTATGAGATTCATGACATGGAAAAGCAGCCTCCCCCTTCCGATAATATCTTTTATTGTTCATTTTTATGAAAAACCTCAGGGTGTAAAAAAAAAAGGAGGGAGAGAAACAAATTAAATGACTAATAAGTCAAACTTCTTGTTCTCAGGCAGGATTTAGGGTCTTTCCAATTGCTGTACTTTACAAGGTTTGTTACTTTGCTGAAGTTCATGATCCCATCTCCCTCCCTTTTTGGAGGACAAAGGGAGATTTTGAAGAAAGGTAAAAACCACCCAAGTGTTAAATCTGTTACTATGTCTTCACAAGATTAGGAAACTATTTACAGAATGTGAGAACAGCTGGCAGAGATATAGTGCTGCAAGAATGGGGCTATGAGATGGCTATTCTTTCAGAGTCATTAAAATTTGTTTTGCAACATAACAACAATAACAACAACAACAACAACAACAACAACAATAATCTTTATTTATACCCCACCACCATCTCCCCGAGGGGGACTCGGGGCGTCTAACAAGAGGCCAAGTCCGAAAATACAACACATCAAAATAAAATACAAAATGCAAACAACAAAAAAACAACAAAATTACATCATAATAAAATACATACAATAGCAAAATAGAGTAAATAAAGCAAAATAACATAGTATAAAATTGAACATAATGGGGGGGGCGTGGGCAAGGTAAAATGATAAAACTCTGGATGAGGTAGGAGTAGAAAAAGTGCATTTGAGAGGAGCCCAAAAGGATGAACAGTGGGGTTAGGCTTTCAGTTTAGGACAGGAGAAAGTGTATCATAGGGACAACACTGTAAGTGGAACAAACAGAAATGGGGTGAATGGCCACTCTCCAAAGGCACATTGGAAGAGCCAATTTTTCAGATCTTTCTTAAAAGCAGCTAGGGTGGGGGCTTGCCTAATCTCACCAGGTAGTGAATTCCAAAGTTGGGGGGCCACAGCGGAGAAGGCTTTCTCCCTCGTTTCCACAAGTCGTGTCCATGATAGAGGAAGGGGCATGTTTGTTGTGTTCTCATATTTCTGAAATATAGTAACTTTCTGGTCTAGGAATACCATTGTAATGTGTGCCATATTCACACCACTTGCCCAAATTGTCATGAACCAGAAGCCTTAAAGGAGCCAAACACAAGTAAAAGGTCCAAACAAGGTTTATTAATTAACAAAAATGGCTTAGAAACACTTGAATTCAGTGAGTCTAGCAATAAAACAAAGTCTGTAGCAACTGCTAAGCAAAAAATGCAATTTGGAGAATAATCCGGATTATACAGAGATATAATCCGGGATAACAAAAACTTTAAGACAACTGCTTCAAAAACACAGAGTTCATAATACACAATGTAGCAAGGTGGGAGCAAGCAAAAATGAAGTCAGAAAACAGAGTCAAAACATGTCCAAAAGTTGAAGTAGAAGTCCAAAACACAATGTCGTCGTCCAAAAACAATCCGGTCAGCAGACAGATAGAAGTCAGCATTTACAGGATTCCAGATGGTAGAAACATGGAAACACAACGATCTGCAGTCCCAGGACCCAAAGCGAAAGTAATGGCAGCAATAAAGTCCAAAGCCCAAATACAAAACTTTGCCTACTGCAAGGTTCCAATAATTTGATACCTTACTTTTATCCTATAACTCCTCATCAGAGGTGGAGCTCTGTCTTCATCACTCTCATGTGCTTTTGCTTCCACAGCTGCTCGCCACCGCCCGTCCCTCCAACTTTTCCAGCGTCTATCAAGACTTAGATCACCCCATGTATTTCCAGGTTGCCAGTCTCCTGAAAACCCTTCAAACTCCTCACTTGATGTGGGTTGAGTACATATGTCCCTGATCTCTTGTACATGGTCCAATCTAATCCATCCTCCTCTCTGTCATCACTCCCACTCCCATCACTCCCCGTGAACCCCATGAAGGCTTCCTCCTCAGTCGGAGCATTAAGTATTTCACGGATCCTCTTCCTTTCTCTCTCTTCATCTGACTCTTGATCCCGAGTAACCCACTTCAAACCTCTACATTCCTCTCCCTCCTCCTCCATCTCAGAATCTATGAACCCTTTGAATGACTCAGTATCTGTAGGTGCCATGAATATTTCCCTAATTCGCTTCCTTTGCTGCTCTTGATCCAACACCTGAGCAGCCCTCTTTGCCCTTCTACTACTCGTTGTAGCTTGCTCAGCACACTCTACTACAACACAAATAATCATACAGGGAAGGAAGAGGAAGAAGATCACTGGCAACATCTCTCTCTCTCTCTCTATGTATCTATGTATATGCATATTTGTATATACATTCGAACACTCTTTCTGTATAACTACTGAAGTTATTCTTCTGAATACTGGCAAGTTTGTTACTTCCTTGTCACAATTCTATGTCTTAGTAACTGTATTGGTGTTTGGTACTGACAAATGAAGCAGTTACTATCTCAGCTGTGACAGTGTGGTGCAGCTCTGAGGTTTTCACAGGTCTTTCACCTGAGAGTGCCATCTCGAATGCTCTTTTCCTTCAGTGCTCAAGCATCTTCCAAATGAACTTGTAATATTTTTCTTTTCCATGCCACTATGGCTTCCTTTGCCACCTTTGCAAAAACAAAGCTCTCTTCAAGTAGAAAAGAAATGCTATTTGAACTTCACATATGCACAGCTCATTATACCTCTTGATGACTTTTGTCAGTATGCCGTTTCTGTCAATAATTTTCTGCTTCAGTGCACTGTTCATTAAAATTCCATTATAGGGCATTAGAGGTTTGACAGATCTGGGAGCTGTCATCACATCAAGTTGACATCACCGGTTTCCTTTCAAATGTGATATTGCCATCTATCTTGATGGTGCAGAGTTATTTGCTTTCCTTTCTCACTATAACCCACCCAGAGCAGAAGCCTTTGCTCTTTCATGTAATTACATTTGCTCTCCAGTTGTACCAAGTTATGAATACTTGCACTGTGCTACAGTTAGTAGCAATTGCATAATACCATGTATATTCATGTATAAGTCAACTACATATATCATTTGAGGGCAGGTTTTGGGGACCAAATTATGGATTTTGTTATAGCCTGTGGATACATTGAGGAGAGGGGAAAGCAACCTCAATCAGCCAGGAACCCCTGTCTACTACCACCATTTCTCCATGCATTTTGCAATAAGGTGGTTTCCCTTGCTCTGCAATTATAGGGCTAATGACCCATCAATCATCATTATGTTCTTTAGTTCCGCCCCTTTCCCCAGGGCTCTGGGAGGGAAAAGAAAGACTTCAGGCAGTCTTGCAGTTTTGGAAGACCAGTTACAGGACATGAGCTTTCCCCACCTGTAGAGAAGCTTCGTTTCTCACAACATCCGGGGGAAACAGCCCTAAAGCTTCTAAGGAAAACAGCTTTACAGCACAACCTTTGTTGAGGTTAAAGATACAGATCCATATCATTCTTGGAGAAAATCTACAAGGACTCCAGTTGGAAAATCTACAAGGTCTTGGCTGGTAGGTCACTCGGGTAACCAGAAGCAATTGGAGCCAGGAGTAGGGCCCACAACAGCAGAGCCTAGAAAACAGATTGCCCGGGAGGGGTCAAAAAGGGTTTTCCTTGTTAAAGAAAGAAATAATTCTCCAAGCAAGATGCCCACCCGGTGGTGCAGTGGGTTAAACCCTTGTGCCGGCAGGACTGAAGACCGACAGGTTGCAGGTTCGAATCCGCGGAGAGGAGGATGAGCTCTCTCTATCAGCTCCAGCTCCTCATGCGGGGACATGAGAGAAGCCTCCCACAAGGATGATAAAAACATCAAATCATCCGGGCGTCCCCTGGGCAACATCCTTGCAGACGGCCAATTCTCTCACACCAGTTTCTCAAGTTGCTCCTGACACGACAAAAAACAAACAAACAGTTCATTCAGAGCCTTGAAGCATTTGTTTAATTTGTTGAAGATCTAAGAAGTATTTGATTGTTTGTTGAAGACGTAAGCAATAAAAAAGGACTTTGTTAAACTTTTCAAACTTCTAAAGACTCTGTATTGGAAAATCCTTAGGGCCTCTCACTTGAGGCACCCCGGCTTCCCGCTGGGCATAAAGAGCACGTCCTGTTCAAAAGCCAACTGCTATAGGCCCAGCTCGTGACAGTACACTATCTGTGTTGCAAAATATCAGTAGGATACATCTTAAACTAAGTTTAATTTTCAGCATTGGCCTCTCCTACAAGGGCTCAGCACCATTAGGAACAGTTAGACTATGCATTTTCCTCCACCCACAGATCCCATAGTTTTGTTATCCCAAGAACTGACAAGCTTTTCTGTCACCTTTTTGCTTCTAGATCAGTAATGGAACTAGCTGTACCTAAAAAGAGACTACAGTCCTGGCCAGCATTTAGATTTAATATTAGAAAGTTACTCCGAAAAATGGTGATGGAAATTAAGATATAAGGACATCTTTGCAACAATTTAATTAAAGCTAAAACTGAGGCCCCTTCTACACTGCCATATAATTCAGATTATCAAAGCAAATAATCCATATTATCTGCTTTGAACTGGATCATATGAGTCTACACTGCCATATAATCCAGTTCAAAGCAGATGATCTGGATTTTATATGGCAGTGCAGAAGGGGCCTAAGATGTTCAGTGTCTTTTCACATTGCAGATGTGTCTAACATAGGTAAAACCTGGTGGAATCAAAACATACGAAGCTGCCTTAGATAGAGTCAGACCACTGGCTCATCTACTCTTAGATTAACAAATCTAATTGGCAGTGGTTCCCTAGTGCTTCAGGTAAGATTGTTTCCGTAGTCTGCCTAGATTTCTCTTCTTGAAATTCTTTATATGTGTGTGTTTTTATCTATGTAATTTAGTGTTTATATTTTATGTCCATATGTTTTTGACTTTGTTGTACCCCACTTCGAGCCATCAGGAGAGGGTAATAAATAAAATGTATTATTATTCACAGGATAGACTGATTTGCTGGCAAAGACACTGTTTTAATGGATGATGAGGGACTGGTTTTAGGATGATGACTTAAATCGGCAAACTGGTTTTATTAATGTATTTTTATGTCTGTTTGACTATACACACACACACACACACACACACACACACACACATGCTTGGTTCTATGTTGTTGTTGGCACTCTGCTATGCCGGTTGGTAGCTCGCTCTGAGTCCTTCTGCGGAGGTCGAGATAGGACGGGATACAAATGCCCTAAATAAATAAATAAATAAATAAATATTATGAACTAAAGGAGACCATGGATAGCTTCTAAAATTGGATGAGGTTATGTTCAGGGCTCACAAATATATAGGAAGATGTATAGGTAGTATTTGACGCCAGAGAGGCTTTTAAAAATGTATAAAGGTAAGTTCAGTAGCTACTGGAAATGCAAGAAAAATGTTGGGGACATTTTGCTATATGTGGTGGTCTTGTAAAAAGGCTCAGAAACATTGGACTCAGATACACATGATGTTAGAAGATATTGTAAAGGTTAAAATTGTGATGAAAGCTGAACTTTATTTATAGGAGATGCTAGATGACCATTGAGAAAAGAAACATGGAAGATTGCTATTATATATGATTACAGCAGCGAGAATCATCTATGCCCAGAGATGGAAAGAACCAGATACAGCAACGCAAGAAGACTGGCTGATGAAACATGTGAATTAGGAGAGATGGACAAATGGACTATGTTGATTAAGGAGAAATCCTTGACTAAATTCAAGAAAGACTGGGACATATTTACTAGTTTTATACAGCAAAGATGGGGACAATACTCAACCATTTGTTTTCTGATATAGAAAAGTGTTATTAAAAGTAGAAAGGTAGAAATAAATTGATACTTAAAGGGACCAACAAGTAAGAAGTTAAAATCAAGTAGCAACGAGCAGGAGTTTTGGTTTAGCAGGTATTTGTTTAGAATGTTTATAGCTTGTATGTTGTAGAGGATGGTATGTTGGAGGGAAGAGGGAGAAATGTACTGGAGTATCTCTGATCACTGCAGGGGAGATTTGTTTATTCAATGTTGTTAAATATTAAATATGGCAGACTAATATTCAAGTTAAATTTTAACTTTGAGAAACATCTGTGGTAGTTATTAAAGACCACATTTATATGCATTGCTGAGATTCACTGAATTGAAATTCTAGACATACCTTCTGGAAGATGTTGATTTGTGCAGTGCTTTGGTTCACCACTCTGAGAAAAGAGTTAAGGCAAGTGTGAGGTATCCAGATTTTTGAGAAGGTTACAATCCATCAATCAGGCAAAAACTCTCAGTGTTGAGAAACAAGGAATACTTGTTATTTTTAAAAAGTTGCATCTCAGTATGCTTCTCAGCACAGAGAAAATCTAAAGAAAGTTTGTGAATGCATTATTTGCAAGAAGTGAAGTAGGTGATGGTGTTCTCCTCCTCCTCCACCTCCACTGTGTTTTCTGTAGCCGAATATGTGGAACTCACTCAAGGTCACCCAGTGACTGAGCAGGGAATCCATTGCTGAGTGGGTAATCAAACCCTGATCTCCAGAGTCATAGTCCGACACTCAAACCATTATGCTATAAATGCTACGTTCAGCAAAGGACAAGAGGGATCCTCTCACTTCTGCAGGAGTCTACTGTGTATCATGCAGCTGTGGACAAGTCTACATAGGGACCACCAAACACAGCATTGCCCAAACACGAATCAAGGAACATGAAAGGCACTGCAGACTACTTTAACCAGAGAAATCAACCATAGCAGAGCACCTGATGAACCAACCTGGACACAGCATATTATTTGAGAACACAGAAATGCTGGACCACACCAACAACCACCATGTCAGACTACACAGAGAAGCCATTGAAATACACAAGCATGTGGACAATTTCAACAGAAAGGAGGAAACCATGAAAATGAACAAAATCTGGCTACCAGTATTAAAAAACTCTAAAATTACAACAGCAAAACAACAGAGAGGAAACGAACAAGGGCATCTAATCACCTCTCAACAAAAGTTTGCTCTAGGCACTGTCAGGCCATTATATGCTAATCAAGGTGGTCAGTTGAAACATTCACACCTAGCTCCAGCAGACAAGAATCCTTTGTCTCATCCTGGTCATTCCACAGATATATAAACCCTTTTTCCTAGTTCCAACAGACCTCACTACCTCTGAGGATGCTTGTCATAGATGCAGGTGAAACGTCAGGAGAGAATGCCTCTAGACCATGGCCATATAGCCCGAAAAAAACCTTCAACAATACATTATGCTATACTGACTCTCGGTAGTTCTCTATAGCCCCCATTACTTACTATGTACTTTGTTAGAAGAATGACAGCATGATGCCATGTTGTACATTTTATTTATTTATTTGGGAAATTTCTATATCGCATTTGCCCCTTAACCCCTGAAATAACGAGACAAACAACCATGGTATGGATTCAAATTGGGCAACTTTTATTGAACGTTACCTATTTAACTTTGCCTGAACTAAACTAAGTGTCAAGGAACTTGGTGGCAAACTGAAGCAGCATCCCCAGCTACTGAGTGTGTGATGTCAGTGTGCCCTGGATCCCCAACCGGGCAACCTGAAGGTAAAAGTCTGGAGAAGCCTGTCCGATTATTGATATCAGCTTCTCTCTTAACTGGGCCAATGGATGTCCCCTCACCCATTTGTTGACTTCTAGGTGAGTGTTTGTTGTACAATGCCCCCCACCCTTAATGGGTACCATGTGTATACCTCCATGTCAGTGTTTTCCTGAACTATTTATGCTGGCCTAATTAAACCAAACCACTCTATCTAGCCCCTAATAACAGTATAGGGTAGGCGAAAAAACCCCCCAGAACATGAGAGGCAAAAAATTCCTACCCGGCTCCAACGGGCAACCAAATATACTGTCAATGGGCGGGAGTGGCGGGCCGAAAGTCTGACAAGACTGAAGGAGGGGAGCTGGCTCACGTGGTAAGCCAGCCCCCGCCCCTTTTCCAGGAGGTTCTAAATGGAACCTCCCATTACTCTCCCTTCAGGGGGTGGGGCAAATCGCTCTCCCCACCAACTGGGTTGGTGTGGAGAGTCCCTTGCCCCTTAACCCCTGAAATAACGAGACAAACAACCAAGGTATGGATTCAAATTGGGCAACTTTTATTGAATGTTACCTATTTAACTTTGCCTGAACTAAACTAAGTGTCAAGGAACTTGGTGGCAAACTGAAGCAGCATCCCCAGCTACTGAGTGTGTGATGTCAGTGTGCCCTGGATCCCCAACCGGGCAACCTGAAGGTAAAAGTCTGGAGAAGCCTGTCCGATTATTGATATCAGCTTCTCTCTTAACTGGGCCAATGGATGTCCCCTCACCCATTTGTTGACTTCTAGGTGAGTGTTTGTTGTACAATGCCCCCCACCCTTAATGGGTGCCATGTGTATACCTCCATGTCAGTGTTTTCCTGAACTATTTATGCCACAGATTGGGGGCAAATGTCTATTTCGCCCCCATCCCCCACCAAGCCCCTTAACACCTCCTGAATGCCTAACTGCAAAACAGCTAAAAAAGTGTGCGTTACCCAAATCTGCTAAATGTACACCATCAGAACGGTAAAACTGTGTTTTGTCGTGCATGATGTCCTTATGTGGAATGTAAGACCCCCTGCCCCGTGCTAAAGCCCTGCGCATGGCCCGGTTCACACGCTGTCTGGCCTTCTCAAGCTTCCTGACATCACCACCTCCTGGCCACCGAAGGCGTGGAATGATGGCCGACCAAGCAATGTGAACCCGGGGCCATGCCTGCCAGATCTTCAGAATGTCAGCACGGGCTTGTAGATACAGGGCCCTGCTGTTAAGCAGGCCCAGAATGTTACCTCCGATATGGAGCACTGGCCCAACGAGGGCCCCGAACACCCTTCCACTCGCCCAATGCAGTGGAAGCGCACCCAGATGCTGGCCAAAGGATGAGTTCCTGGCGTATCTCTCCGCCCAGCGGACATAATTATGCCCACAACAAGGATTCTCCATCTATGCACCAGCCTGGCAGTTCCTGCAAAATAAACAACAAACAAACAGGCGCCGAGCGAACCTATCGCCGGTAAGCGACCTATTTCCCCCCACCCAATAATTTAAAGGCCATAACACTATAACCCTAGGGAGCTGCCAAAGAAGGAATGAGTGCCAAATTTAAGGGCACCCTAACCCCATCATCTTCAGCGCCCAATCTGTGATGGCCCAAACTGATATCTTGCGAGGGGGTGGAGTCCTGAAGGCAAAACAAATATCCCCGACTCAACCCTAGCTCAGGGTCCCTATATCTAGCTACTGCATCCGGCACACGCAGGGGCTCACAACAGACTTAACATTTACGGAAGTATTCGTAAACTAGTCGCAGCTAAATTATGGCTTGAGGCCATTGCCAATTCAACCGTTCAGTTTGGTGTGATGTGAGAAACCGGGGACCCAACAGGAATATGAAAACCCTCTAAAACCTTCCCATAGGTACTTAACTGCCCCCTTATCAGAGTACTGATCCCGCCAAACCTTCAACTGATTTAACTTAATTAGGCTGAGGCCCCTGTGCAACCGCGGCCTGTCCTGGAGGTTTCTTAACGAATTGAGTGTCCCTAGAATTACCTCTCGCAGCTCTCCCCTTGGGGCAATTTCGGGATGGGTGAGTCCCATAACAAATAGAACACGAGTGCGCGAATCGACAGTCCTTCCGTGAACAGGCTCCCTGAGCCACAAATTCCCAGCATAAAGGCTTTTGACCCTGGGACTGCAGCTGGGGAGCCCCCTGCTGAGAGGGCTGTCCCGCTGTGTTCTGAATAGTGTGCCCACTGTCCGCCTTCAATGCAGAGGAAGCCCTAGATGGATTCATCACTTCAATCCAAATTTGATCATCAATCAAGTCCCAACGCTTGTCTGGATGTGAAGCCGCCTCGGTTCTAAACCGTCTATCATATTCCAGCCAAGCGTTAGGCGGGCCACTGACGTATGCTTTGTTTATGATATTCTGATACTGCCACAGCGCCGTAGCCCTTTCCGGGGCAGCATCAGAAAGCAAGTTCGCATACATTGTGAAACAAGGGAGCCAGTTCTCCCAATTCTGCTCCACCTTGCGTTTCTTAATTCTCTGCTTACTGTCCTCATCTAGCTCATCCTTCTCCTTCTTATCCATGTCCCGGAAATACAGGGAAAAAATATCCACATATTCGTTCCTCAATATCTTTTCCATTGTTTTGGATGCTAAATGAGAGCCCAAACCAGAAAGACTAACCGTAGGAGTCGCCTGTGGGGGCCATTTCGCAGTTCCCCAAAACTTATTTGCCTCCCCTGTGCGAGCCGACTCCAATGTGACCGTTACTGGCTTAACAGCCTGCGAGGAGGCATCGTCCTTCTTTTCCCCTATCCTGGGGTCTAAACCACCCTCCGACTGAATCCCAGCTGGAACCTGTGACTGCGTCCCTACCACCGAGTGAGCCCGCCCCTGGCCCCACGGCCACGCTAGTGAAGCAGCCGTACTAACAGATGTGAGTGCGGGACTCGCCGATGTGAGTGTGGTGCAAGTACCTGCTGGGACAGCCGTCACCAACTGCTCGCGCCCTGCGACATCGGAGGAGGCAACCACCGACCCCACCGCCTGAGTGGACCCGGCCGCGGCACTGGAGACAAGTACCGATGCCGCGGGCTGACTGGGTCCGGCCACAGCATCCGCCAAAGACCCGGACGAAGCCTCCACCATTGGATGTGCCTCGGAGCTGACGATGTTCTGCACAGCCAAAGACACCACAGTAGAGCCCTCAGCAGCCCCCGGAGCAGTAGATTGGTCAGGAATCCGCACCGCCCTTTCAGCTCCCACGGTCGAAGCCGACTCTAAAACAGAAACCCGGGACAACAAAGACTTAAACAACTGTTTCTTGCTAGCCCGGCGAGTGGAGCATGAACCAGCCCCACCAAGACCAACCCCCCTATTTTTTTCCACTTGTTGGACATGCTGCAAAAGGGCTTCTAAATCCTCGATAGATACGCCCTCATCCTCCGACGAGGACCCATCCTGACGCAAAGGTCGCTTGTGACCCGACTTCTCCGCAGGACCCTCTCCCTTAGGGCCCCCTCTGTTCTTCTTTGAAGGCATTCTAAAAAGTAAAAGAAAATCACCAATGAGAGCCAGCCCCACTGCACCAACGCACCGGTAGCAGCTCCTCAATCCCATCCAACCGTGAACGGGAGAACCACCCAGACCCAATGATCGTAGAATCAAAGAATTGAAAGACACCCCAGGAGCCATTCCTCCACTCCCCTATGCAGCCTTAGCATCCTAGAATCAAAGAGTTGAAAAGGACCCCACAAACAACAATCACAGGAGTCAAGATTGGATTACTCCTGTCCCCCTTGCTACCATACTAAAATCAAAGAGTTAAAAGCAACATTGTACAACCGGACCACACAAGCGAAGCACACACAATTAGCAGCATACTGTCATTAATTAATAATTCTGTGCACAAGCATTATCACCGCATTCTACAAACGATGCATGCAAAGATCACGACCTTAAGTTGTTGCATATAAGCGATATTTTATGCCGCTTATGCCTATAATACTGGTAAACCACCTTGCCAGGAAGAAGCTTTTCATGCCTCCACCTGAATTAATCGTTCAATATTATTTTCTTAACAATATTCCCCTCCTATTTATTAATATAGGTATTTCCGAATTGGTTGTGTGCTATAATCCCTTAAATGCAACTGCACAAACATGCTATAAAAGGCCTCCCCAATATAACACTGAAGTGCCAAGGCCCCACCCAGGCCGACTCCCCCTGCCACCTGAGTGGTCCTAAAGTAGGGAATACCCTGCAGAAATTTCCTAACTTAGGCCCCGCTGCCAGCTGCAGGCCTCATTATTAAACTGAAATACAACCCAAACAACCGGGCCTCAGCCGCCCTAAACATGGCGGCCGAACAATTGCCGCAACAAAAAGTCCCAAAATGGCGGCTGTTGCCGCCAAAGCGGCAAACAAAATGGCGGCCGCAAGACTTCGCCCCAAATCGCCGAAAAAACGGCTCCAGGAGCGCGCTCCTCGCCACCCCCGAAAAACCAGGCCGCGCCGCCTGATTCGCGGCCGCCGCCGCAGCCCCAGAGAAAATAAAGGCTGCCCGGCCATCAGGGCCACGCGCCCGTGCCCCTTGCGCCGCGCAACTTGCGCAACAGGCCACCCAAAAGGCGGACTAGTGCCGCGGCGGCAAAAGAAATATGGCGGCCGCGGCGATTCTCCCAGGCGCGCCGCGCTCCGCTCCCCCTTCAGCCAGGCCGGAAAACAGATGGCCAGGGAAACGGCGGCCGCCGCCCTTCGCCCTTCCGATCGCCTCCAGGCCTCCTGAGGGGAAGGGGCAGCCGCGCCCTCCCCGAATGCTCCAACACCGACCTGGAGCAATTGCAGGCACATCTTGTCTTTCCGAAAGTCTGACAAGACTGAAGGAGGGGAGCTGGCTCACGTGGTAAGCCAGCCCCCGCCCCTTTTCCAGGAGGTTCTAAATGGAACCTCCCATTACTCTCCCTTCAGGGGGTGGGGCAAATCGCTCTCCCCACCAACTGGGTTGGTGTGGAGAGTCCCTTCTCCAATGGACTCATGGCAGTTTACAACAGCATAGAAGCATACAATATAAAATATACCATTACAATTAACCCAAATTGGTTACATAGTTGAGGAAGCATGACAGACTGCTCGCTATTGTGGAATATTTCAAACAAATACATCTTCTGGTTTTTGTTTTTTTTTTTGTAATGTTGGAAGAATGAAATAGGATTTTGTGCAACCTTGAACTGTGCAATCTCTGTCTCTTCTCCCGTCATCCATCAGCTTTGATAGTATCTTTTAACTAGTGGCAATTCTTTGCATGTGTATTTCTAAGGGAGGCTGAATGCATTACTTGGAGATTATGGTATCATGAAGAATATTTAAGTGACAGGAACAGTAAAATCTGGCATATATATTTATTCACACATTGCAGTTTTTTGGAATCCCAAAATTTTCCCATCCAGAATATGAAAAACTATACATTCATTTTTTTTCTGAGAAAAGAAGCTGAAAAAAGTCATTCCCCATCTGTATTATTTACATTCAGTAAGCATGTCCATGCTGAACATGGAAAGTGTTGTGTATACTTGTCATTAATAATTAGAAGTCTCTTAGGAAAAAAACACAGTGGCGGTCCTAATCCAGCATTACTGTGGATTGGTAAGAGCTAAGCTTTCAAAGCCCTGCCCTTGATGAATGAATCTTTCAGTCTCTTTTTCTTAAAACCTCAAGCTCTTTTCCAACCCAACATGAAAAAACATAGGAATGTTAATAAATTGTTATCAAACTCAAACTCAAATGAAATTGACATTGAGAGCAACACTAGACAGCTGCATATACAAAGCCTAGTTAGTTAGAATAGTTATATAATGTTGGTGCAGCACTAACCTCCACTAATTTGAATTTGGGTTGGCTTGGCAGCTTTAAACGCCCTTGGAGGAATCCCATTTCAGTCTGGTTTCAGGACAAGGTATGGTACCAAGACAGTCTTGGTTCCTCTGTCTAATCTCCTATTGATCTTTCTTGATCTCTTGGTGGCTCTTGATACAATTGATTGTGGTATCTTATGAAATGAGCTCTGGCAGACAAGAATAGGAAACATTAGGGGTTCCATTCCTATTTGCAAGATTACTTCTAGAAAGCATTGGGTATTCCTGCTCAGCCCCATGACCATTGTCCCCATTCTATTTAACATCTGTATGAGGCTGCTGCGGGAGGCCATTAGGGGTTTTGGGGTTGAGTATCGTCCTTATTCTAGTAACACTCAGATCTACTTATCCTTGTCATTCATGTAGGATGAGGCACTGGAGGTGCTGCAGCCTTTTCTGAATACTGTAATGGGCTGGAAGAGGGTGAATGAACAGAAGGTGAATCCTAACAAGATGGAGGCTCTGTGATTTTGTGATTCTTGAGTTTGGGAAATAGTAAATTGCCTGCCTTGCATGGGTTTGAACTACCCCTGAAGGAGTGAGTACATAGTCTTGAAATATTCTTAGATTCATCCTTGTCACGAGAAACCAAGATAGACTTGGTAGCACAGAGTATTTCAGGTTAGTTTTAACTTGCCTGCCCATCTATTGACTTTTCTGGTCAGGGATAAATTAGACGCATTAGTTCATTAGCTGATAGCTTTATGATGAGACTTTATGTAGGGTTGCCCTTCAAGCAGGCATGTAGGTGGGGAGGGGGGCTTGAGGGGCTTCAAACCCCCCCCCCCCAAATTCTCATGATGGTCCACGAGAAAGCCTTACTGGTGCATTATTTAAACTGTTATGTTTATTCATATCATGTTCTGATCACCATGCTCAATATATCCTATATGCATGGGGGCATTGGGGTAATGATACAAAAGGTTTGCTAGGGTAGACCCACTTTCACTCAGATTCAGCCCCCCCCCCTCGAATCAAATTCAGCCCCTCGCCCCAAATAAAATCCTGGCTACGGGCCTGTCTTCAAGACAACTTGGAAAGTGCAGAAAAATGTAATAGTTCATTGGGATACCATTCAGATATTGTATAATACTTTTTCTGAAGGAATTGCTCTGGGTGCCAATATTATTTATTATTTATTATTTGCATTTGTTGACCGCCACTCTCAGCCCGAAGGCGACTCGTGGCGGTGTACAGAACATAGAACATAAAGACAACAGTTACAATAGGTTAGGACTATAACATACATCTTACTAACACACAGCTAATTAAGCTAAAAATCCGCTTCGTCTTGTTTGAATCATAATCAATCTCGTAGTCATAGTCCATTCCGGTGGTCATTCCAAGAAAACAAAGCACTTAATTGAAGGCCTTATCGAAGAGCCAGGTCTTCAGGCCCCTGCGGAAGGCCATGAGGGAAGGCGCCTGTCTGATTGCAGCAGGGAGGGAGTTCCACAGCCGGGGGGCCACCACCGAGAAGGCCCGTTCTCTAGTCCCCGCTAGGCGTGCCTGTGAGGCAGGTGGGACCGAGAGAAGGGCCTCCCCGGACGATCTCAAGGTCCTCGTGGGCTCGTAGGCCGAGATGCGGTACTCAAGGTATTTTGGGCCGGAACCGTTTAGGGCTTTGTAGGTTAGCACCAGCACCTTAAATTGGGCCCGGTAGCTGATCGGCAGCCAGTGGAGCTGGGACAGCAAGGGCGTTGTGCGCTCCCTGCGTCCCGCTCCGGTTAACAACATGGCTGCCGCGCGCTGGACTAGCTGGAGCTTCCGGGCCGTCTTCAAGGGCAGCCCCACGTAGAGAGCGTTGCAGTAGTCGAGGCGGGATGTGACCAAAGCGTGTACCACCGTGGCCAAGTCAGACTTCCCAAGATACGGGCGCAGCTGGCGCACGAGCCGAAGCTGTGCAAATGCTCCCCTGGTCACCGCTGAAACCTGGGGATCCAGGCTCAACGATGAGTCCAGGGTCACACCCAAGCTGCGAACCTGCGCCTTCAAGGGGAGTGCGACCCCGTCCAGCACAGGCTGTAACCCTATACCCTGTTCGGCCTTGCGACTGACCAGGAGTACCTCTGTCTTGTCTGGATTTAATTTCAGTTTGTTCGCCCTCATCCAGACCGTCACAGCGGCCAGGCACCGGTTCAGGACTTCGACAGCCTCCTTAGTAGCAGGTGGGAAGGAGTGACAGAGTTGGACGTCATCTGCGTACAGGTGACACCGCACCCCGAAACTCCGGATGATCTCACCCAGCGGCTTCATGTAGATGTTAAACAGCATGGGGGACAGTATGGAGCCCTGAGGAACACCACAGGTCAAAGGCTGTGGTGTTGAACAGGAGTCCCCCAATAACACCTTCTGGGTACGACCCTCCAGAAATGACTGGAGCCACCGCAAAGCGGTGCCCCCAAGACCCATCTCTGCAAGGCGTCCCAGAAGAATACCGTGGTCGACGGTATCGAAGGCCGCTGAGAGGTCCAGAAGCACCAACAGGGACACACTCCCCCTGTCTAGCTCCCGGCGGAGATCATCCACTACTTTTTTTGTCCAGAATTTAAGGTGCTGCCAATAATATTTAGTCCTAAATGATTTGAGAACTCAACACTTGAGAGAGTCTCCATTCTATATATGCTTGCTTTTGAATGGAGATTTCCTCATTTACCATACAATTGTGGCATTTAGGAATGGGGTGCATCCAACCCCCTCCACTGCTCGATATCATCACAGTTGCAACAGTTCCATGTGTGATGTGAGAGCTTGGAACGTTTACTTTTTTGGCCTACAATTTCCAGAATCCTCTGGCCAGCATTACCTGTTATGAAGAGAAATTGGAAAACTTCCCCTCTTTTTTTGGAAGTACAGTTTTGGGGCTGCAGAACTATTTGTAATTATGACAAACTGTCCAGAAATTTAAGAAAATATAGTGTTGAAGGCTTTCATGGCCGGAATCACTAAGTTCTTGTGGGTCTTTTCGGGCTATATGGCCATGTTCTAGAGGCATTTCTCCTGACGTTTCGCCTGCATCTATGGCAAGCATCCTCAGAGGATGCTTGCCATAGATGCAAGCGAAACGTCAGGAGAAATGCCTCTAGAACATGACCATATAGCCTGAAAAGACCCACAAGAACTTAAGAAAATATAGTTTGAACTAGCAAATTTAATACATGAAGCTTATTAAACATTGTGGTGTGCTAAGGCAGATTTAACTTGGTATAGTATGACAAATTATTTCCCTTTTATAATAATCAGGAATAGCTAAAGCAATCCTGTTGTTTGCAGAACTGTAATTATAGGAAATTACTTTCAGAAATCAATATTGTCCTGACAGGTTCTGATGGTTCATTGGTTAGAAGCCATTGGCTTTAAGCCCTTCTAAAACTGTTTTAGAATATGTATTCCCATTATCTACATGGAAAATAAGTTATTAATTTAAAATAATATCCTATGTAGAATTATGAATTATAAAAAGCCTTCAAGAAAGAGCTCCATCTAATTGACAAAGCAGAGGTGAATCTTTTATGCTTGCTGTGCAATGCTCTATGTAGATCAATTTAATTTGGGAGGAAAAAAAATCTCATTAGGGAGATACGTTAACAATGTTACCAAAGTAAATGACAGTGTGAACTGTGATACCTGATGTATCATTTCATATCTAGTTAGTGAGAGATTTAATGAAACATCACGCCTTCCAATTTTTAAAAAGTCAGACAATGTTTCTCAATGTGACAAGTGTACACCTGTGATGCTTCTTTTCAGTAGACAATACTCACTGTATTGCAGAACAACGAGAAAAGAATAATCAGGGACAGGGAGATTCCTTTGGATAGTTAGATTTTGGGTGTGCAAGCTAGTTTCCTTTGAAAGTGATAGCAAATAACATTTGCTGTTACTATTCCTCACTGGCAGATGTATGTGGCTTGTCATTTTAATCACTGTTGGCATTTGGAGAGAAAGAGTTATGCCCTTCAAAATTGATCAAGTCACTCTTATGAATGACTAATGAGGGAACTCCATTTTTATTGTGAACTTGACATTAATGACACATTTACAATGAAACTAGTGTATTCTTAAAGAACTTTTAAATTGGTTTACTTCATATTGACAAATATTGGATGAAAAAAATACACATGTAAGGGCAACAAGATAAAGTGCATTTTATACAATTATGGATCTTCTGGCTCTGCTGCAAACCTCATCGCTAATGAATTCTGTCAACTGTACAGTAGGTCTTACACTTTCACTGTTGTTTAAGGGCACAGGATACTTGTGAAAGTGGGATAACTGCAAAGAAAATACATTCTTTATTAACCTGACAGAGAACACCCCTCAAGGTCCTCTAGGTTGATTTTATAGAGAACCTCTGTCAGATGTTGACCGCAAAGTCAACCTGGAGGATCTAGAGCACTGCTTCTTAAACTGTGAGTTTGAACTCCCTTAGCTCTATGTTGGAGTCACAAAATTGGCATCAGTTGGTTTCTGAATGCTATCCATTTATACAAATCTGTTAGCGACAGAGTTTACAATGGACTCTGCAGAAAATGTTTCAGCCGTGCTGCACAAAACGAAAATCAGCCTGTTTAGTTAGCCTTGCAAAAATTGATTAGTTTACAGTAAATGTTTCATTTTTATATCTATTTTATACTTTTTTAAAAATACCCATATTGCTGGGGTCACATAAATATTTATTGGGTGAAAAAGGACCGAAAGTGAAAAGTTTTAAGAAGCCTTGATCCAAAGAGAGATCTATAACTGAGATCTTAGAATAATGATATTGCAAAAGTTAAATTCGCAAATGTAAAAGTTCATGTTTATTTCATTTACAATACAACTAAGCATGTCTGTATATCATCAAGAATTTCCATTGAAGTTATAGCACCGGGATTGTGGCGCAGCTGGCTGAGTGTCAGCTGCATTAAGATCACTCTGACCAAAAGGTCATGAGTTCGAAGCCAGCCCGGGTTGGAGTGGGCTTCCAACCAATTGTGTAGCCTGTTGTCGACCTTTGCATCTGTCAAGTAGGAAAATTAGGTACCACCTTGTGTGGGGAGGCTAAATTAACTAATTTATGAGGCCATAAAAAAGACTCTAGCAAAGCACTCCAGCAAAAGCATGCGGGGAATGTGGAAGTACTTCATCAGTGTCGCAGATGGACGATGAAAGCGACAGCTCCCCTGGCGGCCAGAAAAAGTTAAATAGCCTCTGTGTATGTCTGTATACGTTGTATGTCAAATTGGCATTGAATGTTTGCCATATATGTGTACACTGTAATCCGCCCTGAGTCCCCTGTGGGGTGAGAAGGGCGGAATATAAATATTGTAAATAAATAAAAAATAAATAGAAGGATGGCTGTCTATAGAAAAGCATTTTACACTCATTGGCCAATTGACTGGCTGACTTAACCTGTTGTATTCATTGTCAGTCCCTTGCATCTCACTTCTATGTATGCAGCAGGTTTTAGTGTCAAACTTACATTATTCCAAAAGTAAATATTCCTTAAACAACACTTAGATGCCCATCCCATCCCATCCACCCTCCTGAAACAGCAATTCTAAATGATGTCATTGCATCAGTATACTGTATACTGAAATAAGTCTTGTATGACAAAGTTTGTTAATTGTTGGGATGTATCAAATAAAATTTATAATTAAAAAAGTTGTGTCAAACTTGAGGAATGGCGAAATGTAGATTAGGGGTGAGTTGATTTCAACCATTTTGTTTTGTAATAATTATCTTGTGTTTATTCTATCTGGCATTGTATTCATCTTCAATTCCAGTTTAATTACAAAATATTTCTGGAACTTGAGGTTGGTCTTGGCTGTCACAATTCTTTCAGCCCATCTGTTTTTATTAATAAACTTGTTTTTAAAAATATTTCTGATGCAATTCTGTGTATGGCTGTGTAGTGCTTCACTGATAAACTAACTCTCCTTGGGAACCAAGACAGGGCATTGTGGAATTCCAAAATTTAGACAGAAAATTACACGGGGCACAATTTTGGAGGAATACAAGTTTGATAAATTTATTGAAACATTCAGAATATACTTTATCCCAACTAAGCTAAACCCAACCCTTTCATGTAAATCTGTTTTTACTTGGTTGATGAGTCTGTTCTTATCTGTAGAATTGGAACTTTGCATTCAGACTATGCTACTTTCTTCATTAATGTCACTTCAGCCCATCTCTAGGTTCTCATCAGTATCATTGCACTAATTGCACTCCAATGTTGGGGTCATCCTGGCACATACACAGTCAGATTGAGAGTGTGCAATGATAATTCACAATCTAAAAGTTAATTCCTGATTTGCACTCTGCTCTTTTCTAGGATAAAAAGGGGACTCAATAACCAAAGTGCATGCTACATCAATGGTATAATAAGCTACTTAATATCAATATGTTTTCTTTTTCTTTTTTTAACATTCAGTTCAAATAATTCAAGGATAGCTCCACAAAGACAGCCAAATATCTAAGAATGAGATGATCCCCATTGACCACCATCTAACTCTGGTTATGACATTCACTCCTGGTCAGAAAAAGGTCAATGATTAAAGGATTATTGGCATTCACAGTGATCCAGAAGTATACAATGTAAACATAATCTGATTTTTGAGGAGGGTGCTGTACATGCAGGGGAGGCTATATTATATTATGTTATTAAATTATTTAATTTATATCTCACATTTTTCTTCATACAGGATTTAAGGCATTTTATTGGAGTCTTTATTTTATGTAAAATTGTGTGGGGTTTTTTGTGTCAGAAGCGACATGAGAAACTGCAAGTTGCTTCTGATGTGAGAGAACTGGCCATTTGTAAGGACGTTGCCCAGGCTATCCTTGGAGGTTTTTGATGTTTTTACCATCCTTATGGGAGGCTTCTCTCATGTCCCTGCATGGGAAGCTGAAGCTGACAAAGGGAGCTCATCCACACTCTATCTGGATTTGAACCTCCTGCCTGTCAGTCTTCCATCCTGCCGGCACAAGGGTTTAACCCACTGCACCACCAGGGGCTCCTTCATAGTCACTCATAGATACAGGAGAGGAGCCTACATTGGCAACAGTAGATTTTTTTTAAAAAAAACTTCCATACATGTTATTGGGGAGTGGTGAATGGGGACAGTATGTAACATATAAGACTACACATTGAAGCCACAATGTGCAAAATGAAGTGACGAGGAGATATTGGAAAAATAGATATTTATTTATGTATAAATAAATAAATTGTATGTACTTTATAAGCACTGAAATGTATAAAAAATCAGGCCCTCTCTGTATAGAAAGAATGCTAACGGACAAGCAAGCTGCTGTCCAGGCATAGCAAGAGGGGAGCTGAAGAGGGGGCATGTTATCTATACATTCCAGGAGAGAGATAAGGAGCAACAGGCTGGTACAACTAGGTCCCTTGATTGATTAATGTAAGCTGCTGCTAGAAAGGAATATATAGAGACATGCCTTTTGCATGTTGGAAGGTAGAACTTGGTATTTGTATGATGCTAAGATGACGTAGTGAATGAGGTCAACGTATGTAGAAGCATGTTCTTTGTTTGACTCCGATTGGAGGCTATAAAAGCCATAGTCAGCCCCTTGATCAGGGCTCTGGTGCTTTTAGACACAGCTCCTCACCGGAGTCCCAGCTGGAAATAAAATCTGTGCTTTTGAGATATCCTGACCTCTCTTTGTCTCTTTTCCTGAAACCTTCTCCCTGCCATTTCAGAAGAGCATAAAGAAACTGCACAATGTTGTTGTATGAGCAACTCTGCTTCCACTGCCACCAGCAAAATATGTCTCTTTTCCTCTGCTGGCTAATTTGTTCCACATGCCATGACTTCAAGATGCGTATGTCAATAACTGAATGCCAGACTAAAAATATTTTGGCACCATAATCTTTCCTGGGGATCTTGAAAAAAGAGAGAGAATATCAGTCTTTCATAATTGAATTTTTATTTATTTATATTTATATTCTATTTTTTCTGTTAACCTAGAATGCAAGACAGCCAATGACAAGGCTAAAACAAGATATAGTTGAATAAATAAATATTGCCCTTTAACCTTATATTTTCCTTCCTTCCTTATTTATTTATTTATTGGATTTATATTCAGCACTTCCCTATAAGATTTTTCAGTGGCTAACAATATTACATGAGAGCCCATGGTTTGTCTTTCAAAGAAACATAAAATTAGAAGTGACCCCTTTATCAATAAAGTCCAACCCCTGCTCAATATAGCATCTCCCGCTAAAGCATCCCCAGCAGGTGGCTGTTCTGCTTCTTTCTGAAGTCTATAGAATAACTTTCCACCAGCTCTGTAGGCAATTGATTCCATTATCAAACTGTTTTTACTGTTAAGAAGTTTCTTTTAATGTTTAATAAAAAAATCTTTTGTAGCTTAATATCAATCACTCTGATTCTACCTTCTTTTTTGTTCTCTATACCTCTTATCATTCCTGTACCCTTCTCTGAACAAGCTACAACTGGTCTCTATCCTTCCTAAAATGAAGCACTCAGTACTGAGCACAATATTTTAGGTAAAGTCTGGTCAACACAGAATATGGTGGAACTATAGTGTTTGTCTTCCTTGCTTCAGCATCACCTTGATGTGTCATATCAAATGATTTTCAAATATAATATAATACTGCCAAGCCCGATATCTCCCTTCCTAATTCTTTGCATGTGTTTTTGTGACTTAAATGTATTCAGGAAAAAAAATAATGCATTTGTGTATCTTTGTAATGTTGAGAAGACACCCTACTTTGCACTGGATGATCTTGTGTTTGCTGATCCAGAAGCTGTAGAGGCAGGCCCGTAGCCAGGATTTCATTTCGGGGGGGGGGAGGTGTTAATTTTTTTCAAGGGGGGGGGTTCGGGGGGGGTGAGTTTTGAGGGGGGGGCTGAGTCTGAGTGAAAGAGGGTCTAGCCTAGCAAACCTTTTGTATCATTACCCCAATACCCCCATGCATATGGGATATATTGAGTATGGTGATCATATCATGATATGAATAAACATAACAGTTTAAATAATGCACCAGTAAGGCCTTTTCGTGAACCACCATGAGAATTTCGGGGGGGCTGAAGCCCCTCAAGCCCCCCCCCCCCCGGCTACATGCCTGTGTAGAGGGTAAAACACACTATAGCCATTTGGATCCTTGGATTATATAGATCTATTTGTCGTCATAATGGTGGGTATTCTGTTGATACTATAATATACTTAATATGACTCTTGGTGCCCACAAAATCCTTTCTTCTTTGTATGGACCCTAGGTTCAAATAGCTCAAGAACCTTGGGGAGGGAGTGTAATAGTGGTACAAGAAACTTGATTATTTGCAGAGATTCAAATAAATTTTCCTATCTGCTAACTGGAACACAGCTGTTTTTTTTTTCTTTTTGGCATAAGCTATAGGCAAGTATCCAAGTCTTATTCTAATGATTATTCTAATGATTGATACTGGCCAGATGGTACTGATGCCAGTGGATTGACAGGGTGCTGTAAAAACACATCTGTGCTAGGGGAAAAGTGACTAAGCTAGGGATAAGTGTATCTTGCCTGCCTAATATCCTTGCTGTTCTAGAGATTAAGGAGCTGATATAATAAAAAATACATTTCTGCAAAAATTTCCAGATGGGGTTGAGACACTCTGACAGTGATATTTTGAATAGCTTGCTCTGGGGATCCTTTGAACTAGACCCTAAGGGAAGAATGACAAGGAAACCACCTGTAGATGGTTCAAACCATCACCAATGGTCTCGCTGTCATGTTGATTTGCCTGCTTAGTGTGATAAAGTTCTAAGATTGTGTAGAAGTATTGTAGTCTCAAGAGCAGTTATGTGATAATAATATATCACTTCTTCTTCCAATGATAATGTACAAGTCATGCACTGACCCTGGGAAAAAGCAACAATAAGCAGGATGTGTGAGAGCGACTTAAGAGAAGAGGATAAAAGCCCTTATATTTGCCTACCCACCTACTTTGAGCTAAGGTTTTTCATTTTTAATTTAAATACATTCAGAAAACATACAGTTACTACTTTTTGCAACCATTTTTCACATTGTTTGAAACTCTGCCTCTGTCTCTCTAGATTTAAACCTTCTTTTAAAAAATGTAAATATATTCAAGAGATCTGGAATACTCCTATTCTTTATAGTTATTTTATGACACCGAGGAAAGCAGATAAAAAACTTCAAACCTATGACTTCAGAAGTTAATGATAATAACATAAAAATTCTCTTTGTAATTTTTAGTATCTATGAATTCAAGAACGAGGCCTATTGGTGATTTCTTTGGTATGATTTTTGTCTAAGGAGTCTGCTCTACTCAGTTTCAGTTCTATGAACGAAGAAAACGTTAGAGACATAGACTGGAAGACACAGGGTATTGTACCAATGTATCTATAGATTAGATTACTAGTGTGATATAGTGCTTTGAGAGTTAAACAAGTACTTTAGAAGTCCAGGGTTCAAATGTTTACTTGTCCATGAAAACCCTCTGGGTGAGCTTTAATAAACTGCACTCTCTTAACTGAAGAGGAGGGCAACGTTACACCTCTCCTGAAAAATCTTGCCAAGAACACCCCATGTTAGGTTTGCAATAAATCAGAATAGAATTTAAAACTTGAAACAACAATCATTCAGAGTTATACTGGTTGTAATACTTATATGTTTATCAATCAATCAATCTATGATTTATTACGGTCTTTGACCAGCACAGTATAGCATGGGGCATGGTGCCCAAGGAAGGGAATCACAGTTCCTAAGTAGGTCAGGTATAAAAGCAGATTAAAAACATGTTATAAAAGAGACAAATTGAAAAAATAAAACAGACTAAACTTACAGTTTAAAGTGCATGTATGAATCTAAAATAGGAGGGCGGCTAAGAACAGATATCAGACAACTGGGAACCTCTAAAAAGGGATGAGAGGGGAGCATTTACAGCATTTCAGTTATTACAAATCATTCTAACTATATTCCCGGCAGGAAGTTGCCTGGTGGAGTCTGTCATCAGCCGTCTAATGTTAATTGCTGCTGCACAGAACTTAGCAACACTGTAGGTTGTCGCAGAGCAAGAGTCCAAGAGCAACAGGAAGGTGTAATATCTTTCAGTGTGTGCTGGATGTTTTAAAAACCATGGAGTGATGAAGTTAGCTCTAATGTCTCTATAGAATACACATTGGAGGAGCACATGTTCAGTTGTTTCAATGTAGCCAGACTCACACAGGCATATATGTTTATCTAATACCCACTTAGATACGAGCTCTCTTTTGCCTGTAATGTAGTGGATCGGCTTGTTGGCCACAGGCAGAACTCTAGACCTTGTCCCATGATCCAGAACAGAAAAAACCAAAAAAAGATGCGAACTAGTGGCCAAGAATGTTGTTACTGCAGTGCCTATTATAGTCTTGATTATTCACAAAAAGTACTCCATCAGAATTTAACTCTCTGCTAGTGTGAAAGAAGATATTGGATACAGTCTCAGTAAAAAAAAACAACTTAGAAAATAGCAAGCAAGGATAATGCATTGCCCCTTTTTGCGCTGTTAAATTTTCCAATTCAACCGGGCATGCCACTCTGTTTAAAGTGTTGAACATAGCATTCCGTGAAACTTGAGTAGAAAAACTTTTTCCTCTGGTGTTAATTTTCAAACAAAATTGTTTGAAAGTTTGGAGACCTCTACTCAGTTTTCTATTTTGGTTTGTATTACTATCACTATTTACAGGCTGATCGTAAGACAAACCAAAACAGAGAATTATTTTTCCAAATGAAGTCAGACTACATATTCATTACTTAGCATCTGTAGATGTGTTGTTGTTCATTCGTTCAGTCGTCTCCGACTCTTCGTGACCTCATGGACCAGCCCACGCCAGAGCTCCCTGTCAGCCGTTACCACCCCCAGCTCCCTCAAGGTCAGTCCAGTCACTTCAAGGATGCCATCCATCCATCTTGCCCTTGGGCGGCCCCTCTTCCTTTTGCCTTCCACTTTCCCCAGCATCATTGTCTTCTCTAGGCTTTCCTGTCTCCTCATGATGTGGCCAAAGTACTTCAACTTTGTCTCTAGTATCTTTCCCTCCAGTGAGCAGTCGGGCTTTATTTCCTGGAGGATGGACTGGTTGGATCTTCTTGCAGTCCAAGGCACTCTCAGCACTTTCCTCCAACACCACAGCTCAAAAGCATCGATCTTCCTTCGCTCAGCCTTCCCTAAGGTCCAGCTCTCACATCCGTAGATGACTACAGGGAATACCATGGCTTTGACTAGGCGGATCTTTGTTGTCAGTCTGATGTCTCTACTCTTCACTATTTTATCGAGACTGGACATTGCTCTCCTCCCAAGAAGTAAGCGTCTTCTGATTTCCTGGCTACAGTCTGCATCTGCAGTAATCTTTGCCCCTAGAAATACAAAGTCTGTCACGGCCTCCACAGTTTCTCCTTCTATTTTCCAGTTGTCAATCATTCTTGTTGCCATAATCTTGGTTTTTTTGACGTTTAGCTGCAACCCGGCTTTTGCGCTTTCTTCTTTCACCTTGATTAGAAGGCTCCTCAGCTCCTCCTCGCTTTCGGCCATCAGGGTGGTGTCATCTGCATATCTGAGGTTGTTAATGTTTCTTCCAGCAATTTTCACCCCAGCTTTGCATTCATCAAGCCCCGCATATCGCATGATGTGTTCTGCATACAAGTTAAAAAGGTTGGGTGAGAGGATGCAGCCTTGCCGTACGCCTTTCCCAATCTTGAACCAGTCTGTTGTTCCGTGGTCAGTTCTGACTGTTGCTACTTGGTCCTTGTACAGATTCCTCAGGAGAGAGACAAGGTGGCTTGGGATGCCCATCCCACTAAGAACTTGCCACAAGCATCTGTAGATACATCGAGTATAAAGTCAACCCTCTATGCCCTTAAGACATTGTGCAGCAACTCTGTTGAAATTAAAGCCTAATGCATGATAATGAGCATGAACAGAATATTAAAATGTCATGAAATTTGCCCCATTAACTCCAAGCCTCCTTGAGTTAATTCCTAGCATATAAATGTCCTCTTAATGCAAAGTGATAATCAGATTGAGTCATTTTAGGTGTGCGGATGGTTACTGCAGATATGATTGTTTATAATCAGGCTTTGGAAATACAAACAAAATAGACATGGTGTACCTATGGGACCATGCTGATCACAAATGTTAAAATGATATCAGTGATAAACAATAAATCAAATCAAGGTTGTCACTCTTTGCTGCATCCTCAAGATTTAAGAGTTTCCCACATTTCTGCTCAATGCTTCAGATATGTTAGCAAATATCATTCCTCAAATTTGGAAGAGACCACAGGGGCCATCCAGTTCAACCCTCTGCCATGCAGGAACATACAATCAAAGAATTCCTGATAGATGGCCATCCAGCCACTTTCTAAAACTCTCCAGAGAAGGAAACTCAGAGTCTGTGTATTCCACTGTTGAACAACTCTTCCACTCAATACGTTCTTGTGGAATCTCTTTTCCTCCAGTTTGATTCCATTGCTTCATTCCATGTTTCTAGAGCAGTAAAAGAAAAATAAGACAGCTCCTTCTTCAATATTACATCCTTTCAAATAGTTATGGTTATCATGTCACCTTTAAACTTTCTCTTTTTCAGGCCAAACATACCCAGCTGAGTACCAAGCTGGGCCAGAATTGAAGAAGAATGACATGATCACACTGCTAATTCCATGCAGAGACAGATATAGATCTAAAAGATAAGAGGACCAGAAAATAGGTGCAGCCCAAGGAATCTGAAGCACCATTTGGGGTCAGATATGGCAATACAATAGACAATAGTCCATTAAGGATTTGGAGTCAAGAAGGCTACTCCATCTAACTTTTCAAATCAGGCTTTTTGATGGTTTCATTGAAAATTACCCAGAGGTTATTTGTCCATACTCTAGTAGATGAGGCCAAAGAGAAGAATTTCAGGGCTGGATGGGAAGAAGCCTGAGAGTGGAGTGTTGCATGCAGTTAACGCTTCATATGCGGGGAAGTTTGACATTCTGCTACAAGTTTGATCCTGAATCTTTAATTACAGAGGGTAGTGGAGGATGGATGAGTACCAGAAACAATAAGGAACAATATAGAGAAATTGATTGCTTGTCTGTCAGGTTTCCAAATTGGGGATTTAAGATGGACATTGGATTCTAAAGGGAAGCATCGAGTGTCTTTGGCAAGTTAAATTAGAACTTTAGAACTGCGTTGTAAAAGTGAAATTAATGTATTCATCCTTTAAAATATGCAATTGTAACATTCTAGTCAATCTGTCCTTATGGAGAGCTCCCAGGAAGATACCCATGTATATCTATATAAATCAAGCTCATTAATAAGTTGGGGACACATTTAGAGGAAAGAATTATGGATTTTGATATAATCTGTGGGTAAGACAAGGGTCATTCCGCAAAGATGGAAATTGGCTGGTTTTGCATCTGTTGGCCAGCCACCTCTGGACTGTCTTTACTGCCATTTTTTCGCCCAGGCATTCAAAAAGGCCCAAAGTGCATAAATTGTGAGTGGGTGGGTCAGTATTTCTTTCTCCCATGACAGAATAAGCTCTTCCCTTATACACAATAATGACAGAAGGTTCCTTTTTATATAGGGCGAGGCAGCATAACTTCTTTTTTTCAAAACTTAAATAAAACCCATTGTATGAATTGGATTTTTTAATAATGTAGGTGCATACTTAAAGTTTTGTTTTACGTAGTTTTGAAGATCAAAATAGGTAGGTGAGGTCCCCCATTCTCCATTCTCCATACACTGAGTAAACCAATTTCTGGCATTTGTCATGACTCTTGCCATCATAGCAGGTGTTACGTTGGCAATTTCTTCCTGGATGTTGGTCTTCAAATCTTGTAGGGTCCTTGGATGGTTCACATAAACACAGGATGTCAAAAAACCCCATAGAAAAAAATCACAAGGGGCCAAATCTGGAGAGCAGGCCAGCCACTCCAAATCTGTTTGAAAAGTAGGCCTCAACAGCAAAAGCACGCTCCTCACTGTTCCAATGCATGATGACGACTGAACTGTGTCAGGACAAAACTTTATACTCCCACCTCTCAACCGAGACCACTTGTGTTCCGCTACGTCTTCAATCGACTGAATGCTGTGCATTTTAATAAAGGAAGTTATGCTGCCTCACCCTGTATAAGAGTTAAGATACAGTACTTACATTGACCCATGGATAGATTGATTCGTCTTTTTTGAGTGGACTTTTTGACTGGAGTTTCTAGACTTATACAAGAATATATACAGTAGCATTATTATAATAACCTAACTTTAGCCAAACTAAACATGCTGTAACAGGATGAGTTGACATTTGAATAAGGCATCACTTCTTTAGCAAAAGAAAGCTCTCTTATGACCTCATCACATTGGAGATTTTATGGCCCCTTTTTCTTCTTCTGGACAGGGCCTGCTGAGCACTATCAAATGATGCTGACTTGGCTCTGTCCCCATTCCTCCCAAAGTGGAGGGGAAGGATTGCAAGATGGTTCCTCTGCCATGACGGAAAGAACAGTGTGTTTTGGATAGCTCCAATGGTGCTACCTGATTTTTTTTTGCTCTTTCCGCCATCTGATGGGGAAAGGGACAACCATATGATGGGGGAAGGAGGGAAGGGATGCGGGGAGCCCCAAGGTGCACTACGCACCTGGCATTTCACTGGCATTTCATGACTGCTGGCAAAATGGCACGGTCCCAGGAGCCGTGTGAAGATGTCCTTAGAGAATGGAATTACTAATTTGGAGTTCAATGTCTCTTCTGTACTTTGTATTTCCTAGGAAAGAATGTTATTATCTCAGATTCATATAGTTACCTTCCTGGGGAGTTGGGGGGTCACCCTCTCTTATTTTTAAGAAAACAATGTGAGTTAGGTTAAACAATGACACAATAGTTAATCTTCAATAATCATCTTCATTTGATGAGCTCCAAAATAATCCAGGTCCCCATCTGTCCAAGTATAAACCAATGTAAATATTAATTCATGATGTACCCCGCCATATGTGTTGTAAAACTATAGCACTGTAATTAAACAATATTTCTTTTGGATCTTCAGTTCTGAACAATCAATAGCAGACATGATTGCTAATTTTATTCTCAACTGCATGGAGGGAAATCAAAACAATTTTCCTTGCTATTTGAGAATCTGAGAGGTTTTGAACATCTTCAATTATTTGTCACTTTTGAAGACATTTTGCAAAAACAATATATGTAATTTAAAAACTAATATGCACATGTTTGCACATAGGCAACTTCTTGGCACGGGGTTCTTTCTGTTGCAAGAATATAGCTAGTTGTGAGTGAATATCAGTTTCAACCATGCTGTAGGTGCTTGTGTAACAGCATAAATGCTTTTGTATAAATAAAGTATATTATGGAATTTAGAAGGTGTTATTAAAGAGAACTGGCAAAAGGTCAAGGTAACATAAACACTGAAGTCTATTTTGAGACATAGCTAGTGCCGAGAACCACTCTCAGACAGCTTAATTCTAATCTGTAGAGATGAATTTATTTGAACCACATTTATATACTAAATATGACTGAATATTTATCTTTGGTTGACTAGAGAGAATAGAGCCAAACTGAAATAATTCCATGCAAGTGAAAGTTAGAGATTTGAGAAATACAAGAATGCATATGGCTACACAAGACTATGGTAATATTTTCTTTTCTTTTAAAAAGATACATTTGGCTGATTACCATTTGGTTATGGTAGTGATCTGAGTTCTCTGAGTGGTGAAAAATACATTAAAAATAAAATATGATGATTTAGAGACTGCACATGCAATAAAAACAAAGTAAAATCACCAACAAAAAGAAAAAAACTCTGCAGGTTATAAAACCAAAGTAAAATCAAAACCAAATAAAAGAGTACTAAGGTCTAAAAACATGAAAACAGCTTCTACAATATCATATAACAACTGAATTTTTAATGTCTCCAAAACAGATATTGGTTAGATGCTGCCAAGCCCAAATGTATTATTTATAAGGTAGAAAATAAACTAGGAAGAATATTAAGGCATTCAGCCTGATGGCATTTTATAAAACCAGTGTTTGTAATTCCAGCTCCTACTCTACTGAAGATTTTGTGAAAATAGATCCTGGCCAATATAAAATTTAGATTTGTTTACAAGGTTGAGGGGATGGTGTGATCACATAGCGATTCTTGCCTAGCCTCACATCTATTGCATAATTTATATTATGATAAATACATTCTTTTTAATGTTTCCAGAATATCTTGGATGATATTCTGTTTAATGTTCCCAGAATATCTTGGATGATCCAAGCATTGTTTCCACCATGAGGATGAAAAGAAACTACCTAAGGGAGTTCCTCCTGTTTAAAGACACAAACGATATTATGAACACAACCATTTTCTGTTCTGCAAAGCAAAAAATAAAATACAAATGATTTCACTAGCAAAAGCCAAGGTGTCCTGAATGAGCCTTTGAACAGATCTTTCAACATAATGAAGTTGGAAGAAAAATCTTTTTAAAAGGAGATCATATCACAGCAAGGGAGAAGTTCAGTTTATTAAGCTCAGTCATGGAGTACATGTGATTTACAGATGTCTTTCCCTTGCTACTTTTCTTCCTTTCTTTTGAGTCACACGACAGTCCTGGAGAATTCTAAAAGAATTCAAACAACAAATAGGAGGCAGGGAGGGGTATTGCAACCAACCTTTTCTTCCAACACCATGGTGCCCTTTACAAGATAGCAGAGTGGTATACAGATAAAGAAATTGTGATTTTCAAAGGAAATTCTCAGCATAACATCAGGCAAACAAGACACCCCCCCAGCAGAACTGTTTGAATACCTTAGCCATTTAACTATACAAAACTGATAAGGAAACAGCAGCAGCACTGACGTTTTTCACTTACATATTTCATGTTTGTTCAGAATCTTTTTTTAAAAAAATTCCTTGGCTTTTGAAAGAGCAAAAGAAACTATGTGGAGCTGCCCAAGGCTGAGATTGTGAATTGAAAAGCATTCACTGGAGAAGCTTTCAGCAGCTCCCATTTTTGATCTAACGAAACATATCTATTGTAGTATGATAAAATCATTTCTATCCTAAGGCATAAGAATAATGTAGCTTTAGGAGAAGGCTCTGCCTCGTTCCTTCACACTGTCTCTGGGAGACAGTGTTGCATATTTCAAGGTGAAAGAAGATTTCCCATGCTTATTACACATAATGAGAGCCACTGATGAATAGTCTTTTAAACTACATTTCAAGCTGACAGGGGGAGGGAGGAGAGCATGGATTGGATTGTTCTTCTTCATGCTATTTTTGTGTTTTGTAACACTTGAAGGATTTAACTGAGAGTTATCAATCTCCATTCTACAGCATCTTAGAGATGTATACTTATTTTTATCGTTGTCCACACACACACAAATTCCCATTGAGAAATTATTCTCAGTGTTATTGAGAAATTGACCACACCCCTTAACTAAACATGAACAGACAGAGATGAATTAAAAATGAATTATATAAAGTTATATGGAACTATCATTAACTGGCAGAGCTTCAGCCTTACAAATGGCCAGGAGGCTACTTACCCTGCCTCACCCCACCTCTCATCGCCAAAATCTGGAGGAAAGCAAGAGTCATTGCCATCCTGAAGCCAGGCAAAGACTGTAATGACCCAAAAAGCTATAGACCAATCTCCCTGTTATGCCACCTCTACAAAGTTCTGGAGATACTTATTTTGCATAGAATTACGGAAAAAACAAACCCATGTCTGATCCCACAGCAAGCTGGCTTCAGGAAAGGCAAAAGCTTCACATTGCAAGTGCTGAACCTGACTCAGCACATAGAAGATAGCTTTGAAAGGCAGCAGATCACAGGAGCTGTCTTCATAGATCTGTCAGCAGCTTATGATACTGTGAACCATCACCTCCTCCTGAGAAAAATGTATAATATCACAAAGGACTACCAACTCACCCGCCTCATAGGAAACCTGCTACAAAACAGGAGCTTTTTTGTTGAGTTCCAGGGCCAGAGAAACAGATGGCGGAAACAGAAGAACGGCCTGCCTCAGGGAAGTGTGTTTGCTCCATCAATGTTCAACATTTCCACAAATGACCAGCCACTGCCAGAAGGGACAGAGAGCTTCATCTAAGCTGATGATCGTGCCATTACTGCTCAAGCAGGGAAATTTGAGACAGTAGAACAGAAGCTTTCCGAAGCTCTAGGTGCTCTTACTGCCTATTACAGGGAAAACCAGCCAATCCCTAACTCATCTAAAACACAGACATGTGCTTTTCATCTCAAGAACAGACAAACATCCCGAGCTCTGAGGATCACCTGGGAAGGAATCCCACTGGAGCATTGCAGCACACCCAAATACCTGGGAGTCACTCTGGACCGTGCTCTTACCTACAAGAAGCACTGCCTGAATACCAAGCAAAAGGTGGGTGCTAGAAACAATATCATAGGAAAACTGACTGGCACAACCTGGGGATCACAACCAGACACAATGAAGACATCTGCCCTTGTGCTATGCTACTCTGCTGCTGAGTATGCATCCCCAGTGTGGAACACATCTCACCATGCTAAAACAGTGGATGTGGCTCTTAATGAGACATGCTGCATTATCACGAGGTGATCCTACATCACTGGAGAAATTACACTGTTTAGCCGGTATTGCACCACCTGACATCTGCCAGGAAGTAGCAGCCAATAGTGAAAGGACCAAGTAAATTTTCGTAATCTTCTTAACTAAACACATCACTGTAAGTAAAGACAACTAAAATTTAAATACTTATTCTGTGCAAAATTTTCAGAGGAAGGAACAATATTTTCTGGGCAGGAATACGTAGGTTATGTGCAGAAAATTACTGGTATACATTTATACTCAAAACAACACTTAGTAAAATTTGAAAAGAATACTGTCAGACCTCAAGGACTCCTGTCAGTCAAGATTCTTCTGATGAGATTTCTCATCAGGATGTCTCAACATGTAATAACATTTATTTTACATTTTTCTTTCTTCTTTTAATGTTCCTTCCATCCCCAGTAATTGAAAGAGGAGACCAAGTCCTCCTCTTTAAATTTAGAAGAAAGGGCAAGCAGTATGAAAGAAGAACACTTCAATATTCAATCTAAAGAAGACATAATAGTTTGGGAGATGACAACTGTGAGTTCTGAGAGGAAAGAAATTGAGGGATACGTTCAGGGGCAAGGCAAGAAAACAACATGATGATTAACTTACCAAATATACAACGGGAGAAAGAAAAATTGACAAAGGTATATGAACAGGGGTAACTGGAAGAGCGGGGAATGGTTGGCAATGGGAAAAGTAAGTAGCTAAAAGCATTTTATTTATTATTTATTGCTGCATTACCATTTGGAGCCCCCGGTGGTGCAGTGGGTTAAAGCACTGAGCTACTAAGCTTGTTGACCAAAAGGTCGCAGGTTTGAATCCAGGGAGCAGTGTGTGTGCTGGTACGGCTGTGCCAGAAGCTCCAACTTCCTTTTCTTTCTTTGAGTATTTGCATGTATTCCAAAGTTCCATGCATTTTGCAATAAGGTGGCTTCCCTTGCTTTGCAGCCACCTGCCTATCATCATTGGGTTTTTTAGTTCCACCCCTTTCCCCAGGGTTCAGGAAGGAAAGGAAGCCATTTTAGCTCAGTCTTACAGTTGAAAGCTTAGCTACAGGATGTGAATCAGCTCCACCTGTAGAGAAGCTTAGTTTCTTACGAAATTCTGGGGGAAAACAGTTTCAAAGGACTCCAGCTGGAGAATCCACAAAGCCTGACTAGTAGGTCTACTTGGGACCCAAGAAGCAGTTTGGAGCTGGGAGTAGAGCCCACACCAGCAAAGTTTAGAAAGTAGACCACCCAAGGAGGGTTAAAAAGGGTTTTCGTCTTAAAGAAAGGGAACAGTTCACGAAGCCAGTTGCCTGTCCCTTGTGGACAAGATTAAGAAAGCCACCAGTTGATTCAAAGCCTTGAAGTATTTGTTTGACCTGTTGAAGATCTGAGAAGTATTTGATTGTTTTGTTGAAGACCTAAGCAATAATAAAAGACTTTGTTAAACTTTTCAAGCTTTTAAATACTCTGTATAGGAGTATTTAGGGCCTTTCACTTGAGGCATCCTGGCTTCCCGCTGGACACAAAGAGCACGTCCTGTTCAAAAGCCAATTGCTATAGGCCCAGCGTGTGACAGCACAACATGCGTTTCCACTATCAGCCCCACCTTCTGTCAACCTAGCAGTTCAAAAACATGCAAATGTGAGTAGATCAATAGGTACCGCTCTGGCGGGAAGGTAATGGCGCTCCATGCAGTCATGCCGGCCACATGACCTTGGAGATATCTATGGACAATGCCGGCTCTTTGGCTTAGAAATGGAGATGAGCACCCCACCCCAGAGTTGGACACGACTGGATTTCATGTCAGGGGAAAACCTTTACCTTTACCTTTACTACTATTTTTAATTTATCTGAGCAAATGTGAACCTATAATAAAAGGACATTTGTGAATTTAGAGGGTATTTCAGTTCCAATATCACTGTAGCAAAGAGTAAAAAGATAATATTAAAGATGGACTATTTTATCAAGGAGTCTTTGTCGGTAAATGCATGCATTCTTATACCCCATTGCCTTAATTGTTAGAAAGATTGCCTCTATATACAAATATATTTAATTATAATGAGTTAATGGATTAAACAGGCAAATGATTGCTTGGCAAATATTTAGTGTTTTTTGTCTGAAAGAATAAAGTAAAATGAGATTTATTTGGGTGGGTACTTCTGTTGAAAATGTGTGCCATCTTCTGCCTTGATTATATAAATTGTTCCTTCAAACCTCAGTCAGTTCTCAGTACATTTTCCCCATGGTTTCCCCATATGGGGAGTTTACATTGTTATGTCAGTAAAACCCATGGGACAAACAATTTTTCAATTTTTTGAATCCCATGTATTTTTCTTCAAAATATTAAGACATCTGCAGATTTTTGTAACACCAAAAATCAAATAGAAATGACTTCTCACCAATTCACATTGGGCAAATTCAACAGGGATAGCTTTTTCTAGTTTGTAGAGGGCCATATTGTATCTTTCTATCAATATGTGCCTAAAGATGAAGAGTCTCCCTCACACACATACAAAGATGTGGCAATCCTAGTTTAGAATGTATACATTTTTTTCATATTAGGAGAAACATTTGAGATTATAAATTTAATAGGGAAGAAGCAGAAATTGGCGAATAATAATAATAATAATAATAATAATAATAAACCTTTATTTATACCCTGCTACCATCTCCCACAGGACTTGGTGCGGCTTACAAGAGGCCAAGCCAAAATACATCATAAAACATAACAACAATACAACAGTAAATAAATAAGTCATAATAAAGCAAAACAATACGATAATGACGACGCAATTAAAAACCGGTGGCAGGGCCAAATGTAAGAATTAAAATTTTAAAATGCTGGGCATGTCCATGGAAATAGGTTGGATATTTTAAAAATAGGTGGGCATGCAGGCAGTACTAAATCTCTCATAAAGTGCATTTGGGACATATTGCTTGGGAGTCCTTATTCTGGGAAGGCACACTGGAACATCCACGTCTTCAAACTCCTTCTAAAGACTGCCAACTTTGGGGCCTGCCTGATGTCCTTGGAGAGGGAGTTCCAGAGTTGTGGGGCCATGACTGAAAAGGCCCTGGAATGGAAAATATCCATTCATTTAAGGTCAAATTCTGACTGTGAGAGCCGTTCAGCAGTAGTACCTTCTACCCCGGAGTGTGGTGAAGGCTCCTTCTTTGGAAGCTTTTAAACAGAGGCTGGATGGCCATCTTTCAGGGGTGCTTTGCATGCAATGTTCCTGCTTCTTGGCAGGGGGTTGGACTGGATGGCCCATGAGGTCTCTTCCAACTTTATGATTCTAAGTTAATTCCTCCAAGATTAGGCTTTTTTCATGCTAAACTGAATTTGATATATCTGGGGATTCAAATCCAGTTAAGCATACAAAATGTGTGCATTTTGTGAAATTTGTATATGAATGAAACAGAAACTTGACTTCCACGCATTCAGAAAGCACAGTACATTTTTCATATCTTTCTTGGAATTAACCATCTAGTTTTCTCATATAAATTAGAATTAATGTAGAGAGAGTTTATTCAATTTATTTTCTTTTTCAAAACCTCAGAAATCTATTAATTCGGTGAAAGCCATTTTCCCTATAATTACATATTTGTTTTTTTACAACTTCAGATATTGGGCAAAAGAAGAAGAGACCTGGAAAATGCTAGCACAGATCCATTTTATTTCTTTTTAAATGGACGGCCCTGTGATTGTCATTCAGAGGCTGTTCAGAAAGGCTAGAGACCTAATAGTTTCAGGGTGTGAATCTGAGTCTGATTCAGGAAGCAATAACAGAAGCAATGTAAAACCTGTTTCAGGACTCCAAAGAGCCCTTAAAGCAATCATCATTTCAATGGCTTATTGATTTCTCAAATACTTCAAAGCACAGTGCACATTCTCAGACCTGAGCAACCAATCAACATAAAAGATGTCCAGCCTTTTGATTATGAATAGGCCCTCTAGCCGAACAAGACGAGTAATCTGCACTAAAGGGGATTGGGATGAGACCCTGCTGAGCATGGCAAAAGTTTTATTTTTGTGGACAGTTTTGAATAATTGAACAGGGTAAAGATGTAAACGTTTCCCAGGTACTGTTCAGCTGAATTGTGTCAGGTGCCATACATCTAAGATAAGGAGTGCATCTTAAACAGATTTACTAGATAAACAGTGCCTCTTCAATAAAACGTATAGTGATTCAACTAAGTGTTGAGATTTTAATTCACCTCATTTTCCAGCATGGCAGGAGGTTGAACTGGATGGCCTGTGTGGTCTCTTCCAAATCTACGATTCTATGATTCATGGCTTCATGATGTATGGTAGAGTCTTGGGGAACAAGTTATTAGCTATATCAATTTATTTTTAGTGTCGTGTTTGAAATTTACAGATGAAGAGGACTTTTATCACATTTTGTGGAATTTAACGGTCCTTTGGAAATTAAATAATGCTCAGAGCAAATTAATGGCTACTCAGATGCAACGACGTTTCTGATTTTGTCACCCTGCTGGCAACAGAAACACTTAGCAACAGTGGAAAGATAAATGCTCATATTCTTTTATTCACTGGATTCAGCGCCTTAAAAGCATAGAAATGTCACTTTAATATGTATATTTATTTGTACATTTGGGCCAGAAATCTCTTGCTGTTGGTGGGGGAACTGGGATAATAATAATAATAATAATAATAATAATAATAATAATAATAATAATAACAATAATCCTGTATTTATACCCCGCTACCATCTCCCGTAGGACTCAGTGTGGCTTATAAGAGGCCGAGCCCAAATCTATATATATAAAAATGCTCTGTGCATAATGAGTTCCTTAAAAACAAAAGAACCAATGAACGAAATCACACCAAATTTGGCAACAAAATGTCTCACAACACAAGGAGTAACCATCACTCAAAAAGTTATGATTTTGTCATTTGGGAGTTGTAGTTCCTGGGATTTATAGGTCAACTACAATCAAAGAGCATTCTGAACTCCATCAACAATGGAATTGAACCAAACTTGGCACACAGAACTCCCATGACCAACAGAAAATACTGGAAGGGTTTGGTGGGCATTGACCTTGAGTTTGGGAGTTGTAGTTCACCTACATCCAGACAGCACTGTGGACTCAAACAATGATGGATCTGGACCAAACTTGGCACAAGCACTCAATACGCCCAAATATGAACACAGATGGAGTTTGGGGGAAATAGAACTTGACATTTGGGAGTTGTAATCACTGGGATTCTCAGTTCACCTACAATCAAAGAGTATTCTGAACCCCACGAATGACAGAATCGGGGGCAAACTTCCCACACAGAACCCCCATGAGCAACAGAAAATACTTAAGGCCATCCGATCCAACTCCCTTCATCAGGGCAAGAAAACATAAACAAAGTCCTCCTGACAAAGAGCCATCCAACCATAGATATAGATGGATGGATGGATGGATAGATAGATATGATTCACACGCACACACAGATAGAGTATCATAGATTTGAAAGGGACCCTTAAAGAAGGAAAATAATATTCCATGTTCCAGAGTAGGCAAACCAGACAATCTCCACATCAACACTGACAAAGAAACAACAAGAAATACTGTTTACCCACAAGCATAAAGAAATTACATATATTAGAAACCAACACTTTCTCGTTCCCTTTATTTTCCAGATCAACAGACTGGGCCACAGCAACGCGTGGCAGGGGACAGCTAGTACATCATAAAACATAACAACAACAATACAACAATAAATAACTCATAACAAAGCAAAACAATACAATAATGACATGACACAATTAAAAACCTGTGGGAGGGCCAAATGTAAGAATTAAAATTTTAAAATGCTGGGCATGTCCAGGGAAATAGGTTGGATATTTTAAAGATAGGTGGGTGTGCAGATAGTACTAACTCTTTCATAAAGTGCATTTGGGACATATTGCTTGGGAGTCCTTACTCTTGTCACATTGTTGCCCTCCTTCTCGGACCCTCTGCACCCCCCTTGTATGTCCTACATAACTCTACAGGTATCACACTGCAGAAATCCAATTGCTAGCCAGAGTATACTTATTGAATTAGTGTGAGAGACATAAAGGTTGGCTTATCATTTCAAAATTATTCCAATGAATCTACTCCTCTTGGAGCTATCAACTGGATTAAGGCTATTATGATCTTGACCTTGGTTGTCATTTATTGATGTTGATGCATATATTTCTTGTCACTATTGTATTTCTATTTCTACAGAATTATTTCATTAAGGGTATTCTTTGACTTTTTGCTTTTTTGTGATCTTTCTTATGCTTTATGCACTCTCTACCAGCTAATCATGAAAGATTAGTTGGTAGAGAGTGCTGGAAGAGAATCAATAGTCATGGTGCATTTCTAATCTAATTTCATGTCAATAAGTATAAAATTATTGTTGCAGCTAATATTCCTGCTGTCATATGCACCCATTTGGACTCTGAGGTGACAACGACTGTCCAGGAAAAGAATCTTGGGATCATGGTTGATAGGTCAAGGAAAATGTCAGCTTAGTGTGCAGCAGATGTGACAACGGCAGATTCTATCTTTGGGATAATTTGGAGGGGGATCAAAATTTTGTAATGTCCTTATAAAAACATGAGAGACAGTCGCACTTGTAATACTGGTCATGGTACTACAAGAACATTACTACAGACCTGGAAGAGATAGGAAAAAGGGAAGATAATAATAATAATAATAATAATAATAACTTTATTTATACCCTGCTACCATCTCCCCATGGGACTCGGTGCGGCTTACATGAGGCTGAGCCCACAATACAACAATACAAGCAATACAAACAATAGCAATACAATACAAAGCAATTAAAATAAATCTCATAACACAAAAAGCATAAACACTGAACAAAATACAGTGCACAATTAAAATCTATGGCTGGGCCAAATGTAATTAAAGTTTAAAAAATAATGCTAGGCATGAACAAAATACAGGAGGTAGGGTGTTGATAGAGACATACAAGCAGTCCTAAATCGATATAAAGTGCTTTTTGGTGACATAATGTGAAGGGTTCGTTATTCTGGGAAGGCACACTGGAACATCCACGTTTTCAAGCTCCTCCTGAAGCCTGCCAGAGATGGGGCATACCTGATGTCCTTAGGGAGTGAGTTCCAGAGTCGAGGGGCCACCACCGAGAAGGCTCTCTCCCTCGTCCCCACCAATCGTGCTTGCAATACAGGTGGGAGCGTGAGTAGGGCCTCTCCAGATGATCAAAGAGATTGTGTGGGTTCGTATACAGAAATGCGGTCAGAAATGATGTCCTTATGATAAAAGACTGCAGCTTGAGAAATTGCCTGTCTGCCTACTTGTCTATCTAAATCTACATCTACTCTTTCTATCTCTCTCTATCTCCAAGTTTGTTTGTCTATCTGTTTGTACCGCAAAGGCTGTTGCTTGGTGAAGTAGCCCTCTGTGATGTCACGAGGAAAGAAAGGTGACACGTGTATGAGGGGAATGGAGGAAGGAAGGAAGGAAAGCGCTAAAGGAGAGTCTGCCCACCATTGCCATGGAGACAATATGAGGTAGGCCCTCTTAGAGCTGTAAAAGGAAGAACAGTGGTGGTGAATGCCTCCCTTCGGGAAGGCAAGATTCCAGCGAGCCTAAAACAGGCTATTATAAAGCCGCTGTTGAAGAAACCATCACTGGACCCCACTAAATTGGACAACTTTCGGCCTGTTTCCAATCTCCCCTTCTTGGGCAAAGTCATGGAAAGCGTGGTGGCCTCACAACTCCAGGTATTCTTGAGAGACACGGATTATCTGGATCCGGCACAGTCTGGTTTCAGACCGGGACATGGTACCGAGACGGTCTTGGTCGCCTTAGTGGATGATCTGCGCCGGGAGCTAGACAGGGGGAGTGTGTCCCTGTTGGTGCTCCTGGACCTCTCAGCGGCCTTCGATACCGTCGACCACAGTATCCTTCTGGGGCGCCTTGCAGAAATGGGCCTTGGGGGCATTGCTTTGCAGTGGCTCCAGTCATTCCTGGAGGGCCGCACCCAGAAGGTGTTATTGGGGGACTCCTGTTCTACACCACAACCTTTGACTTGTGGGGTTCCACAGGGTTCCATACTGTCCCCCATGCTGTTTAATATCTACATGAAGCCGCTGGGTGAGATCATCCGGAGTTTCGGGGTGCGGTGTCATCTGTACGCAGATGATGTCCAACTCTGTCACTCCTTTCCACCTGCTACTAAGGAGGCTGTCGAGGTCCTGGTGCCTGGCCGCTGTAACGGTCTGGATGAGGGCGAACAAACTGAAACTAAATCCAGACAAGACAGAGGTACTCCTGGTCAGTCGCAAGGCCGAACGGGGTAAAGGGTTACAGCCTGTGCTGGATGGGGTCGCACTCCCCTTGAAGGCGCAGGTTCGCAGCTTGGGTGTGACCCTGGACTCATCGTTGAGCCTGGATCCCCAGGTGTCAGCGGTGACCAGGGGAGCATTTGCACAGCTTAGGCTCGTGCGCCAGCTGCACCCGTATCTCGGGAAGTCTGACTTGGCCACGGTGGTACACGCTCTGGTCACATCCCGCCTTGACTACTGCAACGCTCTCTACGTGGGGCTGCCCTTGAAGACGGCCCGGAAGCTTCAGCTGGTTCAGCGCGCGGCAGCCATGTTACTAACTGGAGCGGGGGGCAGGGAGCATACAACGCCCTTGTTGTCCAAGCTCCATTGGCTGCCGATTTGCTACCGGACCCAATTTAAGGTGCTGGTTTTGGCCTACAAAGCCCTAAACGGTTCCGGCCCAAAATACCTTTCGGACCGCATCTTGGCCTACGAGCCCACGAGGACCTTGAGATCGTCTGGGGAGGCCCTTCTCTCGATCCCGCCTGCCTCACAGGCACGTCTGGCGGGGACGAGAGAGAGGGCCTTCTCGGTGGTGGCCCCCCGGCTGTGGAACACTCTCCCTGCAGACATCAGACAGGCGCCCTCCCTCATGTCCTTCCGAAAAAGCCTCAAGACATGGCTGTTCGAGAAGGCATTTAATTAAGTGCTATAACAATGTGGTAAAGATGATTGGAATGGAACAAGGAATATGAGATTGGTTTATGATTCCACTATGAGACGAAGCGGATTTTTAGTGTAGTTTTGTAATTGTTATGTAGTTTATATGTTGTTGTAATTGCCTCTTTGTAAATTGTCTTTTATATGTGTGTACACCGCCATGAGTCGCCCTAAAGGGCTGAGAATGGCGGTTAATAAATGCATCAAATAAATAAATAAATAAATAAATAAATAAATAAGAAAGTAAACAGGAAGAGGTCCCAACAATTCCCGGGCGATGGCCAGTATCTATGGTAGTTTAAGACAGAGAAAATGGAAAGTGAGGAGAGACCCCATGATGCATATAATAGTAAAACCTGGGGCCATCAGCTATGTTGAATGGAGGGGAGGGTGAGGACAGAAGAAATACATTTTCCCAAAATGCAAGTCCAGCAATGGAAGTCATTTCCAAATGCTGTATTGATGATCAATACAATAGTGTGTTTTGAAAGGAAAGTAGCCAGATTCATCAATGATAAAGCTATTCATGATTTAATTACTGGCCATGATGACTCTGTGTTACCTTTTGTAGCCAAGGTAGCAGGATTTTGCATAAGCCGCCCTCTCTATATGTCTGATTATAGACTATAAGGTTTCTGGTAGACCCCTGAGAGGAACAGAATACCTCCCTAGAGCTACAGCAGTATTCTTATTTTATTAAGAGAGCAACACTGTTCTTTTTATTTGCCTCTTACAACATGCAGTCTTCTACAAGACTACAGGCAGTCCCCAAGTTAGAAACATCCAACTTACAAATAACTTATAGTTAAGAACGGGGGTGAGACTACAGGATGTGAATGAAATCTACCAATTGGAAGGGAATTTTACTCGTGAAAGACTTATTGTGGGGAAAATGTGTCTCAACTGTAGCTTTAATCACCAATCCTTGTTTCCACAATGAGTCAATTTTTAAAAAACCCAATGATCGCAGGGACAGAAAGTGAAGTGAAATCTTCTGAACAGGGGCACAGACAGCAAAACAAACACCACAGGCATGTTAACTCTTACTTATGGTATCCAAAGTGTGTGTGTGTGTGTGTGTGTGTGTGTGGAGAGAGAGAGAGAGAGGGAGAGAGAGAGAGAAAGAAAGAGAGAGTTACACTTTAAAATTTACCTGTTCTTATTTACAAAGTCTAAAGAACCAACCTACAGAACCCATCTTGTTCATAACTTGGGAACTGCCTGTGTTCAGTGGGAACGTTTTTCAGTTCTGCCATTTGCCATTCCTGTTGAATTAATGCTACAGCTCTGCTTTTAGAAAATATGGTACGCTCTCTCTCTCACACACAGAAAATAATGCTTTTGGTACACCATGGTTCCCCCCTGCTGTCCTCTGTATCATTGCTGTTTGTTAGTGGTGGCTCTCCATATTACTCCCTAAACATCACAGTCCATACACTCTTCCAAGTCTCTTTTGATGCTTAGTTTGCCTTTTCTAATAAACCAGGTATGGCGTTTTGGATCTTTTCAGCCTTACAAGGAGCTAAAAAGACCATGCTTGGACTTTTGAGGTGGATAATGTTGTTAGACAAACAAACAAACAAAAAAAACTCAAGTATGGAACAGAAAAATGGTTCTATATTTTTTCGTCTCACCCAAGTGAGTTGGTAGAAACAGCCTTGGGGCTCTATGTATTAATTCTGAATATTTGATGGACATTGATTGATTAACCTGCTTATGCTCCTTAAGGCAATGTTTCTCAACACAGAGATGGAATGGCTAACCAAATTAATCTTGAGACTGTATAGATGCTGCTGTTACTTTGAAGTGAAATATTTCTGTCTGTTCTTGGCTGCAATGCTTACTATTAGTATATACGCACATTAAAAGGTAAGTGTTGGAATGCCAGATTGTAACATCAAATCTATTTTATCTGGCTACAGCATTTAATTTAAAATAGTTATTAGTCAAGCAAGTGTTAAGGAAGGAGAGTATATGACAAGTTAAGCCACTTTGGAAGTATCAGTTATAGTGAGTATAGTACTAGTCTGCCCCAGTATGGTGTCCTCCAGAATTTTGGACTGCACTTCCCATTTTCCCTAATTAAGGACAGAAAAGGTTAATGTATGAAGCATGAAGTGAGTAACAGTCTAGAAGGAAGTTGGGTTTATTAGATCAAGGACCTAATCACACTGAGATCCAAAGCCGGGTGACAGCAGGGAGATTCACCATGCAGCATGGTGAATCTGATGGGTAGTGGGGGGAAATTGTTGCCCAACACCCTGCATTGCCTGCTGTGCTGCTTTCCCCATCTAATGGGGGGAAACGTAGCTGCCTGGCTCCCCCTCGTTCTTCTCTATAAACACTGGAACCTTTCCATGTTTTCTGGGAAGCATCCTAGCATGCTGCCAGGATGCTTCCTCTATGGAGCCCTGCCAAAAGTAGCCTTATTTCATTTGAGGGGATCCATTGGGCTCCATCAATGAAGCATCCTGGAAGTATCCTAGGATGCTTCCCAAAGTACGTGTGATGAAGTGGTAAGTCATTTTCCTTTTAAAGATACACTTTTAAAAGTTTGTGTGATATTACCCTATCACGAGTCAGACTTTGAAAAAATACCATGTGTTGAAACATCCATTAAAATTTGGATTTGATTGCATACAGTATGCAGACGACAACATCCTTCTAATAGAAAATAACAAAGATGTGGATTGATTATAAATGTAGTAAATAATAATAATAATAATAATAATAATAATAATAATATTACTGAAGAAAGTGTAAAGGGAAATTTACCGATGAACATTAGGAAAACAAAAATAATGTCCACAGACAGTTTATTACACTTTAAATTAGACAATGAGGACATTGAAACAGCAAGATTTTCCTGACCGTGTCTTAATTGTTACTCCTAATTGAGACTACAATGGAAAGCAGTTATGAAGGAACTAGTCAAGCCTCGAAGTGAAAGGATAGATCACGTAATAATAAATTAAGGATTTTACATGCCATTATATTTCCAGTTTCTATGTATGGTTGTGACAACTGGGCAGTGAAGAAATCTGATAGGAAGAAAATCAACTCATTTTAAATAGAAGCCACAGTGATTAAACTGAGACTTTTGTATTTTGAACATGTAAGAAGGTATGATTCACTAGAAAAGACAACAATACTTGACTAGGTTGAAATCAATAGCATCACAAGGATTGACTCAAGGAAGCCATGGCCCTATTTATTTATTTATTTATTTATTTGCGACATTTATATGCCGCCCTTCTCACCCTGAAGGGGACTCAGAGCGGCTTACAAGTCATAAGTACATACAACATACTATATAATACATAACTAGCATAGTACTATGACATCATTCATAACACTAGTACTATATAATATTACATTATTGCTAGGGGCGGGGCGCTGATGTCACAGGGGACAAGATGGCAATGTCCTCTCGGCTCCCCTTCTTTATTCTGGCCCCAGAGTGGCCATTGGTGCTGGGGGAGGGGCGCTGATGTCACAGGGGACAAGATGGCAATGTCCTCCTGGCTCCCCTTCTTTATTCTGGCCTTCTTTATTCTTTATTATGTTTCCATTGGCACTTCCAGACAGGCCCTATATCTTAGGATATGATTCCAGGCTTTCTGCTTTAAACTGGATTATATGAGTCTGCACTGGCAGATGATCTGGGATAAACAGAAAACCCGAGATCAGATCCTGGGGTATAGGGCCTGTCTGGAAGGGCCCCATGACCTGATTTGGAAATCTCATAAGGTAACCATAAATCAAAGTTGACTTTGAGAGCAGTTAATAGCAACACCATTTCCTCTATTACTGTTGGTTGTAGTGGGGAGGAAAGTACAGCCATTCTTCTTACAGTTGTCTATTACCTGCTCAATTTAGCATCCCAATTACCAGTCTCTCTCTCTCTTTGAGAGTGCAGTAGCTTTGTTTTGATGAACCTCCTATCTGTGCTCCACATATACTACAAATTGTTCTCCTAGCTTCAGGTGGAAAGGAATGGCAGTATCTTGACAGGATTTTGAAGTTGATTTTGATTTTTTTAAAATCCTACTTATTGGATTGAGAGACTTCTAGCTTGCTCTGAAACACTCTTTTCACATGAGCTACATGAATAGATTGCCTTGAAATATCCATTCTCTTCATGAAGTGACTAGTATTGGACAGCACAAACATGGCCTAGGACTAGGAGGGCCTTCTATTGAACTCTGTCCTGACAATTCCTAGCTGTGCCAGCTTCAGATCTTTCTTCCTTTTAGGTTGTAAAATAACATTTTCCAACTGTACAATTAACAGACACCCATGGTCTTTTTTATGTTAAGAAAGACAAGAACACCAGGAAACCTTCTACTGGGTTAGACATCACTCAGACAAGCTATTTTTAAAAAGGGGAAAGAAAAGAGAAGAAAGACAAAAAACCTCTAGAATTCCACATCATCAGAGACAAACATAATGCACAGGGAACCAATTCTTTTTTTGAAAATGTCCTTCAGCCAAGTCTGTAATTCAACATAGCTTCTGATCATGACAAGCAGGTTATGCTCCAGACAGCTGCTGGTTGACTTAATCAAACAGAGAAAACTCAGAGGGAATTACCGAGATCCTTGTCAGCCCTTACAGAGACAGCAACATTTATAACAGTCTTTCCACCAAAGGATGGAAGATCAAGCACACACAAAGACAAAGATAATAAAATACAACACTAGAAATATATACATACATAATAACCTCAACATCCTACCAGCCTCCAACCACCCATATCTGTACATTTTCCATTGTACGACATTTCACATTCTGTTATTTGGTTACATAGAATCATAGAATCATAGAATTGAAAGAGACCACATGGGCCATCCAGTCCAACCCCCTGCCAAGAAGCAGGAAAATTGCATTCAAAGCACTCCTGGCAGAAGGCCAAGGAGACTCCACCACACTTTGGGGTATAGAGTTCTATTGCTGAACAACTATCTAGTTAGTAAGTTCTTCCTAATGTTCAGGTGGAATCTTCTTTCCTGTAGTTTGAAGCAATTGTTACACATTCTAGTCTCCAGGGCAGCAGAAAACAAGCTTGCTCCCTTCTCCCTATGACTTCCCCTCACATATTTATACATGGCTATCATATCTCCTCTCAGCCTTCTCTTCTGCAGGCTAAACATGTCCAGCTCCTTAAACCACCCCTCATAGAGGATTGTTCTCCAGACCCTTGACCATTTTAGCTGCCCTTCCATAGACACATTCCAGCTTACCAACATCTCCCATCAATTGTGGTGCCCAGAATTGGACACAGTAATCCAGATGTGGTTTGCACTATTGCATGGATAAATTGTGGGAGACTCAATGGGGCAGAATATTAATGGGAATACCAATAGTATCTGCAGTGAAATGCTACAATGTGGAATACTATTATACAGGTTTTCAGGCTATCACACCAAAGTCTGGGAAGCCTTGTTCCATTTAGTGGAATGTGGGTTTTCATTGGGCTTTCTAGAAGCTACTTTGAGATGTGTAGGGTATGCTGATGTGTGTCTTTAATACAAACCAAAAAGGCTGTTGATCTCTGATTCTTAGACTGAGACCACAGCCCACAATGACCAGTAAAGGAAATGATAGTACAGAACATCAGACTGGGAAGAGCTCTTACCTGAGGCTAGACACAGATGTTGGAGGAGGAAGGTCAGCAGCTGATTGTGGTGCTGTAAATTTGTACCCTCATTGGCATATAACAAAAAGGAGCTGCTGGAAAGCGGTTGACTGAGGCAGATCAGACTAGTATTTCTTGTTCTTTTTCAACTTCCTTGGGTTACATTTGATGTTTTTAACTTTGGGTGGCCAGTTGATGTAGGAGTACTCTAGTTTTATCTGTAGGAATAGGGGAGGAATGAATTCTGCCGTATCAATTGTAGCAAGAAGGGGAAGGTAGGATGGCAAAGATACACTAAACCAATGGAGAAGAAAGGAGATTACTTTTTTGTGTTTGTTCCTCCATTTGATGTACCATACTGCCAACAAATTCCAAATGTGTGTAGTGGAATGCTATAGAAGCAAATAGTGCTGCTGCTTAATGACAAGTCCATGATTTGGAAGAACTGTTCTTATTCAAGATTTGAATCTGGTTGAACATCCTGACTTGGCATGTGTGAATAAAACCTGACTGAGGCCAAGCCAAGAAAGGCCAATTTCATCTCCTTGTACCCACTAGGCTTCGGGGTGCAGCACAAACAAGATTGGATGGGTGGGGAGACTGACTCATAGTGATGTAGCATGAATCCATCCCACTTTTTCCCGTTGTTACCCTGATTGAGCTAGTGGAGCTTATCTTGGAGGAGGTGTGTGATGAATTCCCTATCTTTTTAGGCCCAGGGAAAGCTCAGGAAGTAGGCCTAGGAAGTTCAGCAGCCATTTTATAAGATGATGCAAGGAGGCAGCCATCTTAGAGTACCCATTTCCTAGAGGGGGTGGAGCTTAGGAGGGAAGGGAAATGTGGAGAAGCTTTGTAATTGGCTGGGAGAGAGTGGAGGGAGCTTAGTTTGAGAGCAGAGGAAAAAAGCCTTGAAGTAGGTGTGTTTTAAAATCTTGCAGCTCAGTTAGGGTTTGGTGTTTAAAGAAGCAGTCAGGGTCTGGTGTTTGAAGAAAAAAGTTAGGTTTTGGGAAAAGCTAGAAGGAGAAGAGTTAGTGAAGCCAAGAGTTGGTCAGTTAGCATAGATAGATAGCTATTAAGGAGAATAGCTAGTCTAGTGTAAAGACAGATCCAAGGGGGAAAAAAAACCGTCTGGAGTTTTAAGAAAGTCTAGTCAGAGGGAAGTCTGCTAGATTCTTGAGGGAGAGGAGAATTGTTTTGAAACTAAGCCTTGAACTATTTTTTAAGCCTTGAACTATTTTTTAAAGTAACCACACACCTTTATTCATTACTGCAACCATTAAGCGCAAGTGCCTGTATTGTTGAAGTCTCTCAAATAAACAACTTTGTTCTTTGTTAAACCACAACTGTCTCAAGAGTGCCTCTATGTGACATAGTTCCATAGCAGTTTAGAGAAACAGAGTTCTAGGAATGGTGGCAGCATTTATCTAAAAGATTCAGTGTTATTTACCTCAGAGTTCAGAGCCCTGAGTGAGAATCTAGAACAACAAATCTTACTTAAAACCTCTTGCCAAACCAGAAGCTTAATATTCCTTTAAGTGTGGTGGTTGCCAGTGATCACAGAATAGTGTATTGATGGCAAAGTTTCGGCAGCCTCCAAACACTTAATTGAATTTATTTAATAATCTTTTTTTGGTGATACAGAGTTGGGATTGTTTGAATAAATCCCCAGTCCTTTACATTTTGGTGAGGCAGCGGTGAGATTGCCAAAAAAAGGGGTGATCCATTCCACGTGGTAGAGATTCCCTCCTTGTAACTATCAAATTAACCTTTACAATTGGTGGCCACATGCTGGGATCTTTCACAAGGTGCATAGTCTTCCTTGAACTTATTATACTGGTTCTGATGTGAGATTCCCAATATATTGTCCATTTGATATATGGACCAAGGTAGAAGTCTCTCACATTTTCATACAATTTACAATCAAATAATATGTGTGCTATATCCTCAATTTCAGGTAAGAAGAACTTTGAGATGATTCCTCAAGAAATTTTGTTCTTACTCTCCAACCACAAAGCATGTTCTGAAATGTCACTGACCCTTTTAAATGGTCTGGATGCAATACTGGAAAGGACGAGGCTTTCAGAGTAATTCTTATAATAAAGCTATTAAAATTTACATGATCAGCAGCATCTGTGATGCTATGTTTGTGTAGTCAATTGGATCTTCTCATTGTCAGATAGGGGAGTGCACCATCATAATGCAGAGCATGAATTAAGATGTAGCAGAGAAAGAGACTGTTGCTTTCTACCATTAGAGTCTTAATAGAATTTAAATTACTATATTATTGATTTATTGACCTATCTCCCCACCCTTTCCTATTATTCTTTTGTAGCAGTATATCCTTATTTTGTGAATGTGCTGTCATGTCTAAGAGCCAGAGGTCTTACAAGCAAGGGTGAAGTATACACGGAAATAACAACAATATTAGCTCCTTTCTAATCAGTCAACAACATTCAAGGAGAGTTGGAAGGTTTTTGAATTGATGTCATGCTATTGCTGACCCATAGACTTTCATCCTGTTGTCTTATATATTTAATTCCCATTTCTTCATTGCTTGGCAAAATTAGCAGAGTAAGATGAGAGTCAGGCCAGGTGCAGTTCTTTCAGTCTAAGCATGATATTCTAGCAAAAACAAGAACTGAATGTCTAAAAATTACCTTCCAAGGCAGTTTCTGCCTTCTCTACAATCAATGTCTGGCAGCTTTCCATGTAATGTATCTCCAGGTTCTTTAGTTGTTGGGGAAGTAACTCCCCCAACTCATTATGAGTGGAAACTACAAGGGGGGCAGAGCAGAGGGGCAAGGAGATTCACCTGTTTTCTGTTCTTTTACCTTGTACATTTTGGAAGTTCCTTCAAAAATAATTGAAATTAGCATTTTCCTGATTTTCACTGACCAAACCCAATGAGGTTCAGTTATTCCAGAATGGAGAAGACCATAGCAAAAATGTCAACTATTTTGGTACTAAAGGTAATGAAAGGTGGTTACTTTTATTCAGCATTAACCTGGTTGATGCTTCAGGAAATGTCCCCAGTCTTTCAAGCATTCAATATCCCTAGCCTTAGAAGACAAACCTGTCAGTTTTGGTTTCTGCCACATTCAAGATTTTTTTAAAAAGAATTATTATTATTCCATCCCAATAAGGAATAACTTTGTGAAATTTTAAAATGTTTTAAAATGAACTGAAATGATTTTTTTTTTAAAATCTGAACCTCAGGTAGTTGAAATAGAGTAACCAATAACACTGTGTTTCTCAACCTGGGGGTCGGGACCCCTGAGGGGGTCGTGAGGGGGTGTCAAAGGGGTTGCCAAAGACCATCAGAAAACATAGTATTTTCTGTTGGTCATTGGGATTCTGTGTGGGAAGTTTGACCCAATTCTATTGTTGGTCGAGTACAGAATGCTCTTTAAATCCCAATAACTACAACTCCCAAATGTCAAGGTCTGTTTTCCCCAGACTCCACCAGTGTTCACATTTGGGCATATTGAGTATTTGTGCCAAGTTTGGTCCAGATCCATCATTGCATGAATCCACAGCACTCCTCTGGATATAGGTGAACTACAACTCCCAAACTCAAGGTCAATGCCCACAAAACCCTTCCAGTGTTTTCTAATCATCATGGGAGTTCTGTGTGCCAACTTTGATTTAAATCCATCACTGGTGGAGTTCAGAATGCTCTTTGATTATAAGTGAACTATAAATCCCAGCAACTACAACTCGCAAATTACAAAATCATTCCCCCCCCCCCAACCTCACTAGCATTCATAATTGGGAATATTGGGTGTTGTTGTTCATTCGTTTAGTTGTCTCCAACTCTTCGTGACCTCATGGACCAGCCCACGGCAGAGCTCCCTGTCGGTCGTCACCACCCCAAGCTCCTTCAAGGTCAGTCCAGTCACTTCAAGGATACCATCCATCCATCTTGCCCTTGGTCGGCCCCTCTTCCTTTTGCCTTCCACTTTCCCCAGCATAATTGTCTTCTCTAGGCTTTGCGGTCTCCTCATAATGTGGCATATTGGGTATTTGTGCTCAATTTAGTCCAGTGAATGAAAATCCATCCTGCATATCGGATATTTACATTACGATTTATTACAGTAGTAAATGACAGGTATCAAGTAGCAACAAAAACAATATTATGGTTGGAGGTCACCACAACATAAGGAACTGCATTAAGGGGTCACGGCATTAGCAAGGTTGAGAACCACTGCAATAACACTTGGCACTTGTGTTTTTTCCTTCCTCCTACCCAATCTCATTTTCTTTTATGCCATGCCTTTTATGCAGCAACCAAGAGGATGGAAGGGAGGAGGCATTTTGGATTACAGATTATTATAAACCACTCTGCAAAACGTTTACTGAACATGAGGGTAAAAAATCCTTCACATAAGTGAACCTTGGAACAATTGACAAAGTTCCTGCCCCAACAACTTTCAAATACAACTTACATCATTTCAATTCATTTTGCAGCCATCCAATTTCTCCCATAGAATAGTTGGAAGATTTTTTTTAAAAAAAAGTGGATACTAGAAAATGAACCTGGTCAATTTCAGATTCAATACATGCTCCCGTCGATAGATTAGCATGGTTGCTAGGTTTCCTTAACAGTATGACACCAGATAGAAAGAAGTTTCAAATCACTGCCTCTTCCAGATCTGTTGTCAAAGGTGGCTGCGGCCGAGTGGGATTCTTTCCGTTTGATTAAAGAGCAGGGTCACAACACATTTCTTGGAGAGTTAGATGGATTTTTCCAATTGATGTCCATTTTACACTTGTTTGATCATATCCTTTCCTCTCAATTTTTATGAGTTTTTTTGGAAAAGCATGGAAATCTACATTTAAACTATAGGCAATTCTTCCTAAAGTATCTGGATTTTGTTGAACGTTATCTCACCATATTTTTCTACACTTTGTGTGTTTCTCTAAGCATGGAAAACTGCTTTGCAAAATTTAGACAAATAGACAATGTAGATGCATCTTTAGAAAGCTACCACTACTTTTGCTTTTAAAACCTTTTTAACAATCATATTGCAGAAATTACATTTTTAATCAAGATCAAGTACAAATCATCAGTATGATTGCTTCCCCTCTCTCTCCACTATTTTTGACCAAGCTCAGCTCTGTAACTCTTGAAAGCTGGGGTTTCTACAAATAGAGCCATCGACATATATAGATAACACCATTTACATGAAACAGTAGATGGCCAGTCTCTTTTGTTAATATGTCTTTATAATATCTGGTATGACTGAAAAAGGTATAGGTTCCTTTTATTTCCTAAGTAAGGTATAATGTAAAAAATGCAGCAGCAACTAACAATCATTTTGTTTTCTTTTTTGACGGGGTCCATATACTGTACACAACCTTTTCCCACCTCTTGTGTAAAGTACTGGGGGTGTGCACAACACCCCAGAACTGTACTAATTTCGGTTCCATTTTCAGCTGCCTCCATTCTATTTTCTGGGAAAATTTTGAAATTGGGAGTGGGGTACCATTTTCGTTCTGATAAGATTTGGTGCAATTGGCACAAATGTGGAAAATTTAGAGGCTAGTTCCTCTGTCATTTTTAGACCTATCAGGATGAAACTTGCTTCACTTGTAGGCCACAGTTGTGACTGCAGGCATGCTAAGGTTCAGAACATTAAACTAATCCACTGATTTTGGGGAAATTTTGTTATTTTTTATCATAACATTTTAAAAAACTCACAAGGAGGGGTTCTGGGAATTGAAGTCCCAACCAGTTCATGCCACTAGAGGGGAGGAGAATGGACGCAGTCAACCAGGTCTCTAATTGGCTGAGAAAAAAATATGAGAAACAGAGAGAAAAACCTCAACTCCTATCATGTCCCAGGAGGGAGTGCAGAGGCTCCTTCAATGCCCATGCCATGCAAAGTGCTGCTGGGAAAGTGAGTTCCCAGCAGAACCCTCTTTGGAGAGGTCCAGGGAAGCCTTCTCTCTCTCTCTCTCTCTCTCTCTCTCTCTGACCTTATTTGCCTCAAGTGGATGCTATGCTGGGGAGTGTGGGGGGGTGCGATTCGGGAAAGGATGGAGGAGGCTGTCAGGGAAGAGAGAAGAGGACGAGCTTCCACTACCAGGTGGCCACCTTTGCCTGATTTGTTAGACTGCCCACACATCACGGTCTCCACCTCAGAAAGACTACTGCTCAGCCCCATCACCCGAAAGATCCAGCTGCTTTTGGTCTGTTCCAGTGAAGTTTTCGGCTGAGTCCTGTCTGGTCTGTCTGTCTCTGTCTGTCTGTTTGTTTATTTGCTTATTTATTTATTTATTTATTATTTGCGGTATTTGTATACCACTCTTTTCAACCCTGAAGGGGACTCAGGTCATTTCAGAGTGTTGGCAATCCAACAGTTGTATCACCAAATTTTCCCGAATCCCAAATCTCCAGAGTATGCCGGGGAGGAGAGATTGAGGATAGATTGTGAAAAGGACTGGAAGAACAGGTACCATTGATCTTTGTAGCATACTTTGTAGTAGATGCCAGTACATTGAATGTGTCAGTATTATAAGCATATATATGAGATACATTATTGTGAGTATATAACTGTATTATTTTTTGGTCTATAGGGGCCTTCCACCATTGATCTTCCACCTGAGTTAAATGATAACTCAGCTTGAGACTTCAAAATTTGGGAATATTGCTTTTATTTCCTTTATTTCTTTTTTTTCAATACAACTCCCAAAAACCTCAACAAACATGGCCCAGCTGGGGAACTCTGGAGAATGTTCTCCAAAAACTAGCTTCTCCAAAACTTAGCATGAAGACTTTTGATCTCAAACTGGCAACCCACATGATGACTACATCTTGAAATAGAAATGCATTTGATTACAGTCCTTGAATCAATGGGAGGAATCTCATCATCTTGATGTTTTCTATCTGATGCACCACATTTCATCAAAGATCAAACAGTTGCAGTGCGGCTTTTTTAGAACGTTATAGTTAGCGTAGCACTTTTAAAGCAGAAAAATGATTGTTTTTGCCCCTGGATGCTGAATACAAAGGCAGATTGTGCTTGGCTTGTTTGGCACTGACCTTTGTACTCTGCAGCTGTTCTACCCTGGTTAGTTGAACTGTAAACAAGGGAGAGCATGGATGATTCTCTCAAATTCAGAATAATGAAAAGGTCAGAGTCTCTTTTGCAGACGGCCTTATATTTCTCCAGCCAGAAGGCATTAAAGACCACAATTCTATGCCTCATTCGGGTGTCTTAAGGTTCTAATGGGAGTAGAAAATGGCCCTGCATGAATCTATGTTTCTGACAGTGACTGTAATGAGAATAGTATATGGTGACAAATGTAACCATTTGTGGCTCTTCTTTATAGTTTTGGTCATGTGGCTTTTTGCTTGTCATGCAAGGAAGAAAACCATTAGATAGGAAGGCTGGTTGAAAATATATAGTCACAGTTCTTTTTCATAAAGTGATGATATACACGAGTCTCTGGCTTATACCAAATAACATTTTCAGATCACAGAGAGCTTGCCACTTAAACTGGTTGTACTGTATGAAGAATGGATAGATGAGCCAGTAATTTGTTTTATGAGTTGATATTAGAGTTTCATATCTAAAATCACTAATGCAATTTCATCCACACCTAGCCATATTTTAAAAAGAAAGGTGAGGGAATCATTATCTCATTTTTATCACCTCTTTCACTGTTGGATGATTAAGAAATCCCTCAGGGTGTTAAAGCATCTTGAGTGTAGATAGCCTGAATGTTAAAATGTGTGTATGTTTAGCCCATGGAGCATAAAGAAATACCTTGCATTAGGCTACTCCACATATTCCATTCACTTGTATGGAGAAGTGTTGTGATGGAGTCTTCAAGTAGTGATACTACTGGGAGTATTAGGAGGGGAAGAAAGTCTACTCGTGAGCAAGACTCCGATGAGGAGCAACAGAGAAAGCGGATCTAGGAAATACTTATTGAATCCAGTGATAATGAATCATTTGTGGGCTTCGCAGGGAATAATGGGTCTGAGACTAAGGAGAGTGGTATGGCAAGTTCAGAGGATAAATAAATGGATTGGACTGAAGTACGGGAGGTTCAGGCTGTCTGTGAAGAGCCCACAAGTAGCGATACATTTGTGGGTTTCTCTGGAGGAGAGGATTGGCACACTGGGGATCCAGTTGAATCTTGGGGAGTTATGGGTTTGGATAGAAGATGGAGAGACTGGAGAGATCGGCAAGGGGCTTCAGGTGGAAGGAGAAATGGTGGGGCATTGTCTGATTACAGTTCGAAGGAGGAATTGGTGCAAGGGGCTTCAGCTGCAAGGGGCGTTTGCTAGTTCCAGCTCTGAGGAAGATTTGTAAATAAAAGTGGGGTTGGGAAATGGGGACTCCTTGCAGTCAGCAAAGTGTTGATGGGTGTCTGTTCCTGAGAGCTATGTTTAGGAAGACGTGTTTGGGAAGATTTCTGTGGATGTAAATTTAAATCGGATTATCTGTGGCTTTGGTGAGCTGGAACTGTGAGGGTTTTCTCTGGACTGCCTTATATTGATCTTTATGCATTAGCTGCTGAGCTGCCATTCTCAGTTTTGGCTTTGTGTAAGACCTGGACTGGATTTTCGTGTATGCTGACTTCTCCCTCTACTACCCGGATTGGATTCACTACGCTTGCTTCTTTGGGACGACTACTTCGTTTGGACTGACTTCACGGTGTATGACCTCGGTGTTTCTGACGACTCCTGTGTGCTGTGACGACCCTTTGTGTGCTGAGACGACCTTCATTTGTTTTGAGTGCTTTTTCTTGCTGTTTGCATAACTTTAAATTTAAACTGGATTATATTCCAGTTTAATCTGGGTTATTTTCCAGGTCTTGTTTTTTGGCCCAGTTGTGGGTAATTTTATGTTTCACACTGAAGAATAAGTGTTTTGAGTCTTTTTGAGTTTTTTTTAGCTCCTTTTTGATTGTTAACTAATAAACTATGCTTTAATTAATATTGGTCTGATGCTTTAACGGGTCTGTCTTGCAACAAGAAGCATCTTAGTAGTTTGTGCCCAGTAAATTAGTTCTGTTGCCCACTCTGCTATTCTGAAAAGCAACGTTCAAAGTGGCAATCTTTTGTTCTATAATCACTGCTTCCAGGAACACCACCAAAGGAAAATCCTACCAACTTCAGTAATCAGATTGCAGGCATCCACTTTTGTTCTTTGGAAGGAGGAATGATTAAGGCTCAGATCCCACATTGGGCATGTATACAGCTACTCAAACATGTTGTCACATGATGGTTGGTTGTATCACCTTCTGCTAGATACATTGTGTAACCAGTTGTATGTCTGCCAATATACCTACTCATTGTCCCATTGTGCACTGGAGAATGCATAGTGGAATGAACTGGTTCATTGAAGGAACTAACAAATAGTTAACATGCCACCCAAGAATACAGAACTACATAACTGGTGTCCTGTTTTCAGTCTTAACTAGGGAATGACACATCAAGTCACGCGTTGAATGATGTTTCAGCATTAAGTAAATTCAATTGAAGCCATGGGTCTATTTAATTGGAGCCAACAAGATTTTAGGAAAATGTAGGACTCTGGTTATGGAAATACATCCACTGCAATATATTTTTGTGACTCTAATTGTACAATCAAACTTGTTTTTAAAGGGGCAATGGCTTCTACTTGATGTGATTTTGAGACTCAAGCCAAAGCACCTTATTTCTCTTCTCCTTATGAGAGTTTAATTTGCAGTGAAATGTTTAAAAAATGAGTTGCTCTAACCACAGCGTCTCCCCCTTCAGTACTTTTGGACTGCAAAACAGAATAATTTCAGGTTGGCATAAAAATGTGGGGCAAAGGGCAATATATCTATTTATTTTTTAAAAAAAACATGCATTTATGATGGTTCCAGGTTTAAATTGGAAGGTATATTCATTTGCAACATGTGGCTTGTTAAGCGAAATGCATCCCACTGGTCATAACTGTCTAACCTGGTAGCAACTGTGCAGACTTGCTGAGATATGCCAGGCCATAGACCCAATGCTTCTGTAATAGTTGATTCTCCCACACAATTAACAGGGCTCTACAATAGTTCCCTTTCTTCCTCTCATTGTAGAATACTTTGCAGTTTGGCAGTGAGTAGAATTTTCTCTCTGAGACAAATATTGGTCACTTGTGATGATTGCAAAAGAGGAGAGCGGGAGGAGGAAGGAAGGCAGGAAGGGAGGGAGGGAGACTGATGAGATTAGTCAGGAGGAGGCGGAACTCAATCTTCTAAACTAGGGATTTTGGACAGCGATGTCCTGAGTAGAAAGAGGATGGCCACAATAGTTAAATTTAATGCAGACAAGTTGTGATTCTTCTAAAGACATAGTTAAATAGCCAGGCAGAAATGGTTTCCTCAGGGGTTGATGTGTGAGGAGCTGCACCATTTACCAGTCTTTCTTGCCTCCTTGCCTTGAAAGTGTCTGTCTCCTCTATACAGCTTCCCAGCGCTGGCTTCATTCTGAGGGGAATCTTTAATGTCAGGTATCATAGGGAGAGTCATCTGACCATTTTCCCATGTTATTAGTAATTTTGATTGGTTGACTAAGGAATGTGCTTACTTACTTACTTAGGTGATCCCTCATTGTCCAAGTAGGATAATCCTCCAGGGTGGGTCTGTAGGTGACTATGGAGCCATATTCTTGATCTGCATCATCTCCCACAGTGAGGGCATTGGTTTCCAGGTGGAAGGCAGTCCCAGTCGGGGTTGGCTTGACGTGCCTTCCTCTTGGCACATTTCTTTCTTTTGCCCTCTATTCGTGCCTCTTCAAATTCTGCAGCACTGCTGGTCACAGCTGACCTCCAGCTGGAGCGGTCAAGGGCCAGGGCTTCCCAGTTTTCAGTGTCTATGCCAGAATTTTTAAGGTTGGCTTTGAGCCCATCTTTAAATTTCTTTTCCTGCCTGCCAACATTCTGTTTTCCATTCTTGAGTTTGGAGTAGAGCAACTGCTTTGGGAGATGATGGTCAACGTGGCCAGTCCAGTGAAGTTGATGGCAGAGGACCATCGCTTCAATGCTGGTGGTCTTTGCTTCTTCCAGCATGCTGACATTTGTCCACTTGTCTTCCCAAGAGATTTGCAGGATTTTCCGGAGGCAGCGCTGATGGAATCGTTCCAGGAGTTGCATGTGACATCTGTAGACAGTCCATGTTTCGCAGGCATATAGCAGGGTTGGGAGGACAATAGCTTTATAAACAAGTACCTTAGTATCCCTACGGATGTCCCAGTCCTCATAAAACTCTCTGCTTCATTCAGAAAAATGCTGCACTCGCAGAGCTCAGGCGGTGTTGTATTTTGGTGTTGATGTTGACTTTGGTGGAGAGTTGGCTGCCAAGGTAGCAGAAATGGTTAACATTTTCTAATGTTACACCATTAAGCTGTTTCTCTGGCATTGGAGAGGGATTGGCTGGTGACTGCTGGAAGAGCACTTTGGTTTTCTCGATGTTCAGTGACAGGCCGAGCTTCTCGTATGCTTCTGCGAAGGTGTTTGTGGCTTGTAGGTCTTCTTCTGAATGTGCAAAGATGACATTGTCATCAGCATAATGGAGTTCTATAACAGATGTTGTTGTAACCTTGGTTTTGGCTTTCAGTCTGCTGAGGTTGAATAGCTTGCCATCTGACCGATAGATGATTTCCACTCCGGTGGTAAGCTTCTCGTCAACAAGATGAAGTGATGAAGATGGAGAATAAAGTTGGGGCAATAACACATCCCTGTTTGACACCTGATTCCACTTTAAATGGATCACTTTGGCAGCCACTGCTGTCCAATGTGCATACACTTTAACATACACTGTGGATGTAAATATTTGTTTATTTCTTCTTTATATACAAGACTGAATAATTTCCAAAGTGTTCTCTCACTAAGTGAGATTAGGGTTGCACCTACATTGTAGAATTAATACAATTTGTTGACAGTTCAACTGTGTCCCATATGCAGTTCTATGTCTAAAATCTGGTCAATACTCTATAGAGGCCACTATATGGCTAAACATCTTTAAATTTTGTTTATATATTCACTACCAAAGCCCCAGCAACTCTCTGACTCAATTCACCTTGAGCAAACTCCACCACTCACAATGGTGAACAGTCCTAGCAAAGATCAGGGATAGCGACTTCTTGAATTTGCTAACTTTCACTGAAATCTTTACCCTCATTAAAAAGAGGTTGCTAGGAAGGGATTATAAGGGATTATTGAGCCTGGGCAATAAATCCTGTTCGCCTATGAACATGGCAATTCCATTCATATAGGGAAACCCAGCCTTTTATATTGCAGCGCTCACTAACCCCTCATACATGAGATCCTACATGCTGGCTAGACTTAATATTATGCCATCTCCGCTCCATAGAAGACTCAACGGTCTACCGAGCAACAAGAGGCTTTGCCCCTGTACCACAGGACAACTGGATTCCATCCCACATATTCTTCTGCACTGCCCACTTTACCAGGAACTAAGATGTAGCTTACTATTACAAGACATAGATTCTTTGAAAAACCATACCGACCCAGACAAAGTAATTATGCTTTTAAACTGCCAGGATTTTGACTGTTGCCTTTCAGTGGCCTTTCAAGATTCCTGAACGAAGTCTGTAAACTGAATATGAAGCAAATGTGAAGTTTCCTTTTCAATGGTTTGTACTGTATTTTATACGTTTTTGCTATGCATATGCCACAGCATATGGATTGGAACTGCCACAGCTTAATGCTATGGAATTCTAGAATTTGTAGTTTGGTAGTGCACCAACACTCTTTGGCAGAGAAGGCTAAATACTCTGTAAAACTACAGCTCCCATGATTGCATAGCATCAGGGCATAGTATTTAAAGTGACTTCAAATTGCATTAATTCTACAATGTTGATGCAACCTATGAAAGTATGTGTATGAGTCACACCGAAGCTGTGCAGTTGAAACGTTCAGGCTTCCTTCAGGAAGCTGCTAGAACAGCTAAATAAATATATGGCCTCCCTTTTCTCCTGAAGCTTGCACACAAGGCTAGAGACAAACTTCTGTTAAGTTTGCAGACTTTTAACTAGGAACTCACCTTATCTTGGAAAACTTAGCTGCATGATGAAAAGTTCAGCTCTGACTATTCCACATAGAGCAGAGCAATTCTTTCTAGTTTAAGGTGGCTGTCTGTGAGCAGCTCATTAACTTGTGCCAATTTCTCCAGTAGGCAGGACCACCAAATGTGCTGATCATAGCAGTAGGAAGCCTTGCTGATCACTTCTAATAGGCTAACTTGGGAGTGTGAAGATGATGCAGTGATTTCTTCTTCACTAGGAAAAAGTATGATTTGTATGTGGAAAAAATGCTGGAACTTAGAATCTGTGCCACCTCCTCTATATATAGCCACACATGCATTAAATTGTTTTTAAACATATTGTAAATATTTCAAATTGTTTTGGAATGTGCCTTGGGTTCCACTCTGGGAGAAAGGTGGCATACAACACAATATATAAATAGTACATCTACACATATGGCCAAGTTTACCTGCTGGCAATTGCAGCTGCGATCCTAGGTGTGTGTGTGTGTGGGGGGGGGGGGGGTGCACAACAAATCCCCACCCCCTAAATGCTAGACCTCTGAAGTGTCTGAAAATCCACTGCTAGTTTTGAAAATGAACTTAAAAAAATTACTCAGAGCAAAGGAGCTCTGCAGCCTGTTTAAAAAGCGAATATCCATTCCTTGGAGTTTCATTCTTCTTTTGGACAGAAAAAGGACAATTCATAGAGTCTGAAAATGGCTGAGGACTGTAGGCACAATCTGGAAGTGGGAGTGTTTTATGTCAAAGGATTTCACTTTGCTCACCCCTGTACTAGAAGAACAAGCTTTTAGCCTTTGGTGATGTTGTTGGTCAATGGTGTGACAAAACGGCTCTGTGCGTCAGAGGTCATGCTATCTCTTTCCTCCTCTAAGCATTTTCTCATCTCAGAGTTGAGATGTAGTATTAAATGTAGTTGGACTAAAATCAGCTGGCTATGGTTCCAAGTTAGTTTTGACTTTGATATTAAGGAGGACCATTTCAATTATTTGTTATTGTCTGCTCTGCATAAAAGTTACAGCAGAAACATGTCAGGAGAGATCTAAAGTTGTCTTTCCAAATAGAACCACTGAATTCAGTGGGGTTTTACTCCCAGATTGACTGGTGCATGGGATGGCAACTTTTGTTGTGGTCTTTTGCTGAGTTCATAAACAGCTTTAACTGTTGTGTAACTGGAATTAATTTTTACCTTTATAGTTTGTTTACAGATAAAAAGCTTCCAAGTCATAGCCATATAATGTTATTTGGAAAATGCAGAATAGTAAGACAGCAGAGACTTCTTTCTGGAAACTAGAGAATATACAAATTCCAGTTGTAAAAACTAATTCTTTAGTAGAATATCAGAATCAAAGTTTCAGTTTTGGGTAGCTGGTGATGCCAGTGTCAGTGGTTCAATGAATTTGCTGTGTGTTTTAATATGAACACTGAAGGAGTAATTCACCCTGCTAAACAACTGCCACAAAATAGTTTCAGCACCATGGATAGCTCCTTTAAAATAAAAATTATGTTGCACAGCAAGCGGATCTTAGCCACATCCCATGCACAAGACACACAGACAAGAGTAGAAATGAACAGAAAAATCTTTACTCTTAATAGCAGAGATGAAACATAAACTTGCAATGTTGCATACAAAAACAAACAGTGCAAGAAACTTACATAGTCTTTGTAAGTAACACAAAATGAGGCATCCTCATCTTAAGTCAAATGAGAAAGCAAAACATAAACCTTGAGCAAACAGCTATTCCACCATAGTCTCCTTTAGAGCAGCATAACGGCTTCTCTCCAACCTACTCCTCAGAGCAGAGCCTTTGAGTGTAGATCTCCTCAGAGAAAAAGCTCTCCAGAACTGTATTCTAAAAACCCATACAGTTATACCCTATTGGGTGTGGTCCAAGATTGCTGGTTGTCCTACATTACCAGATGCCAGGCCCATAGCCGTAGCTGCCCCCCCCCCCCCGCTACATGCCTGCCAGCTGCACATAATAATTACCATCATAAGGTTTTTCTTCAACACACACACACACACACACACACACACACACGGCCCTGCTACAACTTACTGTAACAAATTAAATCCAAAGTAATAAAGCTGGTGATTCTCTCTCTCTCTGTGTGTGTATGTGTATGTGTGTGAGAGAGATGTGTAATAAACCCACAATATACATTAAAACTATATACACATATACATAGATAACCCACCACCCACAGTACAATTACCCCTCAACCCATCCCCAGTGCTACGCACCACCTTGGCTTCTGTTATTGATCCTCGTGGAGTTTATGTACATTTTATTTAACCCTCTGTACTTCTAGCTCAATAAATTCCTCTTGTTTTATTTCTTAAGATCTGAATGTTAAAGGAATTTCCCAAAGTGCAGAAACTAACCAAGGTTAATTTCTCCCAGCTGGATCTGAATCTCAAGCATACACTAATCTATGAGCAAAATAACAGGACTATAATATTTTTTCACTATATAGTGTATGACAGTGTAGGGCTTTGAAATTGAGGCATGGGGTGTCATGAAGAATGCTTTTTAGATGCCTGACAGATCTCTATAGGCTTATTGTGACTTTTTTCCAAGGGAAACAAAAGCTATAAACAATAAACATAAGTAGCAAAGTTGCAACTAAACCAATACTACTTTTTTGTCCCACAAAGGTTCTCTCAGTATTTCTATTCTTAATGGGTACACCTTCCCAATTGCCTCATATGCACGCCTTTACAATTTAACAGAAATCCTTCCTCCTTGTGTATTTATTTTTATTGCCAAATTTATTGTTTCATTGTTTTTATTGTTGACATTTATTTGCATTTTGCCAGAGGGTAGTAATTTTCCATGCCACCCACATGGCTTGTATAACATGATAATATGTATCCTGGAATGTCTTCAAATTCATATGACAGATGAAATGAATGCTCAAGACTTAATTGATAGGTTTATAATATGGATGTAAATCTTTCTTTGCCTTGTTCTCATACAGAAGAATGAAAAACTGCAAAACTTTTTGTTTCCTTTGTGAAGTGGTGAGAGGCTTTTTGTCCACTGTTTGTTGTTCATTTGTTCAGTCATTTCCAACTCTTCATGACCTCATGGACCAGCCTACGCCAGAGCTCTTTGTTGGCTGTCACCACCCCCAGCTCCTCCAAGGTCAATCCAGTCACTTCAAGGATGCCATCCATCCATCTTGCCCTTGGTTGGCCTCTCTTCCTTTTTCCTTCTATTGTCTACTGTTAGCAATGTGCATATATTGTGAATGTGGGCACATTTTTGTACTAATCAGCTAAATAAATTTGGCATAAAATCACAGAATAAAAGAGTTAGAAGAGACCACACTGTTCATCCAGTCCAACCCTCTGGAGCCTCCACCACACTCTGAAGCAAAGAGTTCCACTGTTGAATAGCTCTTATGGTCAGGAACTTCTTCTTAACGTTCAGGTGGAATCTCTTTTCTGTCATTTGAATACATTACTCTGAAGCATAGCCTCCAGGGCAGAAGAAAGCATGATCAGTGATTGCTGCTGAGTTGTTGCTTGAACATTTTAAAAATAGAAGGATGGGTTGTGTATATGTGTATATATATCAGTAAGCCTATACTTGCGTGTTTGTTTTGTGTGTTTGTGTTCCATGCTTTAAAAAGAAAAGGAAGATTAATTTGGCATAAGGATATCCTGTAGAAATTGCAGAAAACTAACAGCTTGCCTTGCTCTCATGCAAAGGGTGAGAAATTTCAACAGGGTTGTCAGTTTTTTGACAGATGATTTCAACACTGAAACAGTAGTGAGAATGAAATTTTCCAAATATTCTTAACACCTCTGGTGTGTAACATGCTAAAGGGAGAACAAAAACTGGGGAGAGATGAATAGAGTACCTTTCCTGGAAATATATGACTCACTCATTCTCCTTAAAACCATTCCGATTTAGTCAGATTCTTGGTGTTTAATATCCTCAAAATGTTTCTTTGCCCACCCTTTCCAGCCACCCAGTTTCTTTATCTGCCCATTTTTAGCTCAAATCCCATCCACTGCTGCAATGTGGATCCCAACAAATTTGGTAGTGTGGCTGTTGACAGGGGAAAAAATGTCAGAATATGTGTGTGTTTTAATTAAGTGTATTGTAGTTTTCCAAGTTAGTGTTTGTGTGCTTAGAAATGTAATGCTTTGTAATGCAATGTGCCGGAGTTGTAATTCCTGTGTGGAAAGGGTCAACTGTATCATGAAGGAGGAGTCGGAAATCTCAGTGTGGAAAGTGTTGTACGCTGTGTTGCGTCGTACGTTATCACGTCACTGTGGAATGTAAGAAGGTGCCTGATTTTAGATAACATCGAAAAGCTGAACCATGTAGCCGCTTTTGTTTCTCGTTCTGCTTAGGTTTTAGTGAAAATAGTTTTGTGTTAAATAAACTAGGTTTTTTAGACAAGAAGATGTGTTTCAGTGCCTTGCTGTGCTGAGATCATCGTCAGTACCATTGACAAAAATGTATTCCTTATATCACTCTACACAGTGATATTGTTGCCTTTAAGTCATTTCCAGTTTATAGCAAATCCAAACAGAACCTACCACAGATATTTTGAGGAGCAGAGAGCATGTAACTTGCCTAAGGTCATCCAATGGATTCCCATGGTGGAGTGGGGAACTGAAGTCAGGTCTCCAGAGTTGTAGTCTGGTGCAGACACCACCACCACACCACCCTAGCAGCGATATTATTGCACCAGAAAAGAGGCATGAAGGAACTCTCACTTTCTTTGATTATCTTTCCAACCTTTGTCTGATGAAACTAAGCAAGGGTGAATTGCACTCTTGAGTTCACAATAAAAGAAATCTCAGTTACAGAGTTAATTATGATCAGTTGTTAGTACAAGATGGTCTCTCCGCAAAACCTGAGAAATGCGGTTAACATGTGAGTACAGTGCCTCATTACAAAAGCAAGATGCTGAAAGAATCTGGTATTTGTGAGTGCCCATGCAAACATGCCTGGATTTGACCCTTGGCTCTAATGTATGGATTATAACACACATTTGGAAGTTTTACACTTCTCCAAATTTTGCAATGATATTTGCAATTTTGCTTGGATGATGGGAGCTGTATTGAGAGGGGGCAAATTTTGGGAAGGTTGATCTAGGACAGTGGTTCCCAATTCTGTTTTTGACCAGGGACAACTTGACCAGGGTGGACGTTGACCAGGGATCACTCTCCAACATTAGAACCAAAATGGTTATGAATCAGGTTTTGGTCAACTTTAGATTTAATTTGGATATTTGGGGTGCTGATTCAGAAAACTGCATTGGCTACCACATCAGTTCTAGTTTCTAATACAGAACATATGCCATCCAGGAGTCACCATCTGCTCACCCACAGAAAACCATATTTAATAATATAAAGCTGAAGTGGTAGTAGTAATCTTTCATGGGTAGTCAGCTTCCTCCCCTCCCAACTCCTGTTGCCTCAGCACTATAAGAGGATTTCACAAGACCAGTCACTCTCATTGCTGCATGGTTTCAAGGCAACGGTGTAATGGTGAGACCGCTGAACATATTTTCGTTCTTGCGGACCACTAGTGGTCCTTGGACCACAGGTTGGGAACCTCTGATCTAGAAGAATCCAACACAAGTATGTAGAAACTGATTCATTTATTATTATTTTTCAAATTGGAAACATTAAATGTTCCAAGGATCACCATACTTGAGGACAAAACTCTGACACTGAAAGCAGGTTCTAGCAATGGCTTCATGAACAATTTGATTTATGTTTCTTTGTAAGAGAGAGTCCTATAAGTACTTGAAAGGGTTTTTGTTTTATGAAGAAAAAAGAAACCGTACAAAGCTTAGCTTTGAATGGGATGAAGGTCACCTTGTAGTCTTGAGACTGTGAGAGAATGAATATTGAACTCAAAAAGAAATCATTCTGTTTCACAGGATGATACAGCAGGAAAAAATATTTGGTAGATAAGGCTTTCGAGACCTGTAGGGACACCAGATGTAACACTTGGATGGTTTGAGTGACAGGCACATGTTTGGGATTAGAATTTTTCAAATTACTTTTCTTTCCTCTTTATCTGTATTTGGCTTTTTCTCATCAAGTAAAGTATGGAAACTGTGCTGCCGGAGGGATTCCAGGAAATGTGATGCAACATCATGTAAAGTCAGTCAGTTTGCTTGTTTACAACTTGAATCTCTTGTCATTCTTTTGACCAATTTCTGTAATATTTAATAAGAACAATATTGTGCTAGAGATGTAAATCCTTGAGGTATTCATTACCTTGTCTGAGAAGCTTTGTGTAATACACTGAAATATAAGAACTTGAGTATGAATAGTAGGATATATGTGTAGTTTTTTTTATATAAATAGTGACTCTAATGAACATATTGAGTCAGTGTACTGGTAGAAAATATTGAGAAGGGGAATGAAGTTATGATATGTTCACTAAAAAAACTAAAAAAGTAATATTGTCTGTCCAAAATAGATCTTATAGAAGAGCAGCATGCAAATGCAACTGAAGTTACAAACATTTTAAAAAAATATTGATTCTGTTATGTGGCTCAAAAGTAATATAAAGAACATTTGCTGTTATTGAAGTGAATTTGGGGCGGATTGTAGGAAACGCACCATCCCCCTCTTAAAGCAGCTCCAGGCAGGAGTTGAAACCCTGGCTATTTAAGCAGGTTTTGATAATGGCTAGAGTATTATCTAACTATAGGACTGGACTTTGAATGGCCATTAGAACTTTAATTATAATGCTGGATACCTTGATCATAGGAATTGGCTGGTTTTAAACAACGTTTATATTTATACTATACTGTTTTTAGAGGACAAATAGTTTTTAAACTGTTATTAATTAATGTTTATACTACTGTGTTATTTTATTTGTATTAAGTGATATTTGTTTATTGTTGTTTATTGTTTACTGTATTTGTTGGTCATTGTAAGCTGCCTTGAGTCCATTTGGGGAGAAGGGACAGGGTACAAATAAAGCTTATTATTATTAATGATTTCCCTTTTCAGCAACAGAAGCTGTTTTTTTTAATAGGTTGAGAGGTTCTTCAAAGAAATGGCCAGTCTCCAGAAAATTTCTCACATCACCAGAATGAGACTAGAGATGAGAGCAAACATCCTTCAGCATCATATAAATATGTACACAAGGATATAAGTTATCTAAGCATCCTGAACTTCCATGCTGAATTGTGACCTCCAGTGCAACTTTATGATGTACGGGGACTGAAAGTCAAGTTATTTAATAGTATTCAATTGTATCTGCATTTTCAGAGAACCACCATTCAACTGGGAACCTATCCTCCCAGATATATGTGTGTGTTTGGGGTGTGTGTGTCTTATTGTACTGTCTTTTCCTGATATGAAGCAAAGTGCATGCATACACATAACAGAAGCACAAAAGACTAGTTATTGACCAGAAAAGAACGAACATACTCAATTCATATTGTAGTTTTCAAAGTCCTACAACAAAGCAGCAGCTATAATATTTTTCCTACACAATTTCCTCAGTCTATACAACTTGCACAAAAATTGATTTTGCAAATGTGAAAACCATCAAAACTTACGGACAATATCTTACACATCTGTCTATTTCTGGAAAAATTGACATTTGTCAAAATACAAAACATCTAAAACACCTAAAGAGAAGTCTGAAAGCTGTTCTGAAATACACATTTTAAATAATTGAACCAAAATAATTTCAAATATCAATGGCCATATGGAACAGGACTGTTTTGGGTTCAAAGGCAATGGGTCCACTCAAATTTGTTTGGGTGGGGAGTTCCACAATTGAGATGCTGCCAACTGAACTTCATGAGATGTTGGAACATTTAACATCTTCTCTGAGGATCTCAGATTTATGGCAGTTTTTATGGGAGGAGGTGGTCTTCCGGATAGCCTGACTCCAAGCTGTTTAGGGCTTTGTAGGCCAAAACTAAGCACTTTAAATTGATCTTGGAAGCAAATTGAAAACCGCTGCAGTTTGTGTAAGACTGGTGTTATATAGTCCCTATAACACATACTAGACATGAGTTTGGCTCCTACATTTCACACTAGCTTCAATTTCTGAACATGTTTTAGGGCAGCCCCATATAGAATTCATCACAGTTGTCCAACTGAGAGGTAATCAAGACATGGCCCCTGTGGCCAAAACTTTATATTAACTATGATTTCCCAATTATATTTTTCTTAACCAATTACATTCCATTTATTTCTTGCAGCTCACATCATTGTGCATTTTTTTCTCTAAGAACAACTCTGTGGGGAAGCGGGAATGTGAGGTGACCTACACAGCATGAGTGGCAATAAATATATTATATAATAGATTAGTCTAAAAGCAAAACCCCTTTATGAGACATGCTCAAGATTCTCTGTATGAACTGCTTTAGACATTACAAATACATGAACACGAAGAGTATTACATTTTTGTGGTTTTTCTAAACTGGGAACATACATTTCCAAAGCTTATTGCTTAAAAGAGTATTTTTGTGTTCTAAATCTTTTCCCTCTTGTTGTCTGATAGTGTTTGGCCACACATGTCCTAATTTCCATCTATGAAAAACTGGAGGATATGCCTTATGTGTTTTTCCCCTCTCTAATTTCAATAATGAGCTCTATAGGGGCTGAGTTCATGTCTCATCTTTTACTGCTGCTACTTGCTTTGAGATGCTCAGAGCATGGGAAGAAAATATATCACAACAATTATATTAACTGGTGTATAATATCTCGAGTGTGGATATGTCTTATGTATTCTCTTGAAAACCAAAATCTTAATCCTGAGGTCTCCAGATAAGTGTGTTCCAGGTGTCTTATGAATTAAAAAGACTGCTTCAAAAGCAGCACCAATACCAGGTATCCTAGAGCTGTTTGGAAGGTGGGTACACCAGAGACTGAGCATGAAAGAGATGATTGCAGCCTTGAAGGCTTGTTATAAATTGGACACAGAACATTTTGTTGTAAATTCCCTCTGTGCCCCCCTTTCTCTCCTTCTTCCTCTCCTTGCTTGGATTAGAAGCACACTGTTCTTTGTCAGGTAAGTTTAAAAATAAACAAATAGTGAAATAATGTGATTGTGGCAGAAAACGTTGTGTTGAGGAATAGAGGGGTAGCCTAGCTGACAAGCCATTTGAAGTGAATAAATTCTGGAAGCACTTTGAAAAGTTGTTTAAAGAGTGCAGAAAAACATTTTATACTGTGGCTCAAATTGTGTTGGGGGAGGGGTAGTAGAAATGGCTAAGAATTTCATTTCAGCTTGCTTTTGATTTAAAATATATAAAAATCATCTCCTTAACATATTCAGAGTGGGAAAAAATTGAAAGTGGGAACCATAAATGTGGAAGAAACAGACAGTTTAAGATTCATTTATCCATTTGTTCATTTATCCATTTATTCATTTATCCAATGCTTGGAATGCTAATTTCTTAAAGACCTACATTCAACCCTTGTTTGAGATATGATTGCTTATTGTCACCATTTCCCCCTAGACTTGCCTCATCTTTAACAATAATTAATAACCTGCTATAAAATCATTCCCTTTATACTAGGAATAACTTTTGAAAATATTTGCATATGTCTTCTGTTCTTGAGTTTGAAAGGACTTGAGGAAGTCCTTCAGAGGACTTGAAGAATGGCATCGCCATATTGTGCTGTCTGTCAGAACACACTCAGTCATTCTCATTTGCACCATGTCCTCTTCCAGTCACTATCTGTTAGTGGAGCAAGAAAAAAGTGAGTGTGTGTAAAGGGGAGACAGTTGAGGGTCCGACCCTGGAGTTGGAAAGAAGCTGTTCCTTTAAAATACCAGTAAGATTCAAGGACACTGAATCAAAGCAATCACAGAGACACATGTGGAGTAATTGGAAGGAGGGAGGGGGGAGTTAAGGAGTGGAGATAAGAGGAAGAGTGGGAGAGGAACAGGGAGCTCCATTGGACTTGAGTTGCTGGTGTGCTTGAAATAAAGGAGTTGCTGAGAGAACTTCAAACAGTTGCCTGAGACTTGTTTATTGTAAGAAAACCAACAGAATGGATGAACATGCTTATGATGTTCCTCTGCCTATGGGGGATGTTGGACCTTCTCACAGTGTGATGGTAGAACAATCCTCCAGAACTATTTGAAAAGTTCAGAAGGAATATAAAAAAGGGAGTTCTAATGGTTCTGGGCTTTGGCCAGAGATCATCCTGTCGGGGTCTCTTTATGTTTGAGAAGCCATTTTTTTCATTCCTCTTTCACTCAGGACTTTGAATATCCTATTAAGGCATCACAGTGATGCTGATTTCCATAACTAGAAATTATCCTCTGGTTACTTCTGATCACTTTTGGAACCATTTTTGTGTTGTGGATGTCAGGATAACCTCCTCCCCACACACACACCAAAAAAATAGGCAGACATCTTTGTCTCTTTGAGTTTGAATGGTCAGTAGGGTTAATAACATTCTTAAAATCATGTGTGAAGCTGATAAGATAAGTCAGAGGCTGCACAGTTATCTCCCCAGTCCACATACAGGAAACATAACTGTCATTCTTGCTTTACCATTAAACATTCAAAGCCTTTGATCTATAAAGACAAATTGATGAGTTTCAGTTTTTCCTTCAGTTGATCCCCATTGTTTCAAGTTCCAGCCTGAATATGAAATGTGAAATATTAATAAATTGTTATGAAAAACAAATAGAAATTCACCCTTTTCTAATCCCTTTGTGCAGTTTACAGTGACAGATGGACTAAGAACTTCATCAGGTGGTTGAGGAGAAAGCGGAGGAAAGCAGGGGAAAGTGGAGGCAATAATCTTACCCTGTTCCTTCTTGTCTTTTCCTGTCTTCTGGGATGGCCAACTATCAATGTACTTACCCATATCTTTCCCCCACTTTCACCTGTATTCTGCTGTTTGGAGTTGGGTAACACCTGACTCCTGAAGACAGTCTTTGGGTTTTGTTTCCATGCACCTGGGAAATGGAGTGTCACAGAGTCCCACCAGAAGTGCACTTACATCATGTGGGACTCCAACAGGGCTCCATTTTCTAAGTGCATGGTTACAGAGCCTGAAGATCATCTGATAAGGCCCTTAGTTTCAGTGTTATTAGTTTATAAAGTGACTACTCATTGCTTGGATATTGTTGTTTGTTGTGCACATGTTGTCATATGCATCTGATTTCTTCTGAAATTAGAATAGGTAAAGTTAGCATAAAGTTGTCTTGTTTCGTTGTATGGCAAATTGTTTTGCACAGTCGTAGTGTCAAAAGTAAGTTACATGAAGGAAGATGGAAATACAGATAGTTAAACTTGCACTGTCTCCCCACAGACTGTTCTATCCAAATGTGCTCCTGTAAAGCCTGAAAATCCATTGGTGTATTTGGTTCAAGGTCTTTTCAAAGGGAGACCTGGGACCTCATTCAGGCACTGTTTTTGTGTACTGGTATCACATCTAGTTTTTAAAACTCTCCTGCCTACATTAGGTCTAGAAATTGGAAAACTCCAAACAGAATAATTATACATTTCAAAACATTATGGTATTGTGCACAGATGGTACATATGCAGCTCTTTGGCCCATGGCCTAAGTTGCTATTGAGTCAAATGTATATAGCTAACTACTGTGGAGGAAATTATAAAATGCTAAAGCAAGAGTTTCTGAAAAGAACACACATCACTTCTAAAGGAGTGTTAATTATTTAGCTAATAGGCAGTCAAAGTAAATGCAGGAAAGTGTTTTTACCAGACTATTCTTCTGTATTTTCACCCATTACCACCACTTGACAGCAATGGAAGGACGTGATCATGCCAGTACCAATGGCCAGTCTTGGGGAATGAAGCAGATTAATATATATGGTGAATCAAAATCAAGTTTCACATTGACCCCATCCATGGGACAACTCAATTTGGAACTTTCCCCCCAAATGTAAGAAATAAATGTCCTTAAAATGGGGGCAAAAGAATTTCTCCAGCATCCGTAGCATCACCTTCACCAGGGAGATGTCATGGAGCCACACAGGTTGAACCAGCCTACAAACTAGGCTTGTCATATTCCAGTTCCTCAAATCCAGGCACCTAAATATGCATAGTGTGCATATTATTCTTTATTTTTCTATTTTTGTTTTTAGCCCTGGTACCATTTATATAGCAAGGTCTGATCTGGGAGCGCCAGTACAATGTAACAACTTGTGAATTTGAACAGGAAGACCAAAATCAAATCCTCTATCTTGGGTCAGAAAGTGCCTCTCAACATTTTATGGCTTTTTGCAGGGATTAATGTACAGATGTGAGGTACATAATGGGGTTATGTAAGTTTCTGTGTAAATAATACTAATACTAATAATTACCATTATTTCACATGTTAAATTAGGCTGAGAAAGGGTCACTCAAGGCAGTATAGAGGGGTTATTTATTTCAATCAAAAGTCATGATTAGGCTATCAGAGGCACTTCCAAACCATAGACTTAAGGATCCAGATGTACAAACGTTCTGTATTTGTTTTGGGTTGTTGTAGGTTTTTTTGGGCTGTATGCCTTTAGACCATGGCCATACAGCCCGAAAAAACCTACAACAACCCAGTGATTCCAGCCATGAAAGCCTTCGACAATGTATTTGTTTTGTTTGAATACTTAAGTTCATTATTCTTTGAAAATATGGGACTAATTCCTCTTGAAATGTTTTATAAAATATCGCTGTGTATTCATCTGGTCCTGGAGCTTTATTGTCTTTTAAACTCTTTATTGCTGTAGTAAATTCATGCATCATAATTGTACTGTTCAAGGTATCTTGATTTTCTTTTGACAACTTTGTTAATTTTTAGCTCTGTAAAAAAATAATTTCCTGTGTACTGGCTCCTTCTTTTGTACATAAATATTGAAAAAAGACATACAAATTTAATGGACACTTTCCCCAAAAGATTCACTGCTGGAAATGCTGTTAAAGCTGCTTCTGTAAAGTATCGATTCAGAGAGTTGTGATAATTATTTATGGAGCCAACAAGTATCAGTTTGTTTTTGGTTGCTTAATTTTTGTGTTGCAAAAAATCTGGCAGTGTTGAATATCTTGTGTACATCAAACAGTAACAGTGCCAAGTAAATCAATGTTTTTTCCTGTTTTTAACGCACACACACAAAAAGTCAAAATGTGTATCATGTGGGTGATTGTGAGCAATTATCTAAGATACTGTATTGCTATGTACTATCGATGACCTGCATTTCAAAAATACAAAATCTGGGCATGCCAGTTGATGAACATAAAAATGATGGGAAATTTTTCTCTCATTATATTTTAAACACACTGATCCAAACATACATATTTTAGGGGAAAGTGTTTTTAGACTAAGCAGATTGCCAACTGTGAAGAATAGTCCAATCTACCAACATCTTTCTATTTTGTATGTAAGAAGCTGCTTATTTTCAGTGGAAATATTCATTGTGTACCTTCAGATTAGTTTTTTTTGTAGCGTTGCTAAATTATAATGTAAATGGTTGACCTATTCAAATATTCATAGTTGTCTATTTGCACATCATTATCATTAGTTGCTGTCTTCCCTGATTAAATCTTAGCTTACCATTTCTACGTGAATATGAATTCAATTCATGTGTACTGCATCGGTTTCTTTTACTCCAGATGATGTCTTTGTTACACTATGTACTTATTCAAACTTGGTGCTATTTGTGGATATGCTGATATTCAAGGCTGTAGAGACATTTGAATCAGGAGCCCTCAGATACCATTGCAGAACACAAGCCGTGTGTTCCATTATGCTGGCTTGCATTGTACAAATATGACCATGACTGAATTGTGTGATCTTAAAGCTTTTGAAGACTTTCAGTTCATATGTTACATAGGAAAACTAACAAGTATTATAACACACACAATATTCATAAAATAGGACATGATTGAGAAAGATTGAAAGATCATTACAGGCATTTATGAATCAATTTAGCCTCATCAGTTACACTGAAATAATTGCTTAAGACCTCATAGCACTTTGTCCTCCAAAGCACTTTACATTTCTTTAAGTCTGCTCGTATGCCCTTCCACAAACAGCAGTATCACCTTCCGTTCATGTCCCAGCATTATTTCCAATTTTAACTCTAAATTTGGCCTTCCCACTGTTTTTAATTATGTGTTGTTTTATTTATAATGTTGTGTATCTTATTGTCTATGTGTTTTTAATTGCTTGTATTGTTGTTATTATTGCTTGTATTGTTGTGTTTGGGCTCGGCCTCATGTAAGCCGCACCGAGTCCCTTGGGGAGATGGTAGCGGGGTACAAATAAAGTATTATTATTATTATTATTATTATTATTATTATTAAGAATTGCCTAGAGAAGACAATTATGCTGGGGAAAGTGGAAGGTAAAAGGAAGAGGGGCCGACCAAGGGCAAGATGGATGGATGGCATCCTTGAAGTGACTGGACTGACTTTGAAGGAGCTGGGGGTGGTGACGGCCGACAGGGAGCTCTGGCGTGGGCTGGTCCATGAGGTCACGAAGAGTTGGAGACGACTGAACGAATGAACAACAACAACAAGAAGAATTGCTTTCATTTTTTTACATGTTAGTTATCTTCTTGATCAGAACAACTGTGCTCAGTTAGGCTTCTATTATTTTAAACAGTTGCTGTTCTTATAAACAATCTCAAAACCAGTCCTGAAAAATTATCCATTTATCCCAAGTACATTGAAACCGTCCTTAAATCTTTGATGCAAACAATTCTCTTAGTCTGAAATCAGTTCTTAGAAAACAGTTAAGTGTCTCCCATTTTGAAAATCTCTTGTAGTTTTATTATCTGACTCTACTATTAAGTCCATAATTGGCAAGGGCAACTTCAATGTAAGTCTAACCAACCGTATCGTTTTCTAACTTCATGAGCAACATTTTGCATAAAAGGTTTTAAGGAGCTAGGAGATCCCTATTATAAAATCTATCACACTAACCCTATTCCAACTCAAATAAAGAAAGGAAACAATGAACAAATCCAGGGAGAATTCTGAAAATAAGATAATGAAAAAATGCTTGTAAATAAGAGACTATAACTCTAAGCTATCCCCTTTACAGGGGTGGCTCAACCCATTACGCAAAGTAAGCATTCGCAGTATAGTTGATTTTGCCCAGGGGCGCTCTTGAGGTGCTCTTGGGGGAAAATAGACCTTGACATATGCGAGTTGTAGTTACTGGGATGTATAATTCACCTAAAATCAAAGAGCATTCTGAACTCTACCAATGATGGAATTGAACCAAATATGGCACACAGAACTCCCATGATGAACAGAAAATATATATCAATGATTGGTTGGGGGGGGGGGATACTGTTTGCTTACCGTTGAAAATTACCTAGGGACACCTCTGCCCCTTTACCAACATGATCCTGGAAGAAAATGAGATTTTTTTGTTTAAACCACAAAACTTTATCACTATAAGGAAAATTAGTTCCTACTTGGATTCTTAACAGGGACAGGTCTGGTTAACACTAGAAATGGAGATTGGCCCCCTTCTACACTGCCTTCTACACTATGTTTCTGGTCAGTGTAGAGCCATATAATGCAGTTCAGTGCAGTTAAACTGCCTTATATGAGTCTTCACTCAACATCTATTGCAGTTTCAAACTACATTATATGGCAAAGTAGATAAGGCTTTATTCAGGGAATACCTGGTGTTGTAGGCTGTGTTCGGAGGAAAAGCAATACCTCTTTTCCTTGCCTAAGGAAACCCTGTGAAATTCATTGGATCACTTTACTTGAAGGGACATAATTTAGTCTGGTATTGATTGTTTTTTCTAAGTAATAAATGACTATTTGGACAAAACTTTCAGAGATAGTTACTAAATCATCCAACATGCATCTGAATATCCTCAAAGGAGTTCAATGTGTCAAGAAAGAAATAAGTATTACTGCAAACTAGGCAACTAAGATTATAACCTTATAAGGAGATTACCTGGAGTATTGTGGACTATATGCAGTTGATCTCTGTTTGTACGACTGTTAAGTGATTTCAGCCTCATAGGAACTGTGGGTTTGGAAGCCTGATGTGTCAAGCTCCCCAAAGAACCAAATAAGAAACAGATGGGATGAAGATAACAAATAGAAGCATTTATTCACCTTGACCAAAGGGGATGTCAGCAGTGTGCGCTCAAAAACTGGCATAAGACTAACTGCTAGCATACAGATTTATTCATAATACTTTGATAACTATTCAAAACAAAGAAACTTTGCAGCACCAGTGGTTGATTGGTCCAGGCTGGTGCCAACTGATAAGTGTAGGAGCGCTGCCTGCCATTGTTGCTGATTGTATCCAGAAATGATAGGAAGTTTAATAAATTGTCATTAGAAGTCTAATTGATGTTCTTGGTTCACCCAGAAAAGGCATGTAGAAGGAAAAGAATATGGATGGGCTGGAGATAACGACCCACTCTACAAGTTCCTGTGATTGATGACCTAGGATCAATAAATCATGTTTGCTAACTGAGATTCTATTTAGACATGTCAACCAACTCTTGTGAGGCTATATTCTGATTCATGGGAAATTTGCTACTGAGTTCAATTGAACATAATTAGAAAAAGCAACAATGAAGTTTGTGTTCAACATATGAAAATCAAGGATGCTACCAGTGACAGAGTAATACTTGGGATCACAGCTTTTCCATCCCCTCTTATCTTGCCTTCACCCTTCTTTGGCTCTAGAAATATATGCAAATATTTGTCTATGGCTTCTGTGCATCCCAGTTAACTATGGAACATCTAGTAATGCTATGGAACATCTAGTAATCTTTCAAGATTCTTTCTTGTAATCAGAGGTTTCCAGTATATTTCCTATTGTGGCTATGTTCAAGGTAAAGTGATTTCTATGTTTAGAAACAGATTCTTTGTATGTATAGTATCAATTGCGACAGATGTAAAAGAATTTAGTTTTCTCACTTCAACAGAGTGAACTGAACTGTGGTACAAATATGTTTTTTCTCTTTCACTCTATTTGTAGGTTGCTACAGTTCATGTGAACTAAGAAAACTGTGTGATTTACTGTAGTGGTTGATGGTTCCCATTTCAATGGCCTGGTGAATTTGCTCCACACTAAGAGATATCTAAAATGCATAACAGTCTATGCCAGGGGTCCTCAAACCTTTTAAACAGAGGGCCCGGTCACAGTCCCTCAAACTGTTGGAGGGCCGGATTATAATTTGAAAAATAAATTAATGAATTCCTATTCACACTGCACATATCTTATTTGTACTGCAAAAAAAAAAAACCCTTTCAAAACAATACAATAATTAAAACAAAGAACAATTTTAACGAATATGAACCCATTCATATTTTAGTGGGAAGTGTGGGCCTGCTTTTGGCTGATGAGATATAATTGTTGTTGTTGTTGTTGTTGTGTGCTTTCAAGTCATTTCAGACTTAGGTTGATCCTGAGCGAGGGCCGGGTAAATGACCTTGGAGGGGTGTATCTGGCCCCTGGGCCTTAGTTTGAGGGCCTCTGGTCTATGCTAATGACCAGAGGCCCTCGACTAATCTTGGAAGCTAAACATGGTTAAACATGGCCAGTATTTGGATGAGAGACCATCTATGAATAACAGGTGCTATAGGTGGTATTTCAGAGGAAGTAGTAGACAGAACTACCCTTGAGTATCCCTTACATTAAAATCACAATGAAATTCATGAGGTTGGCATAAGGCAAAATCCAACTTGAAGACCCCCCATTCCAAGATGCTGCATCTATTTTTTCCAGTGTGCCAGGGATTGTCATCGTATTTATGCCTATTGGCAAGAATTATTTCTTTCATTTCTGGAAACAACAAGGATGAGCAGGTAATGCAACACCAGAAAGCACTACTTTAAGTAGCACTGCCTTAAGCCACTAGATTCTGCTGGTCACATTAAATATATATGAAGTGTTTTGAGCATCTCCTTGGAAATACGGATTTCTAATTAATAATTTAATTAAAGTACTATATAAATACTAAGAAACAATAACCAAATAAAGCAACGCTTTTGGTTTAACTTGCCTGTTTGTTATTCCCTTTGAAAAATTATGATAAACAGGAGCTAAAGATAAAGGTATTTAAATTCTGTATGGATCTGGATGCTGTAAAAATCTTTGCCATGCTCTGCTCTGTTGTGACCCTCCATAGTGCTGCAAAGCAAAGCACTGGTATGTGATCAGATTTGTAGAATACAGCATTCAGCAAAATAAAAAAATGGATGGATTCATGTATGAGAATCTGCATCTGCATAGGTGTTTGAAAAGTGAACAAATTTTGATGTTAAGCATTTTGAAAGATAGAAATCAGATCGCTTTGCTAATATAAAGTTCTGTTTGTCAATCACTTAATTAAATATATGTGTGCATCTGTATGTCTCTATCTTTCTATCTCTGTCATCTCTTATGATTGTGATAGCTGCTTAAAATTTCCAGTAAGTAGGAAGAAAATTGTTCTTGGGATGCCTGTGTAAGCACTTTGGAGTGAACCGGTTCTCTTTAATCCAGGTTCTGACTGAGACTAAATGACTGTGTAGAAGCAGCCTTACACAGGCATTCCATGCTTCAACTTCAGGAGGCAGGATCAGAGAAGGTTTTACTATCATTCCCACTCCCTGCTACTGCTAAATAGCCAGATGCATAACAATTACATCAACAGTTTAATCCAGGGGCCCTCAAACTTTTTAAACAGAGGGCCAGGTCATAGTCCCTCAAACTGTTGGAGGGCCGGATTATAATTTGGAAAAAAAATTGAATGAATTCCTGTGCACAATGCACATATCTTATTTGTAGCGCAAAAAAACACTTCAAAACAATACAATAATTAAAATGAAGAACAATTTTAACAAATATAAACTCATTAGTATTTCAATGGGAAGTGTGGGCCTGCTTTTGGCTGATGAGATAGGATTGTTGTTGTTGTGTGCTTTCAAGTGAGGGCCAGGTAAATGACCTTGGAGGGTCATATCTGGCCCTTGGTCCTTAGTTTAATCTATGGGGGCTCTTCTGAAACTTTCAGTTCTTCATTGCATCTCCTGCTTGGGCCATTGAGTGCAGGCATTTTTATGATCCTGCCCATTCATATTGAAGCACAGAATGCTGAGATGAGGCAGCTCCAGGGTTTCAAATTAGGTCATAGAGAGTAGTGCACAGAGAAGATGGTGATATCAACCCTGCGGTATCAGAAAAGAACATCTTTATACATGGAGATGCCTCTACCTGAATCCCAGACAATGTGCTTTTGCAGGATATGCTGCTGATATTCTAGATAAAAACTCCACATGCAACCCAGATGAGAGAATGTTTTGACAGTAGAAATTATTGTGATAGGTCCTTAAAATTTCCAGTAAGTAGAAGGTCAATGGCATGGGTCATGCAACTTGGGAATAGTGACACATTGTGCCAACTGGAGATATTTCTCCTTTTACTATGTATTATGTGTCACAGAAGGTGGGTGAAGGGGAAAGGACAACAAGAATTCATTTTCTCACAGGCAGTTATGTTTGCTATAAGTTTCATTAATGAAAAGAGTGAGAAAGGGAGGAAGTTTTCAAGCCATTCCACTGCTGTGCTATAAAGTGCATTCTGGACCAATTTTTCCATCTATGTGGAAAAAAATGACCAAGTTGTGGTAAGAGCGATTCCTGAGTAATAAAGTGGTTACCAGTGGGAGGGTGTGTTTCTTTACTCTTACACTCCTTTGGATCATAGGAAAGCTATGTTATTTGAATGTATGTTAGCTGACTGTTAATTATTACTGTCTGCTAGGATAATCATCTGGGAAGATTGATTTCATCCTTATGTGAAGTTAGAGAGAAAAATCCATATTGGGTTAAGTGTAATTGATAGTTTATAAAACATTTGAAATGGTGTTATTGCTGCTGACCTTTGAACAAAGTTTTTTTTTTGTCGTGTCAGGAGTGACTTGAGAAACTGCAAGTCGCTTCTGGTGTGAGAGAATTGGCTGTCTGCAATGACGTTGCTCAGGGGATGCCTGGATCATTTGTTGTTTCTATCATCCTTGTGGGAGGCTTCTCTCATGTCCTCGCATGAGGAGCTGGAGCTGATAGAGGGAGCTCATCCGCCTCTCCCTGGATTCGAACCTGTGACCTGTCGGTCTTCAGTCCTGCTGGCACAGGGGTTTAACCCATTGTGGCATGGGGGGCTCCTTTGAACAAAGTGACATAATGGGATGCTAGTCATCAAGAGCCCCTGGTGGCGCAGTGGGTTAAAGCACTGAGCTGCTGAGCTTGTTGATCAAAAGGTCGCAGGTTCAATTCTGGGGAGCGGCGTGAGCTTCCGCTGTCAGCCCTAGCTTCTGCCAACCTAGCAGTTCGAAAACATGCAAATGTGAGTAGATCAATAGGTACCGCTCCGGCGGGAAGGTAACGGCGCTCCATGTAGTCATGCCGACCACATGACCTTGGAGGTGTCTACGGACAACGCTGGCTCTTCGGCTTAGAAATGGAGATGAGCACCACACCCCAGAGTCAGACATGACTGGACTTAATGTCAGAGGACTACCTTTACCTTTTAGTCATCAAGAATGTGATAGGCTGAAGGTTCAGCAATGTGAGTGCATCTACAGTGAGTCCTTGGTATCCTTTGGGTTTGGTTTGGTTCCAAGACCCTTATGGATACCAAAATCTGCAGATGCTCAAGTCCCATTATATATGATGTTGCTTATGGAAAATGGGGAAAATGAGATTTGCCATTTCAAATTTTTTTGGAATATCTTCAAGCCATGAATGGTTGAATGGAAATGGAGAGCTGACTGCAGAAACAGATTCAGTTATTTCTTAGAAAGTCCAAACATAGAGCCTATAAGAATTTTAGGTATGAATGGTTTTCCTTGTCTCCCTGTCTGTAATGCTAAAAATGTGGAGACTGTTTTTTTTTAAAAAAAATACACAATTTCAAATCTTTGACTGATCTCTTTTCCCTGCTCTGTCTTTTCCTAGAACTATGTGCAGCAAGAAATTTTCTGTAGACCTCAAACTGACTTGGAGTGATATTAAGGGATTTTGGCAATCACTGCCAGGATTTGGAAGATATGAATGGATATTGACTTTAATTGATCCAAATTCTTGCTCCATATGGTATAGAATTGTCTACAGAGAATAGCTGTAGCTCTGTGGGGCTGGGGAGAATCTTCAAATGCCACGATGATGATGATGATGATGATGATGATGATGTTTGTTTACACCTCACTTTTTCTCTCCATAAGGAGCCTCAAAGAGGCTTACATTAAAATCATTTCAGTACAGTTTAAAATCTACAAATATATAAAAATTAAAACAGGATTAAAATATTAATTGTATTTTAAAAATCAGTTAAAATTCATAAAAAACATATTCAAAATTAAAAATCACAGCACCCCTTGACTTGACCTTTAAAACCTTCTTCTTTAAAGGCCTGCCTGAATAAAGCAGGTAATATACTCTGAGTAGGCAGCTGAGAAATGGTTGACTTAGGTCTAGATAGACAGAATTTAAAATTGGAAAAAACAAACAAACCAAGAAACCCAGAGAAACTTGGTCAACAAATTTGCTCATCCCCTATACCTGGAGCTCAAGGAAATGTGAGATTTAAAAACCACAACATCCATTTTGGCTTCTAGAGAGTTGCATGCTCCTCTAAACCAAAAAGCTGGTAAAATGAAGAGCTGACCAATTAAGTAGATGCCTGCATTTTTATCCATATGGGTTGTACTACGAATTCTGGGACTGTGGCGCAGCTGGCTGAGTGTCAGCTGCATTAAGATCACTTCTGACCAAAAGGTCATGTGTTCGAAGCCAGCCTGGGTTGGAGTAAGCTTCCAACCAATTGTGTAGCTTGTTGTCGACCTTTGCAACCGGAAAGACCATTGCATCTGTCAAGTAGGAAAATTAGGTACCACCTATGTGTGGGGAGGCTAATTTAACTAATTTATGAGGCCATAAAAAAGACTCAAGCAAAGCACTCCAGCAAAGCATGCAGGGAATGCGGAAGTACTTCATCAGTGTCGCAGATGGACGATGAAAGCGACCGCTCCCCTGGTGGCCAGAAAAGTTAAATAGCATCTGACTGACTGTCTCTCTATATCTGTTGTGTGTCTTTGACATTGAATGTTTGCCATATATGTGTACATTGTAATTCGCCCTGAGTCCCCTGCAGGGTGAGAAGGGCGGAATATAAATACTGTAAATAAATAAATAAATACACAAATAATTCAGTTATTTGAATGTGGAATCTTGTATAGCCCTAAAGTATTACAATTCACATACAAGCAGGGGCTTGGAGAAGCCCTATAACATCTGTACTTCTACAGAAAGTACTCCAAATTTTATCATAGATTCCCTTCAGCAAAGTATAAAACAACACACTTAAATTAAAACTGTAACACAACACTTGCATATTTCAAGAAAATAGCATTTACATACATTGAATATTTATGGTGTTTGGCAGCATGCTCCTTTTCAGCCAGAGGGCAGCAGAATATAGATTATGTCATGTTTCCCTGCATAAAAAAGGGTGTGTGTTAGTTGATGGTGCATGTTAAAATGCTAATTTTAAATTGAAATCATTGAAGCAAAGTGAACCTTAAATAACTTTAAAGAGGTGGTCCCTTTTCTAACATGATTTAATGTGTGATTAGTAATAGCTACATTAAGACGAGATGCATCCAAATCCCCCTGGAGACGTGCACTTTATTAATGTGCATCACCATTCAGCACATTTTGAACCTATATTGCCACAAACACTTCAGGGGGAGATAAGATACTGCTGATTTTCTATTGTAAACAGTGGCACATAAGTGAGGAATGAACAGCCATATTTGACTGCATTGATTATGAGAGTCAACAACCCTCTGAAATGTTATATCTTTTTAGCCTTGTGGTCAAGGGACTTTTGTAAGATTCATGTAGTTCCTTAAAATAGAGACTATAAATGACTGTCCTGAAGCTCATTCCTGTAGAAGTTGGCATCATGTGTAATATCTGATCAGCCCAGTTCTTTTACACCTGTCTTCCAGCCAGATTACAGCCAGGTTCATTCAAAGCATGTTGCTGCCATACTCAAAGAAGAAGAGGGTGACTCTCTTCTAAAGTGCCCCAACTGGCAGTGGAAAGTGACACCAATGAGTTCCAGAAGTTGACCCAGACTGCATACTTGTTTTTATAGGGGACTAGCTGTACCTGCCATGCATTGCTGTGGCCAACCTTCCCTCCCTCTATCTCTCCTCCTTTCAGGCCCATAGCCAGGATTTTGATTCGGGGGGGGGGGCTGAGTTTGATTCGGGGGGGGGGGCTGAGTCTGAGCGAAAGAGGGTCTACCCAGCAAACCTTTTGTATTGTTACCCCAATACCCCCATGCATATGGGATATATTGAGTATGGTGATCAGATCATGATATGAATAAACATAACAGTTTAAATAATGCACCAGTAAGGCCTTCTCGCGGACCCCCATGAGAATTTCAGGGGGGGGCTGAAGCCCCCTAAGTCCCCCCCCCAGCTACATGCCTGCCTCCTTGCTTTCTCTTCCTCCTTCCCTCTCTCTTTCCTTCCCTTTTTTCTTTCATTCTCTCCTTCCTTCCTTCCTTCCTTCCTTCCTTCCTTCTCTTCCTCTTCCCTTCCTTCACCCCCTTTTTCTTTCCCTTCCCCTTTCTCCCCTTTCTTTGTTCTCTACCTATTCTTGGACTGCAACTCCCAGCAGTACTCCTGATCAATCTATCTATTTACCTACCTACCTACCTACCTATCTCTATCTAATCTATCTATCTGGGGGATTGCCGGGAGATGCAGTCCAGGAATAGGAAATTGGAAATATACAGGGATTGGGATGCTCTCAAAAAATCCAAGGAGAAGAAAGCTTGCAGCTTGAAAGCAGTGCATTTGGATCCTCCTCCTCTTCTAAAGGGCCTGGTCTAGGGGATGCTGGGAGCTGTAGTCTGAAAGAGAGTGTGGATATACTATTGTGTGTTTTGTTTGCCGGGGGGGGGGGGGTTGTTTTTGCTCATGCGCTGTAGTGTCTTTTTGCTTTATTTGGCTTTTTAAGTCCCTTCTGTTGTGTTTTTCAATGTTTTTATGAGTGATGGTCACTCATTGGTCTGATAGGTGTATTGTGTTGAAATTTTGTGTCAATTCGTTGTGGTTTTTGACTTATGTTAATCCCACAAATGAACATTACATTTTTATTTATATAGATTTCACCTGCCCAGAAGAGGCAGTTGACCTATCTCCTGAACACAAGGAACATGCTCTCCTGGCACGCAAAGGGATCTTGTAGCACCTTAGAGATTAACTGAGAGAATGAACCCGGTAGCATAAGACTACCTCTTATGAATGGAGTGAAGAACCAGAAAACAAATCTTTATATAGGAGAGAGAGGAAGTAGGACTAACAACACACAAAGACAGGAGAGAGAAGAAACAAAAGGGAGGGAATGATGGGAACTAAGACCTCTACTTACCCTTATTTCTCAGTCCAGGCAGGACCTATGGAGAGAGAGACCTAAGAGGCCACCAACCCACAACATGATCTGCACACATTGAAGGTCTAGCAGATAATGTCTGATTGAGGAACCTGCAGTTCTTGCTTGATGCCTTGAAGGTGAGACAGAACCCTTCTGTGAAGGCATTGAGAGCAAGTCTTTAGAATTAACTAAACATATGAGGAGAGCACTATGTTCTCTCTACTCCATCAATTTATACATTATGTGAGAAGCAAAAAGTGTGAAGAAGAGATCTTCTGTTAAGGCTCTTAATATGAGCTAGAATCCCAGAAAACAGGGCCCAGATGCATACAGGACATTTTCTATATCAGACTCATATTTTTGTTTGTTTGGAGGGTAAACAGAGTAATAGGGAGAAGGTAGAGTTACTCTTCTATTCCTTATGTTATTTGCTAATCCCCCAAAGAACACAACATAGATAATACTGCCTTCTGTCTCCTTGTTTGTCCATCTATCTCTTGGTGGTGTATCACCTCCACCTTGAGCACCTGCTCCTTGGTAGGACTGATGTTCCTATTAACCCCCAAAATTTCTTATTAAAATATATAGTTTAGTAATTTATTAAGAAGTACAGAAATAGAAAAAAAGAATATCGAAAACAAAAAATTAGAAAAACAGACATGCATATAGTCTTCTCTTTTGAAAATTATCTTATTTCAATTACTTATCTTTCTAATCATTCAAAACTAAATGTTATCAGATACATTTTTGTTGCAAAAATTATAAAAGGAAGTTCAAGTCTTTGCTTCCAAGTATTTCTATTGTTAAAATGTTGGATCTCATGAAGACATTTCACTTTTCCCCTCAGGAACATCTTGTCATTAAAACTAGAACAAAATGTCTTTCTTAATATGCCCATGCTATTTCAACTAAGCCAGTAAACAATAATTCCCAAGTGTAGGCTTTAGTAAATATCAGCCTTAACTCCTAATATCTGCTTCTGGTTTATCTTTACGATAACTTTGATGATATTATTCTTTATGCCTCTTCTATCAGCATTTGCCCATGGCTACAAATTCTGTTAATAAGATATTGACATGTTGTTTTGGATCTTCTGGATCATGCCTCCCTGCATTGTAAATAATGTACCATTCGAAACCAAGACTCCCAATTTGAATTGGGAAAGGATAAAAAATATGCTACTTCCCTGAAGCTTTTCTTTGAAAAGCAGGAAATCAATTGGTTGACATTTTCAATCTTCTGCATCTGCACAATCTATTAATAATGTTAACATTGCAAAAGTGGATTTCTGGTTTCCTTCCCCTTTATTTCTATATGCGCTGATTTGTTTGTTTCAAATTGTGTTGGCAAAAGTACCTTTATGAAGAGTTAGCCATAATTGGGAAAATCTGCCTTGCATTCTCATGTTCCAGTTGGTAAACTGCAATGTGATTATAATGAGATTCTTGCAAGAATTTGTTGTAATATAATCCATGTAAAGAAAATGAAATACACAGTCTAAATGACTGGTATCTTGGAATAATAAGCCTTCACAAAGAAATGATGAAAAATTCAGCTTCATCTTCATAGAGAAACTGGATACTTGGTAATCCTAGTTTATTTCAACTTTACACCAATATTTAGCAGATTTCTCTGTTCCATGCTTATGGTGGGTTATCAGGGTTTACAGAAAGGAATTTACATGTACACCTCTTGGTTTCTATTATAAATAGGTTACTGAATGAATAAAATGGCTCCAGGAAAAGCATCATGTTGGAAACGGGTGACTTAAAATGCAATATTTCAGTGATGCATATACCTCAACATACATGGCTGAAAAAAATCTACCTGGGGATAGAGTTGTGCAACTTTTTTTTCTTTCTTTGAACTACAATTCATGGGTTAGGAAATTCTAGGAATTGTAGTCTATAAAAATAAGTTTTTGAGTTCTGTCTGAGCAAGAAATAGTTGTTATCTCTAGTGCCTGTAATGTGTTTCCTTGGTTTAGAAGGCATATAAATCTTGTGAATATACATTTAAATAATATTTTTTTCAGGGCCCATCTACACAGACACTGTCGTGTCAGGAGCAACTTGAGAAACTGCAAGTCGCCTCTGGTGTGAGAGAATTGGCCGTCTGCAAGGACATTACCCAGGGGACGCCCGGATTATTTTTTGATGTTTTTATCATCCTTGTGAGAGGTTTCTCTCATGTCCCCGCATGAGGAGCTGGAGCTGATAGAGGGAGTTCATCCGCCTCTCCCCGGATTCGAACCTGCGACCTGTCGATCTTCAGTCCTGTTGGCACAGGGGTTTAATCCACTGCGCCACCGGGGGCTCCATAATATGCATGAATAATCGCATTAGCCCGGACCGTCCAAGTGATGCTCCAGGCTAATGTAAGTAACTTGGGGTCAACTGTTTATTCCAGTTTACAGCCAGGTTAGAAAAAGTACCTGCATATATCTAGCTCTTCCTTGAAGATCCAAACCTTTACATGCATGGGGCTCTGGAAATACACATCTGGTATTGCCATCTACAATTCCATGTGACTGATTTTACAGCTATTTCATGATTTCCAGGCTCGGGCAGCCTGGAGAAGTGAGATGGCAGTGACACCCTCCCCTCCCTGCGCCACATTTCCCCCCAGAACTGAAGAAACAACCTCCTTATTCTTCCTGGAGGCTTGCCTTAGCTCCACAGCGTAAAGCGATGACATGACAGATCTTTGGAAAGATAATCCTTCTCTCCTCTCCAAAGCTCTGTAGTGCCATTGCTCAGAAAAATGAAACTAAGTGAAGCTTCCAGAAATAGTAAGGAGGTGGTTTCCTCAGGTTTTTTTTTGGTGAAACAGAATGCAGGGAGGGGAGGGGAGCACTGGCCATACCTTCCCCTGCTGACAGCACATCATCACAGAGGGTATGTCTGACCATCTCCTGCCAATGAGGTGAGATTTTGCCCTCCTGTGTGGCTGCAAAATGCAGTTCATATCACATTTTGACCAGTGTGGATTTTCCTGAGTTTCTGGAAGTTTTAAAAAAATTACTAGATGTACAAGAATATTTACGGATTTCCTCATTTTTGTGTAAAGGTGTCTGAATATCTTGAGACACCCAGAGCAAAAATAAAATCAAAATCGTCAGCTGAGATTTTCCATTCTTGAGTGAGACTTTTCAATTTTATTTTCCATTGGGGTGAATTTTGCATAAAAGCAGCATCTTTGTACAATAAAACACCACATTTCTGTTCTGAATCTATGTTTTATTCTAGTGATATTTTTGAAAAAATATCCACAATGTGAATAATCAATTCAAAAAACACTCTATAATCTTCCCTACTGAAGAGGAAACTCTTGAAATGTTTCAGTCTCACATGGGAGAATGAAATAATAAATTCCCACCATGAAGGACTGTTATCAGCCTATGGCAGAACACCCCAATTTTAGTGCAGCATTGCAATGGCAAAACTGTAGGAACAATTTCTGTCATCACGAAAAAGAAGATGCTATAATATTGCAAGAAGCAGAAATAATACTGTTAAATCTCGTATCCTTAATGCAATACAATCTTGTTTTGTATTTTGACCAGTAAAATAGTACCATTTCCATTATGGAGCAATGTCAGTGTTTGGGGACCTCAGATCTGACAAAATGCACTGTTCCAGGTAATGGGATGGCCCTGCAGGATTTAGAAGTTGTTGTACCTGACAAATCCAGAAGAAAGCCAATTAAACTGGAGCACGTCAATCACAGTAATCATGACTTATTTACCAAACAGTGTCCCTTTAGGGTTGTTTCCTGATATCTGTGTAAATAAAAGGGTGAACTAAATAAGCAGATAAATCAGTAGGAAAGCCACAACATTTGATTCATAGTAGTTTTAACCTGATGTCCTCTGGGCAAGATTGTGAAAAAATTGGGTTGTTTTCTAATGCCCTTTCTGTCTGTTTGGAAGACTGTGTGGGAGGAAATGAATTACTTGCTTTAGAGGCTGTGCTCCATTTTGCAGAAATCTTATACCTGAAATTCAAATATTCATTAGATTAATTTCATAGGGATTTAATTTTAGTGTTGTGTTTAACCATTCCCTTTTATGTGCTCTGATGTCTCCCTTGTCCTTGTTTCCCCTGTTCAGATACATTTCTGGAATTGTGTGGGTGCTCTGTAACATCTTGAGGCACAGTCTACAGAGTTTTCCCTCCTCCTTTTTTGGTAACTACCAAGTGGCTTATTAAAGCACAGAAAGATTTTTTTTATCAATCCCCATAGGAACTTCAAGTGTTGTGGGAACAGAGAAATGAGAGGCTAGGATTTTTTTGATCCCCCAAGACATACACAGCTGGGAATTAAATGATAAGACACTCTGGAAACCTTGCAGAGTCAGAGTAATAAGAACACATGGGAAATTATTGAACTTGTCAGTACAGCAACATAAAAACCACACATCAACCAGGTATACCGTGGTCAGAATTCTATTGGGTAGCTTTGACTAAAGTAGACTCATTGTGCCAATTATTAAATGATCAGTCAGCACATCCAAGTAATAAAACTCTAGTTGGAATTAATATCATTGAGGCCCGTATCTGCAATGCTACCTAAAAAAAACATGTTGGGTATCTACTTCTTGAGGCCAAAATCCAGCGGGGCAGTTGTACTGATAGAGCTTCTTCCATTAATAGAACAGCAAGAAAGTTTAATTTCTTCTCATCATGTACATGTTGCACTAGAACCCTGAAACACCTCTTCACTACAAACCACAATCTGTCCAGGTAATCCAATAAGTGAAAGTTTATTAAGAGAAGAGTATATAAAAATAAGCAAACCCAAAAAGGATAATCAAAGTTCAAACAGTTATTTCCAAGATAGCCAAGATTCTAAAATCCTTTCAAATATAGTTTCAAGAGTCAATGCCATAAGTATGATAACATGAATCCAATGCAGGCAACCTATGCCACATGTGAAACTAGATCCAGGAGCAAACTTAGAAACTGGAGTACATGAATACTCAAACACAGAACCAGGAACCAAGAGCTTTTCACCCCAATACAACATTGCTTTCACAAAGGATTATACCAGCAGAAAACCACTTAAAAGGCCTAAAGCCCTCCCATGGCATCATTCCTCACACACCTGCTCTTCTTATCCTTATCTCTTAGCTGCTGGGAAAAGCAAGTCTCTCTGCGTTGTACGCTCTGCACATGAAGTTCCAAGCACCTTGATCTGAACAAACATTCACCTCCTATATTTCTCTCAGCCTATACTTCTGGCAGGTTCTCATGAGAACTGTTATCTCTTTTTCTAATCTCACGGGAAATGCCAGGAGATTCCAAAACAACTGTCTCCAGGCCACTTCTATCATCCTCTGGGTCCTTTGAATCTATCCCTTACTCATCCTCTGAGCACTTTGAATCTGCCCAGGCTACAACAGCATATGAAAGTTCTTATTCTGAAGTGCTAGGAAATAATCCAGAAAAAGGGGGGAAGGCATGGGAAACAAATGCCATCCTGGTCACATTAGGACACCAGCATGGCAGTAGGTATAGGTATAAGCAAGAATTTTTACAATATGGTTTAATTTTTTTAGACTTTAACTATAGTACTGAATTAGAAGAAATTTTAAAAATGTTTTAGCTGTCACACATAAAAATTAATATTACTGTAACATAATATCTTGTAGACAAGTTTCCACTTCTTAAGATCCCTTTCCTCATTTGACAAGAATGTATATACTACAAATGCATAAACTAAGAGAGAAAGAATGCCCAACTAACAGCAAAATACACAGTTTCTAGGGCCAAGACTAGAATAAGAGAGTAGTTCTTACAAAATCACAAGGGCAATACTGGCAAGGGCTAGCAGTTGGGCAGAACTGCTCTAAGTCAGTTGATTATGAAAATGGCTATGTAAAGAAGCTACGTAAATAAATGGGGCTGGAATTTAAGCAAAAACTGGGTAGCATGGCAAGCTGATGCCAGAGTTGTGGAGGGGATGGGGACGGGACACTTCTCAAAGATTTGTTTGATAACTAAACTGGTGACAAAATGTATTCAGCGGCTACAGCAGTTTCTGTCATTCATTTTGATGCTCACATTTTACATGACCTTGCTTAGAATATACATGACACACGAGGAGATTTTCTAGACCCTACAAAGCTGTTGAAGCTTATGGAAAGCTCAACGTCAGCCTTCAGGAGATTTTCGTATAGGACATCCTTCATGGTTGCCAGGATTTGTATAAACAAGAAGGCTTGATTTGTAAAATTGATGTTACGTTCCCTGCCTTGCATCAGATGGCATAACGGGCCCAGATAAATACATCTGCTTTCTCTGTTTCCAGTCTCTCCCCCTGGCCTTTTTTTTGGCACCATCATTGAAAAGCACAATAGCTATAGAAGTCTGGTCATGATGAGCTAGAAAGTCCTAGTGTCAGGTAGTAAAGGGTGGAGATGGACAATGAATCTTTATTTCCACTTTGAATATCAAATTCATTTTTTCTGGATCTACTCACTTTGAGATTTAATTCCCTGCCTGCTGATCTGGAGAAGAACAGCAGTTCTTTGGAACTTCAGCCAACGTCAAGACATCTGGAAACTCTAAAAATACAAAGAGCACAGAAAGTTACTACAACTAATAGTATTATCTTATTTATAATCTGCCTTTCCATAAACCCTAGTATTCAAGGCAGCTTACCAAGTTTAAAATAGATATAGCAAATGTTCACAGCATAGGAATATCAAAATAAGATTAATTAAGAGATTATGTTAATCTCTTCCTGGGTCTGGCCTTATGGGTATGCATTTTACCTATGAAGCAATAAAGAATTGGCAAAACACAGACAATGTCATGGTGGTTGGTCAATATGGCACTGAATGTGTTTCCGAGCTTTGGTCCATACATTAAAGAAGCTATCCAATGTGCTCAACGTTATCCTCAAATAAATTCAGTACCTTTAACATCCCCTTTAAAGTATGAGCTAAAATGCAGAACAGATTAATGACACCCGACATGAATCTACTAGCTGTCAAGAGGACATTGTGTATACAAGGACCTTAGTCTTTGTATGGATTAATGAATGTGTGGACAAGAGAAAGTTGTTCAACTCTCTTGGTGGGTTGTTGGTGAATTTCTCCAGATTTCCAGATTTGGCCTTGAGGTCAGGCCCGTAGCCAGGATTTTGATTCGGGGGGAGGGGGAGATGAGTTTTATTTGGAGGGGCTGAGTCTGAGTGAAAGAGGGTCTGCCCTAGCAAACCTTTTGTATCGTTACCCCAATACCCCCATGCATATGGGATATATTGATATGGGATAAATTTAATTTGGTGATCAGATCATGATACGAATAAACATAACAGTTTAAATAATGTACCAGTAAGGCCTTCTCGCGGACTACCATGAGAATTTGGGGGGGGGGGGGCTGAAGCCCCTCAAGCACCCCCCCCCCGGCTATATGCTTGCTTGAGGTAGATCTTTTGATATTCATAACAGTCTTCTTCAGAAGATTTCCCTTCCCCCATTGCTAGCACACTGCAGGCATGAGAGCCATCACAAAAGACTCAGTACACATTGTAAGATGTTCTCCCCTTCTGCGGCAAATGATGACCACAGTAGGAATAACAGCATCAACAGAGCAGTAATGGTAAGAGTAGCAGCAAAGGGCCAGAAGAGAATGGAAATCTGGCTGTTCACGTTCTCCTTCTTAGTTTTTCTTTAGGACAGATTAGCAGTGTACTAGGATTCCTGCAACTTCAGTTAGGAAAATCAGATTTCTACAGCGTGAAATCTATTAGTCATAACCTTATGGACAAACCTATACCAGTTTTTGATATTGGATGAAAAAAAAAGTCAAAATTTATGTGGCATTGTGTTTGTTTGTGTGTATTTATGTAAAGGATGGAAATTATATGCATCTGAACTGTTGCTTTTTTAAGAAAAGCTTAGTAATACAATCTGTAGATGACACTAATAATAATAATAATAATAATAATAATAATAATAATCTTTATATACCGCTCTATGTCCCCAAGGGGACTCAGGGCGGTTTCAGCAAGTAAATATAAAGCATACAGAATAGTCATTAGAATATAAACAACTTAAAAACACAATCTCATGCATTGACACAACCATTCCACATTATTCCATTGTGCAAACGAATTTCCAACAGCCCTACCTACATGTGGGCTGGATAATTTGAAGGGCTGTAATAAAATAGGCCAGGGAATGAATGAAGGGCAAGAGGTAAACCTAATTTATGGCCATGATAGGGCCTGGGGCTACTTATTTCCAGGGACTTGTGGCAGTTTTGAGGAAAGGTCTGGGCCAGGGCCAATACCACAAAAGGAAAAGGAGCAAGAAACAGGTTAAGGTGCTGGTTTGGGCCCTAACTGATGGCTAGAGGCTGGAGGTCTTGAGCCTAAGACTGATCGGCATTGAAGGCCTGATGAAACATCTTCAAAACCCTATGAAAAAAGTATAGTGATGGGGCCAATCTTAGTTCTCTAGGGACCGTGTTCCAGAAACGGGGTCCACCAACTGGAGGTCTATTTCTGCTTTGGAAAAACAAATATTTGTGATGCTGAACAGTGCAGGGGCCTCTGAACCTTGTTTGAAAGGTGAATTGCAGCTCTTAGAACAGGCAATTCACTCTCTTCCATTTTTTACTGATTTGCAAAAGAGCAGACAAGGTGATTTCCAGCAGTCAAGTGCTGGATAAGAGCATTGGAAGAGCTTCATGTCATTCTAGGCTGCACTTTCCCCATTCTCAGTAATAGTCTAACCTGAAAAAAATCATGAAAAAAGTATTAAGAAATGTATAATCCAAAACTGATGTGAAGATGTGGCAAGAGATATGTGAAATGCCCCTTCTAAACCCATTTCATTTCAATGTCAAGCCAAGCATTGGGTGATACACTAAAGAATTTCCTTTTGCACAGATTTGAAAATGGGCATTTGGAATATAAATGCTACTCAGTGCTGCATTCAAATCTTATCTTATCTAGTAGTCGTGCCTAATTTGACAATACTCTTCCATTTGTCTTTGAAATGGAAGACTTAAGGGCAGGTTATGTAAAGTTCATAGGAGCTTTCCTTCTGAATGTGCAGGTATTAAAGCGGATGCTACCTGCATAGCTTCAACTCAGAACTGCTTCAGTTACTACATTACTTATATTTGCACAAATGATTTGCTAGAGTTTGTGTCGATCAAGAATAAACACATTAATCCAATGTTCCCCTTGCTTGTCCTACTTCTTGCTTCATTCTCTTGTTTCTTACTCTATATTTCTTTTTCTACACAAATTACAAACTGATTTTCCATGAAACGCAACAGAGCACATATAGGGCTAACTCCAAAGTGTTGGATAACAGGGGAAAATGGCTTTGGTCTCTGGCACTCCCTGCCCAGGGAAGACAGAAAGGCTCCCTCACTGTTATCTTTCTGGCGACAGGCTAAAACCTTTTAATTTAGGTAAGTTTTTAAAGGAGTTTTTAAAGATCATGTCAGAGAGTTCTATGGTTTTAGCTATGAAGAGGTTTTTTAAAGGATTTTACTGTTTATTTTAATACCGTTAATATTTAATTTTATTTCAATGTTTGTATATTTTTAAGTTTTAAATCGTATTGTATTGGCTTTACTGTAAGCTACTTTGAATGAGGCATTTTATTTCAGCTTGTCAAATGGAAGTCAGTGTGTGTTTGTATAGGTTTATGCATGCGTAAGCTACTGTGTATTTTTCTCGCTTATTAAAATATATCTCTCTTTTTTTAAAAAAAAATCTGAATTTCTTCATGCAACTTTACAGAGGCTGACTTCTCTGGTTGTATGCAACCTTATGAGTTCACATTCCTACATAGATTAATACTTTTAAAATGAAATAGCAGTATATGGTATTTAGAGGAAGTCAAATACCATAGATAAACAATTGATAGGTCTATGTATTGTCGAAGGCTTTCATGGCTGGAATCACTGGGTTGTTGTAGGTTTTTTCGGTCTGTATGGCCATGGTCTAGAGGCATTCTCTCCTGACGTTTCGCCTGCATCTATGGCAAGCATCCTCAGAGGTAGTGAGGTCTGTTGGAACTAGGAAAATGGATTTATGTATCTGTGGAATGACCAGGGTGAGACAAAGGACTCTTGTCTGCTGGAGCTAGGTGTGAATGTTTCAGCTGACCACCTTGATTAGTAGGGCTGGGCAACCACAGAAAAAATTGTTTCTAAACTCGATTCGTTTTTAGGGGGTTTTTGCGTTTCGTTTTTTAAAAGAATTCCGAAATTTTTCTTTAAAAAAGTTGGATATTTACGAAATTTCGGAAATTACGAAACAATTTCGAAACAATAACGAATCGACGCGATTGCGCAATACGCTTAAAAACCCTCCAAATGGGACGGGGAGAACTTCTGAAGCTTCCCTCTCCCTCTGTTGTTGACTGTTGGTGTGATAATTTAAAACAAACAACAACTATAAAACTTGCACCAGACATACGGAAATAATAACGAAATAATAACGAAACAATTTCGAAACAATTACGAAATAAATTTTAAAAATTCGTTTCGATTTTTAGTTGCTCCTGAATGGTTCAATATCACTTCGTTATAAAAAAAAATAACGAATTAATAACGAATTACGAAATTAACGAACGAAACCGCCCAGCCCTATTGATTAGCATACAATGGGCACAGGCACAGTTATGGTATCTGAGCTTTGGAACTGATAAGTTGGGGTGTCCCCAACTTTGAGACTTAAACATTTTATTGTAGTAGTCATTTGGCTTCTGAAATAAGAAGAGAGAAAATGTGACACTCCATATGTTGCTGGACAGTAATTTTCATGATTTCACCACTATTTGGAATGTTAACTAGCTCTGAAGATTGGGAAAGTTCTTTTTTTACAACATGATTTCTCCAGCCATGGGAGGGATCCAGGGAGTTGCAGTCTATAAGGATATTTCAATGCTGTTACTAGGAGAGAAGGGAGCTGTAGTCCAACATCTACAGGGCATCATGTTCCCCATCCTTGCTCTAGAGTCCTGAAGTCCACATTTGGTCCCATTCAACCTATTACTTTGTTTTATTGTTCATAGATCATGTTATAGTGAACTATTCTTTATTATTTGTTTGTTTTAAAATGTTTTAGCCTGTTAGAAAATTTCATTTTGGGGGGAAAGGAAGTGAAATATATAGTATAATAGATTACCCCCCCCCCCCCCAAAATGGGAAGGCAGTAGGGCTGGGCGGTTTCATTTCGTTAATTCGTAATTCGTTAAAAATTCATTATTTTTTTTGTTAACGAAGCGATAACGAACCATTCTGGAGCAGCTTAAAAATGAAACGAATTTTTCAATTCGTTTCGTAAATGCTTCATATTTTGTTATGTATTCGTTTCGTTATCGGTTTGAGGTCGTTTCGTTATTATTTCCGCATGTCTGGGGCAAGTTTTATAGTTGTTTTTTTGTTTATTTAGTGAAAAAAAATTATAATATCACACCAACAGTCAACAACAGAGGGAGAGGGAAGCTTCAGAAGTTCCCCCTGTCCCATTTGGAGGTTTTTTAGCATATTGCGCGTTCGCGTCCGCCATTAACGAATCGATTTGTTATTGTTTCGTTATTGTTTCGTTATTGTTTCGAATTTTTTTTACCATTTCCGAAATTTCGTAAATATCAAACTTTTTTTTTTTAAAAAAAATCTGAATTCTTTTAAATATCAAAACACAAAAAACCCCAAGAAACGAATCGATTTTAGAAACAAAGTTTTCCGTTGTTACCCAGGCCTAGAAGACAGCACTATCAGGAGACATTGACAGATTTTACCCATCCATAAAAAGGAGGACTATGTACATGGAGAGAAGGTAAATCAGCAGCAATATGTACAAAACTTTATGTGAAAGCTAACAGAAAAGTTCAAGGTTATCCTGTTGCAATTCCAGTTTACAAGCCACATGTGGAAATGTCCTCAATGAGAAAGGAATTAATCTAGTAACCATGGTATTTCTTCTTAGTACAGCCCAGTCAATTTTAATACGGAATTTCCATTGAATGGAAATAATATAAAATTAAAACATATTCTGTGCTTTCTTGGGATAAGCATTAATTTCTCTCCTTTGGAGTTAGGGTTGTTTTTGGTTTGTTTCGACTTGTGTTATTCTCATGCTTTAAAGATAATGCTTCAGTCCAAGTTGGACAGTTTCCTGGAGAGGTTTGGAAAACATTCTGTAATTTTCAGTGTGACTTGGAAATGTCTGAAGTGGCTGTTACCCAGCGGTAAAAGCGAGTTAATCATTCTGTATGATTTCAATAGATACTATTCTCAAATCAAAACCTTATGGTTAGCTGTGGTAGGTTGTGTTTTATTGTCATACTTGTCAGGCACCCTTGCGTTGCTACTGTTTCTCACAGAGTGGTGTTGGCTGTGGATCAGATACATGTTACAAACAATAAATGAAAAATGCATTAGCAACAATGACACATATATTCCAGACAGTGCTACTGATGTAGTATAACAGATTTGCTCCAAATCCTGTTAATAGCTTTTTGCTATCCTTTCTTTCTACAACAAAATGCTTCTGAGTGTAGAGAAAGCATTTTTTTTCTAAAAAGAAATCAAGTTAAGAACACAGTGATTTGATTTAGATCAACTACAGCCTCTGTCAGTCACTGTTGCATTTAGAAGAGGAAAAATGGAGAACGAGTGCAAAAGCCATTGTTTCTCATTGTATCTGAATGGTGCCAACATTTTTTCAAGAAGCTGGTGTGTTGTGGTCATTTTATTTTTTATTCCACTTTCACAGCTTTTGTTTAGTTATATAATGGTCAGCCAACCACTTGAGAGCCATTATGGCTTGTTACTAAGGGTATGTTGAATTTCCTAAGTTACCTTGAGCTCTTTGTCAGGTGAAATAGAGTAGAAACCAATTCAGCAGTACCTGATTAATTTAGATTTTTGCAGCGATGCTAGCCCTATTGTAAAGGTTGTGCAACAGTTGTACAGGGCTACCACCTTTTTGCAAAGTCTACACGCAGCAGTTGTACAATTGTGCTAATTGCGAAGGTGCTGCAATTCCAACAACAGACAGGGTATAGGGTTTTTAACTTTAAAGTACCCACCCTCTGTCACCAAATGTAAAGACTGTTCTTAAATTCTGTTACCAATTAAATAGGTGTGGATGATTCTAGATTTAATTCAGGTAACTGCTACCAATGTGAGTTCTTGCCAATGAGAACTAGTTCCCCAGACGCAGATAGATGGAGATGTCACGGTCTTCAAACAAAAGTTAATAAGTTTATTTTGCACAAAGCGTATGGTTGCAGGCTGTTGGTTTACTTGGAATAACTTAGAGAACTTGTAGAACTTTAAATGTAACTTGGTTTGCAATACAGTTCACACTTCTGGATGATACAACTTGTAATTGACTTTTACTGTGGTGAAGCACTTTCTTAAACAATGTTTCCTGAGGTGAATAGCCTTCTGGTTTGATCTCTTTGTGATCCAACCCCAGATCTCTAGTTCATTTCTAACTAGTGATCTAAACAAGCTTCCCTTAGTCCTCTCTGACTAATGAAACTAATTAGGTTTCCCCCTTCAGCCTTCCTAGACTGAAGAAACCTCTGACTATTCACAAACACTGCTTCTCTACTTCCCACTCTCTCTCTCTCAACTGCTAACTCCGACTCCAAACCCCCCAACTGACTGCTTCTTTTCAAAATGTAGATAACACTTTCTTGCTAGGCTCCGCCCACTTCTCTCTCTCTCCTGCCTGGTCTCCTTGGCAACCTCCTGTGGAGACAACCAGTTAACTCTAGCTTTCAGCTACTGTTACCAAAACAAATATATTCTAACAGTTAAACATATACATTGTTTCAATAACTTCTGTACAATTTTAATGGCTGCAATTTTGTGTATTAGCTGATATTCCTCTGAAGTTTATCAACAGACCTAGCCCCAGATGAAAAAGTAAGGGAAGAGAAAGGGAACAGGAAATTACCACAACATCCCTGGTGATGCAGTGGGTTAAATCCTTGTACCCGCAGGATTGCTGACCGACAGGCCAGCAGTTCAAATCCAGGGAGATTGTGTTGAGCTCCCTCTGTCAGCTCCAATGGGTTAAATCCTTGTGCCGGCAGGATTGTTGACTGACAGGCTAGCAGTTTGAATCAAGGGAGATCATGTTGAGCTTCCTCTGTCAGCTCCAGCTCCCCATGCAGGGACATGAGCAGGGGTGGCTCAACCCATTACACAAAGTAAGCAATTGCAGTATAGTTGATTTTGCCCAGGGGTACTCTTGAGGCGATCTTGGGGGAAAATAGACTTTGACATATGTGAGTTGTAGTTACTGGGATGTATAATTCACCTACAATCAAAGAGCACTCTGAATTCCCCCAATGATGGAACTGAACCAAATATGGCACACAGAACTCCCATGACGAACAGAAAATATATATCAGTGATTGGTGGGGGGGGGGGCAAAATACTGTTTGCTTACCATTGAAAATTACCTAGGGCCGCCTCTGGACATGAGAGAAGCCTCTTACAAAGATGATAAAACATCAAACATCTGTGTGTCCCCTGTGCAACGTCCTCACAGATGGCCAATTCTCTCACACCAGAAGCGACTTGCAGTTTCTCAAGTCAGTCCTCACACACACATATGCACACACACACACACACACAAAACCAAGTAAAAGATATGGGGCTTTCTTGTGGTGATGGACTGTCTTCTGCCAATGAGAATGTTGCCCAGCAAGAAGGATCAATTTCCCTCAAAATATATAGAAATATTTATGTTGTTGTTCATTCATTCAGTCATTTCCAACTCTTCGTGACCTCATGGACTAGCCCACGCCAGAGCTCCCTGTCGGCCGTCACCACCCCCAGCTCCTTCAAAGTCAGTCCAGTCACTTCAAGGATGCCATCCATCCATCTTGCCCTTGGTCGGCCCCTCTTCCTTTTACTTTCCACTTTCCCCAGCATAATTGTCTTCTCTAGGCTTTGCTGTCTCCTCATGATGTGGCCAAAGTACTTCAACTTTGTCTCTAGTATCCTTCCCTCCAGTGAGCAGCCGGGCTTTATTTCCTGGAAGATAGACTGGTTGGATCTTCTCGCAGTCCAAGGCACTCTCAGAACTTTCCTCCAACACCACAGCTCAAAAGCATCGATCTTCCTTCGCTCAGCCTTCCTTAAGGTCCAACTCTCACATCCGTAGGTTACTACAGGGAATACCATGGCTTTGACTATGCGGATCTTTGTTGCCAGTGTGATGTCTCTACTCTTTACTATTTTATCGAGATTGGACATTGCTCTCCTCCCAAGAAGTAAGCGTCTTCTGACTTCCTGGCCACAGTCTGCATCTGCAGTAATATTTGCACCTAGAAATACAAAGTCTGTCATGGCCTCCACATTTTCTCCCTCTATTTCCCAATTGTCAATCATTCTTGTTGCCATAATCTTGGTTTTTTTGATGTTTAGCTGCAACCCAGCTTTTGCGCTTTCTTCTTTCACCTTGATTAGAAGGCTCCTCAGCTCCTCCTCGCTTTCGGCCATCAGAGTGGTGTCATCTGCATATCTGCATATCATATTTATATATTTATAGAAATATTTATATGCCAGTGAAAAGTAATGAATGTGAACGTGATGGGCGGTGATTAAAGAAATTAAAAGAAAAGAAAATGAAGTTACTGCACATTTTAACATATACAAAGAGTGAATCAATGGCTTTCTACTATGCCTTTCAGAAAAAGATATGTATTTTAGTGTGTTATTTTGCACTCTGTGAAGGAGAGAAATCCAGAAAAAGAAGTCTCTAGACAGTGGAGAAGATAAAAGCACTTGATCTGCTGAAGCACATGCAAGATGGAGTATTTTTGATTCGTACCTCACCAAGTGAAGAGGAAGAAGTCGCTGTACATTTTATGCGCTAGTCAGGCATTGTTCAAAGTATTTGATGCTTGAGGCAGAACAGCCAAATGACAGTCATGTTCATGAAATAGCTGACAATGTATAGCTTTTTAATGCTGCCTAAACTCAGACACTGGAAGCATGGGTTACACTCCAACTAGCGGTAAGCCTTATCCTGGAATTGGATGGGTCTCAAACTGGAAAGCAATTGAGTATTTTATTGATGTACCCAAAAACCATGCTCGGTCTCAGTTTATGGTATTTCCTTCCAGTGTCTATAGAGTTCCAATGTAACAGGAAGAGAGTTTTTATTTATTTCCAACATTTGATAGAGCAGCTGCCACTTGGTTGGCTTCAGTGTCCCTCTTTGAAGATGCTGCAAATCAGGAGGTGCTCAAGCTGTTGAGGGGAAAGTTTCAAATATTCTGTTCCCTCTCCCTCACACTTCTGACTGGAGCAAGCTTTAAAGTTCTTCAAAAACTTCTCTCTGAGAAGAGGGAAAAGTACTGAGGGTTTGAACATTTCTTTTATATGTATTCCATTTCCTTCTTTCTAAAGGAGAAAAGGGGGCTTACTGCTGCTACTGGCTTCTAGCATAAGTCTAGACCTAAAATGAAAAGTCCTTTTGACAGAAGATAGCATACATAGTGAAAGTAAAGCCATAACAGAAATGGATCCACAACAGCTCATTTTCCTTTGGAGCTCCCTTTCTATAAGCATTAAAAAGGGGGCAGCTGGAATTATAGTGATTTTCGCCTTAGTCTAAGAGCAGGGTCTTTATCCACACTCAGCCATGGAAATATACTGGGTGACCTTGGGCAAATTACATTCTTCCATCTTATAAAAAAGGTAAAGGTAAAGGTAAAGATGACCCTCTGAACAAATATTTTTGGGAAGTAAAACCCAACAGAAACATCTGTTTTCCTCCAGAGGCTGGGGCATAAAAAGAAGATGCTGGTGGGGGCTGAGCCAGGTCTTGATTCTTGATAAGCCTGCTGGCCTGTTTGTATCACAGAGACCTGACTGGCTGAGGATGGGGGGGGGGAGGGGGGTTATCTCTCTGAGCTCAATCCACCAGGATTATCTGTGCAGCAACAGGTGAGGCCGGGGGGGGGGGATGTAGGTGGTGTTGCAGTGGTTTAGCATGACTCCATTCCCCTGACCAGGTTCCCCATCCCACGGTCAAGAAGATGGGTAACCAGGAGAGAATAGGGATCCTGTTGGTGTACCACTCACCTTGCTGCTCAACAGTTTCCCTTCTTGAGCTAGCTGGGGTGGTCTTGGGGTTGGCGTTGGAGTCTCAGCAGCTAATCATGCTGGGAGACTTCAACACCCATGCGGAGACTGCTCTATTGGGAGTGGCTCAGGACTTCATGGCCTCCATGACAATCATGGGTCTGCCCCAATCTTGCCCTGACCATGCTGCTGGGCACATTTTGAACCTTGTTTTCTTTGCAGGATGTGATGATGGTGATTGTGGTGTGGAGGAACTTGTCACAGTTCTGTTGTCATGGACTGATCACTACCTGGTCAGCTTAGACTTGTTGGAAGTCCAAATTTCCACAGGGGTGGGGGCCCAATTAAGATGGTCTGGTCAGGAGGCTTATGGATCTTGATGGATTCCTGAAAGCTCTTGGAAATTTTCCTATCATCTTGGCAATTCTGTTGAAACTCTGGCTGGAATGGGGGAATGACCTCTGGAATGGGGGAATGGCCAGGATGGTGGACACAATTGCTCCTGAACATCCCCTCTCATGGAGCAGAGCCAAACCAGTCCCTTGGTTTTCCAAGGAGTTGGTGGTGATGAAACAAGTGAAACAGAGGCTAGAGCAATGTTGGTGGAGAACTCAAAGCAAATCTGACTGAGCATAGGCTATAACATATTTGAAAACTTAGACTAAGGCAATGGAGGCAGCAGAGAAATCATTCCTTGCTGTATTTCCAAGGAACCAACCAGATGAACCATTTCGAGTAGCTAGAGAGCTATTACATACTGGTCCTCAAGGAGAAATCCCTGACCATTCAGCATCCTGCTGCAAAGAATTTGCAAGGCACTTTGCAGATAAAGTTACTCAGATCCGTTCCAACTTGGATGCTGTTATTGATACAGTTACAGTGTTGATGAAAGTTTGTGCAGTCTGAGGATGTGGGCAGGATCCTTGAAGAAGTGAGAGCTACCATGTGTATTCTAGATCCTTGCCCTTCCTGGTTGATCAAATAGGTCAGAGTGAGACTGGCAGAGTGAGTGAAGATAGTGGTCAATGCTTCTTTGGAACTTGCCTAAAAGAGGTGGTTGTGAGACTATATTTTTAAAAAATTAATCCCTGAATCCCTCTATAATGGACAACTATCAGCCAGTGTCCAACCTTCCCTTTCTAAGCAAGATCTTGGAGCATGTAGTGGCCCCCAGAAATTCTAGAAAGCAGATTATTTAGACACATTTCAATCTGGTTTCAGGCTTGGTTATGGAACAGGGACAGCTTTAGTCACCTTGGTGGATGACCTACGAATAGAGCTAGACAGGGGGAGTGTGCCCTGTTGGTTCTCCTGGACTTGTCAGTGGCTTTCAATACCATTGACCATAGTCACATTCTGGGTCATTTTGCTTGGATGGGACTGGGAGTCTTAAAGTGGCTCCAGTCCTTCCTGGAAGGTTGCAACCAGAAGGTGGGGACTTCTGTTTGAACCCATGGCCTTTGTCCTGTGGGGTTCGTCAGGATTCCCTTTTGTCCCTCATGGTGTTTGGCATATACATGAAACCATTAGGAGGGGTCATCTGGTGTTTTGGAGTATGATACCACCTATTTGTAGATTATATCCTCTTTCCCACCTAAAGTCAAGGAAGCTGCCCTGACCCTAAAGCACTGCCTGTCATCAGTAATGGACTGGATGAGGACAAACAAATTGAAACTTATTCCAGAAAAGATAGAGGTGCCCCTGGTCATTTGGAAGGCAGACCAGGGAATAGGGATCCAGCCTAGGGGTCACAATCATCCTGAAGACACAAGTTCACAGTTTGGGGGTCCTCCTGGACTAGCAATAAAACTGGAGGCCATGAGGGCATTTTCACAATTAAAACTTGTACATCAACTGTGTCCATTCCTTGAGAAGCCAGATCTTACCATGGTGGTACATGCCTTAGTTACATCCCATCTGGATTACTGTAATGCACTCTATGTGGGAATGCCTCTGAAGAGTGCTCGGAAATTTCAGCTTGTCCAAAGACCTGCAGCCAAGTTGCTAACTGAGGCTGGTTACAGGGAGCAGACAACTCCCCATTGCAGTAGCTCCATTGGCTGCCAGTCTGTTTCTGGGCACAATTCAAAGTGCCGGTAATGACCTTTAAAACCCTAGATGGTTCAGGTCCAGACTATTTGACCAACCGCATCCCCTTGTATGAACCTGTCTGGGCCTTGAGATATTAAAGGGAGGTCCTTATCTCCGTCTCACCTCCATTTCAACCTCAGTTGGTTGGAACGAGAGAGAGGTCCTTCTCAGTGGCTGCTCCTCAACTCTGAAACTCCTTGCCCAAGGAAGCCAGAATGGCCCCTTCCCTGTTGTCCTTCCGGTGGCCGTTTAAAACCTTTTTATTCAGACAGGCTTTTAAAGATGAGGATATTTAAAATATAGTCAGAGGGTGCTGTGGTTTTTTAATTTTGAGTAAGTTTTGATGGATTTTAGTTGTATTTTTGAATTGCTGTTTGTGTTTAATTATGTTTTAATGCCTGTATATTTGTATATTTCAAATTGTATACTAATGGTTTTATGTCAAGGCACTTTGAGATAAAGTGAGTTATAAATAAATATAGTAGTAGTAGTAGTAGCTCTTGGCATAAGAAAGAAAAAAGAAAAATATATAGAGAAAAGAACCCCATGAAGGACACGTCCATACTAAATTCAGTGAACTTAGTACTTTTGCTAGCAAATAAAAAAGTAGTTCCTTTGCACTACAATTATTAATCATTCTTAACTGCTTCCTTATGGTTTTACAAAGTTTTTTTAAGTAAGCTTGTTTATGTGGAGATGTTTGCACATTGTCTAATTATAATCTGTAATTACAGTAATCATGATTTTCAAGATTGGTTCAAAGTACAAAAGGCAAACTGGACAAGGTGTCATCTAATGTCTTCCCAACCTGTTCTACTAACCAGGCTATGTTGATTTGCTGGACAAGCACTCTAGGCATCCCTTAATATTTCCAAAATTCATCAGAATTGCTTACTGGGATTTCCACCAGGATTATTCATTGTTATCCACTTGTCAAGCACTGCTTACAGTGCTGGGAAAGAAAACTAACGTTATGGGTACCTTATCAGATAACTAAGAATGCTAGAGATAATACAAAAATGAGCATTTTATTCACAAACTCTCATTAAAGTTCAAGAAAGAGGAAGAAATATGGAAGGAGAGAGATCTTACAGAACTAGGCGTATCAAAAAAAGTTACCTAAGACAACTGCAGTAGGAGAGGAATCAGAGTCGAATGGGACACTGAATAATTGTGAGCAAATGCAATTACACATACTTGGATGTCATTTTGTTAGCAGAAGAGGACTAAAATAGAAGTCTACAAAATGTGAGCTTTGAGAATAGAGTTGAAAGAAGAGAATTCTGTTGGCGGATTGAAGCTTATTGTACCACCACCAGTCTGCCCTTAAACCTAGTTATATTTATGTTTTTCCTTTGCTGTGGAGTGAAAAAGGAGAAACTTGGCCAGCACTGTTTGATCATCTGGGACCAGCCAAACTAACTTTGTCTTCACTGAAAATTAGGATATAAGTAATCTAGCTCTACCATTATGAGTGAGACCATTTGGAGTGAGAATAAAAACAATATCGATATATTATTATGGCTTGTGTTTGTCCTTTTGCTAATTGAAGAAATGTGTGTGTGTAACATTTGTGTATGTGTGTGTGTATGTGTCTTCAAGTTGTCTACCAACTTATGATGACCCCCAAAGCTTTTAGAATGCTTTGTTGCATTTTTTCTGCCCCTTTCCCTTTTTATTTCTCAATCTCTAATGGCACAGAACTTTCTCAGCTTCTTTTCACCTGTCATGGACATTATTCTAGTCTTCATTTCCCATAGTGACTTTGCTGCCTAAGATGACAGACTGGGAGGTAATTTGCATGAACGGCTTTCAAGATTTGCTTGTAAACATGACAGTGTGCCCAGACACTGTCACAGGTAGCTTATGAATACTTTCCCCCATTAACTTGACAAACTGGCAGAGAAATGTGCACGTATGAGAAAAGATACAAGGGCAGGGTGTCAGAATTGTGTTTCTCAGACATTCCATCAATAAGGTAATACTGTAGACAGCAATACTGCAGAGCACTGAGCAATGCTTCAGATAATTATGCCAGGTATGAAGGAATGTTTTTCTTTGATCATCTTCTATGTGTGCTTCAAAGAAGACACAGAGTGAGAACCCTTAGCTAGGGCAAGCCTTGTCATTAGACATAGTTTTTTTTTCATGTCAGGAGCGACTTGAGAAACTCCAAATTGCTTTGGGTGTGAGAGAATTAGCTTTTTGCTAGGACGTTTCCAGGGAACGGCCAGATGACTGTGAAGATCTATTCTGCATCTACATGATCTTTCACAATGAGGATATAGATTTCCAGATAAACGGTGGTCACCACAAGGGTTTGCTTGGCATGCCCTCCTCTTGGCATGTATCTTCCTTCCATTCAAGAACATGCTGTGGCCTCAGAGGTCAGATAGTGTTGCATTTTGGTGTTGATGTTGACTTTTGTAGAGATGTGGCTGCTCAGGCATTGATACAGCGTGGATGAGCTACCTCCATCAACTCCAGCTCTCCATGCGGTGACAGAGTATCCCAAGTAAGGATGGCTATCCAGAGGAGCTAATCTGGATTTTTCCCAACCAGATAGTTTGTTCTTCTGTCTCTGTGATGGTTCAATGTGGCGTATCTAAACAGCTTCCTGGAATCTGGAGCCAATCCGAAACATCAATGCTCTGGATCATCCTTCGATTTTATGTATAGATGTATCCTAAAGGATAGAAATGGGTATAGATATCTTTGTTAATTTTATTCCATAACCAAGTTAGGAATATTTATGATTTTTAGAAATAGATGGCTCTAAACAGAACAATCAAAGGATATCTATATTTTTCTACATGTCGAGTCACACCCATTTTCACATACCTACCAGGTTGCTGCTGTTTGAACAGTGAAACAAGAGGTAAAGGGCAAGCACCATTCATTCCTGAGTGGAGTAGCCTGTTAGCCTGGGAATGATGTGAAAATAGATGTAACTCACACCAAGGGAGGAGGAAGACCTGCTGGTGAAGGGTAACATCTATTGCAGTCCCTTATGAAGAGTAATGTGTTCAGGATATGGTGCCTCAATGTGCAGCACCATATTCAATTACGCCCAGAATGAATGGCAATGTTTCCCTTGGTTGATTTTGGTTTTATGTTACAAAGAAGCACCTGAATGCTGTTTAGACTATGTGGAGTGCTTTTATTTCCATTTTTCTCAAGATTTGCTTCTTTTTATTTTGTTTCTTAGAGAGCACATTCTCAAAAATGGATAGACAGACACCATGCAGGTCACTGAAAGAAGAATGGGACAGAAGAGAAGAGCTCAAGAGCAGCACAATAAAGGTCTACAGGGAAGCAGCATAAATGAAGCAGCGTCTCTTTCAAATTCGCCTAAGATAATTGTTGTTATTGGCTGCTGTTTCTTTACTATAAACAAAAATAAAATGGTGAGCCATGGAAAGAAGATTCAGACTTTTATTGTTCCAGGAGTGTTTTCTTGCTTGCTTATATGTATAGATACAGAGTGTCCTGCATTCTTACTCATTTCTTTTCAGTGATGGAATGGGTGATAAATTGAATTGTTCATAGATAACACATTTGTTTCCTTTTTTTCCAAACTCAAAATAATAAAAAAAAAGATTAGATTTTTTTCACCTACATTGCATCAGAGTTTTACGTGTATTCATGTAATGCAAATAGAGACACCAAGTTTGAATAAATGTAAGGGTAACATATGCCCCCTTTTCCATGTAGGTACTTTAAAAAAGTAACTTTCCAATGTAAACAAAACCTAGTGACACATTTTCACTAACTTTCCTATCTCTGGTTCAACAATATGGGAAGTTTCTGATAACAATCATACAACTATTCCATCACTGTTTTCATTAGTCCTTAACCTTAAGGACATAGAATGGCATGGTGCAGAATGAAGATAGCGAATCATAATATCCCCTTGTCATTATGTTGTGTTGTTGTTGTTGTTCATTCGTTCAGTCGTCTCCGACTCTTCGTGAACTCATGGACCAGCCCACGCCAGAGCTCCCTGTTGGCCGTCACCACCCCCAGCTCCTTCAAGGTCAGTCCAGTCATTTCAAGGATGCCATCCATCCATCTCACCCTTGGTCGGCCCCTCTTCCTTTTACCTTCCACTTTCCACAGCATAATTGTCTTCTCTAGGCTTTCCTATGTTGTGTTATTTGTGTGTTATTATGTTGTCCCAGGACTGCAGCAACAAATATTAGTTGTTAATAGAGATTAATAATAGAAATTATAATTTTGGAAATCTCTGGCTGTGAGGAGGAAAAGGAGGAGGAAAACTAAAGAGAGGAATGAAATGGGGAGGTAAGTAAATAGGCAGGTTGTAAGGAAACAGCACAAACTATGCATGAAAGAAAACTTAGCTATTCATGGAAGATCCCTAAAGTAGGACAGAACTTAGATCTGACAGTTTTTCATGCTTGAGACTAATCTATCTGCTTAGAAGCACTGAACTTCCCCATTGCTTAAATGTTTTCTCTTTGACAAATTACATCTTTTTGAAAACTTCAGAGCTTAACCTCCCTTTGAAATCATGAGAGAAGGAACATCTCATGCATGGGTGAATTCCACAGTATTTGCATGTTTGTATGCACTTAAATAAACAAGAATAAATTTGACGCAAGAGAAAAATAATGCATATCACTGTTTTTACAGTCATTTTCTTTTGGTCTGATAATGTTTGTCTTAAGTTCATATGGCATTTAGAGTAGCCGGAGGGAATATCAAATAGTGCTAAATTGAAAAGACAAATACGTATGTATGTATTTGTCTCTCTATTTTATTATTTTATCCTTCTTCTCTAATCGGTGCACACTGAGCTTCAGTATGGCTTTTCTGCTCCAACTTTTCCACTTGAATATGAAATATTTTAAAAAATAAGAACAGAGCCCATCTCGTCCAGCAGTGTTTCCAACATTGGTCAGCCTGATTCTGTCAACCCATACAACAAAGACATAATTAGAAATATTTCTTTTGTTTGCATTTAGTATCAGGTCATCAAAAGAATAGAATGCCTTGTGCTATATAGAAACTATGGCTTTTAAAACTAGAAAATACTTTTTTTTAATGATTTACTGCAAAAAGATAGATTTTTTTAGGGAAATGGCAGGCAAGCTCTGGTCTTCCAAAGGACAAATTCCACCAGAATCTTTCAGGCACCACTCACCGCATTGGCTAAATAAAAGCCAAAATGACCAGAAGGCCACAATTAAATTCAAGTGCCCAAGTATATAACTCCCAATAGGGAAAAATAAGCAAAGTAATAACAACAGCTTTAGACTATGAGGACAAATAAGAACAAAATAACTGAAGTTCCTTGCTTAATTTACATCAAGAAAATGTCATCTCCTTGTATGCCAGTTCTTTATTCATGCCTATTAGTGGAATAATATCTTACCCTTAATTTATTTTTTTACAATTACTTTCCTATTGAATAAGGAGAGTTTTGTGTCCTCCTTTCAGGACCCCAGAAAACAAGCTAGATGAACAGAACTGACATATTATGTCAATATGTTGTAAGATGCAGCCTGTTAGTCTAGTTCTACCCTAGCTATACACAGTTGTGAGAACTATGTTTCAGCCATAATTATTTCCCATTGGTCTACCCAGCAGAAGTTACAAAATGATAACATTGACCTATTAGTCCGAGGAGTTCATAGCATTGAGCCATGACAGTTAAAGTCGTGTCAAACTGCATTAATTCTACAGGTTAGATGCACTCTTTGGGATAAAGTGAAGTACACATATAAATGAAGTGAACATTTTATTTTTATCTCATAAAGAATGAAATACCCCCAATGTCAAGAAAGGAGACAGTGTTTTCTTTGTTGGGGTGGATGCTTGCATTGTGCAAGTTGAACATAAGAAGGCAACAACAGCTGTATAATCAGCCATTATGAGAGTAATATTCACTCTATAAGAACCTGCCTAGGGATTGATTAAAAAAGAATTCAGAAATGTTTATTGTGACTTAATAAGAATTTTTGTGGAGGAGATACTGTGGTAAACTGCTTCATTACTTCCATGCTAATAGGTGCATAAAACTATTTTCAAGTGGATAGAGAGAACATGGGAATTATAATCTGTATAGCTGACTGAATGAGTTGGCCATTGGATGACACCCCAATTTTTTTGTAAACATTGAAGGTCATCAATTGCTATTTTGATCAATTTTTTCTTAGAGAAGTGTTTCATAATCTGTTAAAATAATCTAAGGACTTCATCAGATAGTCTTTAGACTCTGTTCCTATGTGCTTGGGAGTCCCATAGAGGCCATCACATGACATGAGTCACTTCCACTGGAACTCCATGGATCTCTGGTTCCTAAGCACATGGAAATAGGGCCTGAAGACCATCTTCAGGACTTCAACTCTAAAATGGAGCAAGTGGGGGAAAGCGAGAAGACAGGGAAAGGCACAGAAAAGATGTAGAATGACAGGGCATCTCAGAAGACAAGAAAGACAGTAGGGAACTGGTAAGATGGTTGCTTTTGTTTTTCCTCACTTTCCCCCTACCCATCCGATATATGGAATGAGTTCCTATATGGAACTCATTCTTTACATGCTAAGTCTAGAAGTTATATATTGTATTTCAACAAAACTAAGAAACCCCTTTGCCCTGTTTTAGGGGCCCCAAGAATGGGCTGTATCTTACAATTGATGGAGACTTAAATTCATGGGTTTGGAGGACATCTAAAATGGGAAAAAGTGAGTTTACTTCTGAAGGAGGAGAAGGAGGAAGGGCTCTGTTTGCAGGTCTGGTTGAAGTAAACCTGCCTCCTGCTTCCCCTGACTCCCAAGCACCCATAGACCTCGGAAAAAAGCCCAAACAACCCCCCCCCTTAAAAAAACGATTACATGTTGAAACAATCAGAGTGAATTGTAAAAATGTATTCAAAGAAAATTGTTTTTTCAAAAAAAATTGAAGCTTCCAAAAGTGGGGTGCATCTTGTAATCATTGGCATCATAGATCTGGTGAAATACTGTAGTTGTGTCTTCAATATTTGGAGGACTAGATGTGTTTTAAACCTTTAGGGTTGTCTGTCCAACCATAATGGCAGCTAATTTAACCTGGATAATCCATGATATTTTTATGGATTATAATTATATATGAATCAGTAACAGTTCAGAGTTTGTAGAGTGATTAATTGCCCAACTTCTGCTCAGAGTTTCAAGACAACATTTCAGTTTCAATGCATGTCTGTCAGAAGAGAATCAGGTTATTCAATATGCAGTTGATGCTATCTATCACAGTAATTAATTATGGTAGTTAAAGACAGTGCTAGCTTGTCTTTAACAGACTTAAGTGACAAGCTAGTCACTTAAGTCTGAATTTCTAGACAAGCTCCCATGTGAAAATAATGAGCTGAAGATGTATTTCCCTTGGTCTATCTGGTTTGTTTTCCTGCTCACTTTATTTATCTTTTCAGATCCCATCTTTTCCCCCAAGATTGGAATGCAAAGCAACCTTCAGCTTCATGATGAAACATTACTTTTTATTCTACACCAAACATACTGAGTAGAATCCAGATTTAAGGGACAGAAATAAAATTCCCCGACTTCTTCCCACAGAAGCCTTGACATAGGTATTTGAGAAAGGACAGAAAATTATCAATCTAACCTATTGACATCTAAAGCTAATGCACATCTTTCCATTGTGTGGAGGTATAAATAAGAAATATAAAGAATTTGGCTTGCTTCGGTTCTTAAGTGCCTGAATTTCTATTGAGGGTGTATGTTCTCTGATTATGTATCCTTATTATTATTTATTGGAAAATGGTTATTATGTAACTTCTTAAAATATAGTCCAAAATAGACTATTAAAATTAAGAATGTAACTGTGGATTATATCTCGATAAAATAGTGAAGAGTAGAGACATCACACTGGCAACGAAGATCAGCATAGTTAAAGGAATGGTATTCCCCATAGTCACCTACGGATGTGAGAGCTGGACCATAGGGAAGGCTGAGCGAAGGAAGATAGATGCTTTTGAACTGTGGTGTTGGAGGAAAGTTCTGAGAGTGCCTTGGACCACGAGAAGATCCAACCAGTCCATACCAGGAAATAAAGCCTGACTGCTCATTGGAGGGAAGGATAGTAGAGGCAAAGATGAAGTACTTTGGCCACATCATGAGAAGAAAGGAAAGCTCAGAGAAGACAATGATGCTGGAGAAAATGGAAGGAAGAGGGGCCAACCAAGGGCAAGATGGATGGATGGCATCCTTGAAGTGACTGGATTGACCTTGTAGGAGCTGGGGGTGGTGATGGCCGACAGGGAGCTCTGGCGTGGGCTGGTCCATGAGGTGACGAAGAGTCAGAAATGACTGAATGCATGAACAACAACAAAACTGTGGAAGAATGACTTCCACAAGCCATTATGTTTTGGTGAATAGTCAAATGGAAAATGTAGAGGTGCAGTGGGGATAGAGCTTGGAAACATTATTTTTGTACTACACTTCCCAGACATCCCCATGTTGTTTGGGGACCCTGGAAGTTGTTGCTGTTTGTAGCAAAGAACAGAAAAGGAAGCCTTGTGCATTTAAAATAATTGCTTTTACTGTATTCATTGTGCAATGTGTACACATTTGTACCTGAGTATATAATCATAAAACATCTTTTTTTCCCTAACACCTGATGAGCTTATTGGGGGAAAATAAAGAGGAAATTCATTTTGTGAAGCTGCTCCTTTGGCATGTGTTTTTATTTCTGTCAAGACAGAGCATAAGCTTTGCCAGTGCCATTTTTAAGGGACAGGAGTTGAGAGCTCTTAAGCATTTCTGACCACAAAGCTGTTCTCATTGCTTGAGGTTTGTATCCTGCAGCCAGGGACTAATTCTTCTAGATAAATTTAATCTTCTAATGACAAAAGTGTGTCCCTGTTGGTTCTCCTGCATTACCCAGTGGCATTTGATACCATCAACCATGATATCCTTCTGGATCATCTTGCTGGGATGGGATTAGGAGGCACTGTTTTGCAGTAGCTCTGTTCTTTCTTAGAGGACAAAACCCAGAAGGTGGTGCTGGGTGATTCCTGTTTGACCCCTTGGCCATTGACCTGTGGGGTCCCTCAGGGATCAGTTCTGTCACCCATGCCATTTAACATTTACATGAAACCACTGGGAGAGATCATCCCAGAGTTCTGGAGTTTGTGCCATATTTATGCAGGCGATACCCAACCCTATTAGTCCTTTCCATCAAAAGCTAAAGATGCTGGTCCGGTCCAGAATCACTGTCAACAGTAATGGACTGGATGAGGGTGAACAGATTGAAAATACATCGTTACAAGACAGAGGTACTCCTGGTGAGTCATAAGGCAGATCAGGGTATAGGGATACAACCTGTGCTGGGTGGGGTTACATTCTCCTTGAAGTCACAGGTATGCAACTTGGGGTGATGCTGGATTCATTGCTGACCCTGGAGCCTCAGGTGTCAGTAGTAGCCAGGAGTGTCTTTGCACAACTAAAACTTGGTAGTACATGCCTTGGTTACAGCCCGACTAGACTACTGCAATGCACTCTATGTGGGGCTGCCTTTAAAGAGTGCTTGGAAGCTTCAGTTGGTTCAGAGCCAGGTTGCTAACAAGAACACCGTACAAGGAGAGATCAAGCAGCCAGGTTACTAACAAAAGCACAGTATAGGGAGAGAACAAGCTCCACTGGCTTCCAGTTTGCTACCAGGCAAAATTGAAATTGCTGGTTGTTACCTTTAAAGCTCTAAATGATTCGAATCAAGACTACCTGGCCAACTGCCTCTCATATTACACTGTGCTCTTCAGGGGAGGCCCTCCTCTTCGTACCACCTCATCTCAAACTCAGTTGGTGGAGACAAGAAAGAGGGCCTTATTGCAATAGCCCCCCCCCCCCACACACACACACACATACCTCTGGAACTCCCTCCTGAAAGAGAGCAGAACGACCTCAGCACTGTTATTTTTTAGGCAGCAACTAAAAACTTTCCTATGCATCCAGGCATATGGAGAGGTGAATGTTTGAAGATCCGGCCTACGAAACAAGGAATGGAATAGGAATATGGCTTTTAACCCTGTTTTTACTGATATTGTGTAATTTGTTTTATTGCTCTTCATGTGATATGTTTATACAGTTGAATGTTTTATATTATTTATCTGTATTGCTTAATTTATAGTTGTATTTTTGTGGCAATGAATGTTGGCTTCTTATGTTATGAGCCGCCCTGAGTCCCCGCAGGGAGATGGGGCAGAATATAAATAAAGTTTTACTTACTTGCTTCACTATGTTAAAAAGTTAATAAATTCATTATTTCTTTACAAGATTTATAAGATGTGGGTCAAAGCATCACTGTTGAGTTCCGTATAAATGTTTGAATTTAGTTCTCCGGCAGTTGCCATCAAATAGTTACATTGATTGTAATTTAATAGATTCAGATAATATGGTGCTGGAATGTATCCTTAAAGCAAGATACATTTTTCACGAGCTGGCTTTATTCTGTTTCTTGTTTAGGAATGTATCTGGGCCAGTTGTCAAAAGTAAACCTGGATATCTGACAAGAAACCTGCATGGTCAAGATATTAAAAAGTCAAAGTGAAATCTCAGGTGTAGTTTACAATCCATCACTATCTCTTTTGTTAGTGCCACTGTTCTTTTAGTAGTAAAAACATAAACCACATCAGCAAACCATTTACAGATTTACATAACATAATGGATTATAACACAAATCCCTAATCTCATTTGTTTCTTACCTGTTGTCACAGCTCTGGTGATGTCTGGGACATTGTAATTCATCCCAGCATTAAAACTTTATTTTCCAAACATATTTATGGAATGTCAGCACCACTGGGACTGTTTGGAAAGGTTATTCATGATAGCTTACACTGCTGACCTTTATTTAAGACTGAAGTAAACAAGTTGGATCACAGGTTTGAATTCACTGTAGCTCATCCATCCTACTCTTCCAAGCAGGTTCTTTTTGATAGCAACTTATCCCAAAGATACATCCTGGAAATATTAGTGTAAATTAATTAGTGATTGTCTTGACACTGACATATGGCACACAATAGTCTTCTGTTCCTCTCAGACTGGTTGGTATGTGACACTGCCATCTGTATGTCCAGAGAACAATCTGTTTGCTTTTTATGAGTTGGAAATCCTCCATAATTAAAATGAAAATTGTTGTAGCTGTCAGTCTGTAAAAACCCTGGGAAATAGTCCTTTGCCTGGATGAGCAGTTTTTGTGAATTAATTGTCCTCATGCATACCAAGAAAAAGCTGGGTTTCTACCAAAGTAAATGTGATGCATGTATGATCTATGGTTTTTGGTAGGGTTTTACATCATGAAGTTGTCTCATCATGTATTCTGGAAAAAGTTATATTTATTAAGTGGCCTGGAGATTTCAACTCACACATAAATATTACCCAAAATATTTGACTGAAAGAATGGCTCTCCACTTTCAAAAAATACAGTTGATTGGAAAAGCTGAATAACATTAGGAGACTTTACCAGAGTTGTAATGGACCCAGAGGACCATCTAGTCTAAACTCTGCCAATGCAGGAATTCACAAGCATTCCTAGTAGGTAGCAATATAACTCTCTTTAACTATCACCAAATGGCACAACCTGGGGATCACAACCAGACACAGTGAAGACATCTGCCCTTGCATTATGCTACTCTGCTGCTGAGTATGCATGCCCGGTGTGGAACACATCTCACCATGCTAAAACAGAGGATGTGGCTCTTAACAAGACATGCCGCATTATCACGGGGTGTCTGCGTCCTACACCACTGGAGAAATTACACTGTCTAGCCGGTATCGCACCACATGACATCAGCCGGGAAATAGCAGCCAATAGTGAAAGGACCAAGGCAGTGACATATCCAGCCCATCCCTTGTTTGGGTATCAGCCAGCACGTCAACGACTTACATCAAGAAATAGTTTTCTAAGATCTACAGAGACACTTGCTGGAATACCCCAGCAAGCGAGAGTCCAAAAGTGGCAGGCTCAAACCCAGAACCTCAATCAATGGCTGATACCAAATGAGAAACTCCCCCCTGGGCACACAGAAAACTGGGCGACTTGGAAGGCGCTGAACAGATTGTGCTCTGGCACCACGAGATGCAGAGCCAACCTTAAGAAATGGGGCTACAAAGTGGAATCCACGACATGCAAGTGTGGAGAAGAGCAAACTACAGTCCACCTGCTGCAATACAACCTGAGCCCTGCCACATGCACAATGGAGGACCTCCTTGCGGCAACACCAGAGGCACTCCAAGTGGCCAGATACTGGTCAAAGGACATTTAATCAACTACCAAGCTTGCAAATTCTATGTTTTGTCTGTCTGTTTATTTGTTTTTGTTAAAAATGTAATACAAATGTCTGGTTGCTGATGACACGATAAATAAATAACCAAATGGAGTATTGTTTTCCTTGTATTATTGTCAAGATTTGTGATGAAAATAAAGCATGTTATCCTATCCAGGTACTAATTGTAAAGTCAGAAAGGCAAGGCAAGTTTCATCGACTGATGAAACAAGAGTGCAATGTCTAATGTCTCATGAAACCATGGTGCAATGTTGGGGCACAATGGATGATGCAATACAATATGTGATTATTCAGGTCTAGGATAAAGTGAGACAACTAGCATAATGACTGTGGATGAGTGTTTATGCTGGTGTTGTTGCTCATCGTTATGGGAAAAGAAGAAGAGAGTTCAACATGGGAGAATTGCTGTGAAATTATCTGAGTGGAGGAGAAAGTGTCAAGACTTGATTTTTTTGTACAGAGCTTTGTGTGTATGCATTGCTGAAACTGCATTATAAAAACCTTCCTGATTGTGGAAAGAAACCTTTGCTGTACTTGCCTGTGTTTGCTATTCTAATCATACAGGTACTACCAGATTACTAGGATAGTTAGAGAACTTCCATCGCTCATAGATTGAGCATAACATTCCTAACAATTATTTCATTAACTATCTCATCCATTAGCAAAGAGATTGACCAAGCTAGAGCTAGCTAGCTAGAGGGGACATTTTTATTTAAATAAACCCCATTGCTAACATTTAATCAAAACAGTGAGTTTCAGATTCAGTGACCATAGCAACACCATGTTCATCATGTCAAAATCCAGGTAATGATCACAGATTGCTCAAGCTTCCACAGGATGAGAAATTTTTTTTCATAGACAAAGGTAGTCCTCTAAGCATGGTCAACTGCCAGAGCTGTCAAGCTGAGTAATCAACAGGATGGGAGGATCTGCACATGTACAAAACACAACATTTTCAGAAAATAGTAATATTTTCTGTACAAGCAGCAGTCAAAACAGCTGACATTCACATGTTGGCTGACCATTTTCTCAGTAGGATGTTTTGGGACATTTTTTGTTGTTGATGATGTGAGAAGGTGTAATTGTTACATATAGTTCTAGTTCTGAAGCATGTATGGAAAGGAATTTTGGGTCATCTCAGTAGGGAAGAAATATTTCTTAACTTATCTACACACCTTATCTAGATCGGAGAAAGAATAAACCAAACCAGTTTATGAAAAAAATATCCTTATTTATGTGAGACATTTGATTAAACAAAAGATAGGTCATTTTTTGTAGTTAACTAACACGGGCTCTTGGTGGCGCAGCGGGTTAAACCTCTGAGCTGCTGAACTTGCTGACCGAAAGGTTGGTGGTTTGAATCCAGGGAGTGGCTTGAGCTCCCCTTGTTAGCCCCAGCTTCTGCCAACCTAGCAGTTCAAATACTGCATGAGTAGATCAATAGGTACCTCTCATGCGGGAAGGTAACAGTGCTCCATGCAGTCATGCCAGCTACATGTCTTTGGAGGTTTCTACGGAAATGCCGGCTCTTTGACTTAGAAATGGAGATGAGCACCACCCCCCCAGAACCGGACAGGACTATACTTGACGTTAGAGGAAACCGTTACCTTAGCAAAAGAAAAAGCAGGAAAGATATTGGAAGTTTAATAATAATAACCATAATGTATAAAAACAATGAATTATAAAAATGAAAATGTAGCAATATCCATCTTTATAACCATCTTCAAGTAGAATGTGTGAAATACTATGTTACTGCTTATTAGCATCTTTAGAAAAACGATGTCATATCAGGCTATTCCCATGTGTTCAAAAAGAAAGTGCATATTATTTAGCATCCTTCCTTAAACGGCATCATCTAAACATTTCCTGAGCTCCATAGCTTTGTGTTTCATATCTATGTCATATTGACATAACTTGCTCTTTTTGGCAGAGAGCTTTTTTTAACAGACTAGCTTTCTGCAACCCGTGTTCCCAAACAAAATCCTTATTACCTTGGGTTGTGGTCTTTCAGGCTTCATAAGATTATCCAGATCTTGCTACAAGATGCTCTGCTTTGGAAAGCCCCATGGAAACACTTTGGACAGTAATGAATTTTTATATGGGGATAATTCAGCAAATCTTAAGACAGGGTACAAACATAAAATGCCCATGTTCATGATACTCATAGTGTAATGTAAGCAGGCTTAGTAGCCCACTCTTGTACATTGGATTTTTTAAATTTAAAAAATCCAAATGGATGGTCAATTTTGATGCCTTGTCTTTCAGTTTTATATTTCAGGAGTATCTCTGATCTCTGCAGATTTTGGATTTCATAGTGATGTGTAATGGACAAGAAGTTATTGTTTCTGCTCTTCTTCATACTGTGCCAAAAAACAGTAACTTTTACATCTCCTCTATTCAAATGAGGCATAAATTGCCATTGCTCTGGGAATTTTGGTGAAGAAGATCCAAATTGAAATGCTAGAAAAGCAACTGAAAGAAAAAGGTACGGGTACTTTGTTTGCTTTCAGCAACACATTAAAGCTTTCCCATTTTTACTAGCAATCTTGCACGTATTCCTTATTTTTCAGTCATTTCCTTTTCTGGTTCATAGATTTTATTAAGGATTTTTTACTACATTAAAAGAGCCAAAACCAAAAGTAAACAAGAAAGAACAAACAAAAAGAAAAGAACAAGAATATGAATGATAAGAGAGAGAGAGAGAGACAGTTACATTTGATTTCTAACTTTTCAACTTATATATGGGAACCCCTGATGGTGCAATGGATTAAACCGGGGGTCCTCAAACTATGGCCCGGGGCCAGATATGGCCCTCCAAGGTCATTTACCCGGCCCTAGCTCAGCGTCAACCTAAGTCTGAGATGACTTGAAAGCACACAACAACAACAACAATCCCATCTCATCAGCCAAAAGCAGGCCCACACTTCCCATTGAAATACTAATAAGTTTATATTTGTTAAAATTGTTCTTCATTTTAATTATTGTATTGTTTTAAAGTGTTTTTTGCACTACAAATAAGATAAATCATATAGGCCTATAAAACCCTATATGGCTCCGGCCCAGCTTACTTATCCAAACATATCTCTCTCTATGTTCCACCTCGTAATTTAAGATCTCCTGAGGAGGCCCACCTCTCGGTCCCACCAGCATCTCAAACGCGTCTGGTGGGGACGAGGGACAGGGCCTTCTCGGTGGTGACCCCCTGCTTATGGAATTTTGTTCTCCCTCCTTACTTTTAGGAAAAAAACTAAAGACGTGGTTTTGGAGCCAGGCCTTTTGGCTAGTGGGCACAACAGCACTTTAGACACTGAACTATTATAATCCGACCATCCAACAGTTTGAGGGACTCTGACCTGGCCCTCTGTTTAAAAAGTTTGAGGACCCCTGGGTTAAACCCTTGTGCTGGCAGGAGTGCTGACCAATAGGTCAGTGGTTCGACTCCAGGAGTCGAACCACTGACCTTTTGGATAAGTAGGCTGTTGATGAGAAAGTCCTAAAACTTGAATTCTTACAAAATGCCATCTAAACTATGGGTTATGCAAAAGCCAAAGAAAATATTCGGCAATGTATCTGGGACACTGAGCTGCAAAATTACATCAACACAGCTGCCATTTCCTCAGTTTTTAAAGATAGTGGGAGGGCTCTTCTTCCTGCAGAGTACCTAGGGTAATATAATCATCACTAATACAGGAAAGCATTTGTCTTGGCTAAATTTAATGTGATCCCTTCTGCAGTACTGGAGGGAAGAAATAACAACATACTATACTGTAAATGCCCATATCTCTGTGAAACTATGCTGGTAGACACTGTGTGACATGTTTTGTTGTACTGCTCTTTTTATCAAGACCTTTGGCAACACTTTATTAACATAATTTTATGAAGTATACCAAGAAGACCTGAAAAATGTTATATTGATTATATTTTGGCTGACTAAACACTTGAAATCATAGCCAAAGTTGTTTGTTTTTTTGCTGCAGTAACAGGGCAGGATGTTGTCATAGTCATAAAAGATTCTCAGCTTTCCTCACTTTCAATTGTACAAATGCTTGGTGCTGTTTTTTGACTCTCACAGACTGCATTGTTTCCCAGCTTTGTTTTTTGCGGGTTGTACTTTGATGCCTCAACTTGTGTTTCACTTACCTTGCTGTCTGTTTGTTTTGATGCTGGTCATTGACCGAAATAAAATGTGTTGTTCTTTTAAAAACACACACAGCAAGCAGCAAAATAGAATTTCAAATCTTGCACTCTCAGTCCACTTCTCTGTTTTTCATCTTGTAAAGCTTTATACTTGGTTTCTTCCCTTGCCATATACATTTTTGTAGATCTCTTGTAAATGTTTCAATAACTCACCATTAGTCAAGGCCAGTATTGCCTGTAACATAAGCAACCTTCATGTCAGAATATTATTTTTATGATGGATATTCTCACCAACAATGATAGTTTAAGTTTTACTCCTGTTTGCAAATCCATCTTAATGTCATTCCATATCTTAAGACAATTATTCTTCAATAACAAGTAGTTCATATTTGTCATTACAATGCCTAATTATGTCACTTTTTTTCTTAGTTCTAAAATTTGACCCCCTTTCCTCATTCTTTTGTTGGCACTATTATTTTTTGCTTTTTAAATCTCAAATCCAGTGAACTCTCCAAATTATTTTAGTATCTTCAACAATACTTTTATACCAGCCGAAAGATTTTCTAAGACAATCACTGAATCATCTGCAAATGAAACTCTTTTTATCTAATACAACCCCTTTTTATCTAAAACAACTCCTTTTAAATGTATATCTTCTTAATCCTTTAATTATGTAGTATTGTCATGTTCAAAGGCTAAGATAAATAGTAAGGGGCAGAGTAAATACTCTTGCCCATCACTTTTTTTCTTTTTAGTATATAGAATTCTTTAGTTAAATTGCAATTGACAAAATAATCCTTAATCCAAATAGTAATCTAAGTCTGTCTTAATCCACATAATATAATCATAACTAAAACTTTCCTAGAATTTTGAACAAAAACACCATTTGAAATTATCAAAAGCTTTTTGAGCATCTAAAAATATAAGAGCCACTTGTTTCTTGTTATTTTTTTACATGTTTGTTAAAACACCAAACACACATTTGATGTTGCCCTTTAATCACCTTTTGGGTAAAAATCTAGGGTGTAGAATTCTCTTCAACCTTTCTTCCAAGATTGTTGTAAATATCTTATAATCACTATTCAGTAATGGAATGGGCCTATAATTCTTTGTTAATGTCAAGCCCTGACCTTCTTTAGGAATTAAAATTAGCATTACCTCATTCATTGATTTCTGCACTTGTAGGATTGAGTGTTCACTTCTCAGCTTTATAACAACTATGATGTAACTTAGGTGTGCTATAATATGATTAGTTAGTCAATTAAATGCATTTTCTTATTTTAAAATAATATGATGTGGCATAATACTTTGCTTGTATTATGCCATATCTTGGCCGCTGTATCGGACTGGATGAGAGCTAACAAATTGAAATTGAATCCAGACAAGACAGAGGTCCTACTGGTCAGTCATAAGGCCGAACAGGGTATAGGGTTACAGCCTGTGTTAGACGGGGTTACACTCCCCCTGAAGATGCAGGTTCGCAGCTTGGGAGTGATCCTGGACTCATCGCTGAGCCTGGAACCCCAGGTCTCGGCGGTGGCCGGGAGAGCTTTTGCACAACTAAAACTTGTGCGCCAGCTGTGCCCGTACCTTGGGAAGTCGGACTTGGCCATGGTGGTCCACGCTCTTGTTATATCCCGACTGGATTACTGCAACGCACTCTACGTGGGGCTGCCTTTGAAGACTGCTCGGAAACTCCAACTGGTCCAGCGGGAGGCAGCCAGATTGCTCACCGGAGCGACATACAGGGAGCACACCACCCCCCTGTTGTGTCAGCTCCACTGGCTGCCGATCCAATTCCGAGCACAATTCAAAGTGCTGGTTTTGACCTATAAAACCCTATACGGTTCCGGCCCAGTGTATCTGTCCGAACGGATCTCCCTCTATGTCCCACCTCGGAACCTAAGATCTTCTGGGGAGGCCCTGCTCTCGACCCCGCCTTTATCACAAGTGAGGTTGGCCGGGACGAGGAGCAGGGCCTTCTCGGTGGTGGCCCCCCACCTGTGGAACTCCTTCCCCGGGGAAATTAGATCGGCAACGTCCCTTCTTTCATTTAGGAAAAAATTGAAAACCTGGATATGGGACCGGGCATTTGGACACCCGGGCAGCTAAAGAAAAACCTAATGATGAGCTGGAACTTGTCGAGATGGAATGGACTTATGAAACTTCGAACGCTGAACTCAGGATTAACCTACTGCTGTGTTATTGTATTAATGTGTATTGATGATTTTAATTTTTAATTTGTAATTGTTTAATTTGTTTATATATGTATGTATATGTGATAAATTGTGCCTTCCTCTGTAAGCCGCCCTGATTCCCCCCCCCCCGGGGGTGAGAAGGGCGGGGTAAAAGTGACAGAAATAAATAAATAAATAAAGGAAAATGTAATATAAAATACTGGTTCCAGGTATTCATTTATGATTGAATCATCATAATTTCTAGTCATTGGACTAAGTCTAATCAAAGTAAACCTGTTCTGTCACGCACTGGGCCTGTAATAATTGTCTTTTGAGATAGGACGTGCACCTTTTGCCCAGCAGGAAGCCAGGGCACCACAAAAGAGGCCCTCAAGGATTTTCCTGAAGAAATGGTCTTTAGATGGCTTGAAAGGTTAAACAAAGTCCTTTATTATTGAACAAATTAAACAGATATTTCTCAAATCTTCAATGAGTCAAACAAATGCTTCAAGGCTTTAAATCACTAGTGACTTCCTTAATCTTGTCCACAAGGGACAGGCAACTGTCTTTGTTAACTGTTCTTATACTTTGAGAGGAAAACCCTTTTTTAACCTCTCCCAGGCTGTCTATTATCTAAGCTTTACTGATGCGGGAACTACAACCGGATCCAAACTGCGTCTTGGGCCTACCAATAAAGGCTTACAGATTCTCCAGCTGGAGTTCTTTGGGTCTGTAAAGCTGTTTTCCCTCCGGAATTTCTTAAGATTTTAGGGCTGTTTCCCTCAGATGCTGTAAGGCTGATAGGCTGCAAGCTCCCTGCCAGAGCTTTGGGAATTTCCCCCCGGAATGTCTGGTGAAATGAAGCTTTTCTGCAGGTGAAGCTTGTCCACGTCCTCTAACTTAGCTTTCTTCACTAAGACTAACTAAAATGCCCCCCCCTTCCCTTCCCATCTCCCTGGGAGAAGGGGTGGATCCAAACTTAACAATGATAGACAGGTGGCTTGCCCTATGACTGCAAACCAAAGGAAGCCACCTTTTTGCAGAATCCCTGAAACTTTGGAATGCATGCGAACACTTAATAGAAAGAAAATAAAGTTGGAGCTCCTGGTACAGCTGTACCAGCACAAAACCTGTTGAATTATTGGAACATATGTGAATTTTGAGCAATCAAGTGCCCATTGATTTCACGAGTACTTTATCTGGGAATAACATTTGATTTAATTTTTTTTAAAAAATCAGGCCAAGTTCATCCCTTAAATCATTGAAGAAATGGCAATCCAATGCCCTGTTACCTTGGATGATTCTTAGACAATGCTATGAATAGTTAAAACACATGTTTAAGATGCAATGGGTGAAGCTGAAGAAACAATTCTGCAAATATTTGGTATGAATAGAAGAAAAGTAGCATTTTGTGTAAGATATCCCTCCTCAAATGAACTGTTCTACTTTTCTGAATGTTGAATATTCTGACTGGTTTTCACATCTCTAAGTTAATTACTCCTACCACTGTAGTTTATCTCCTCATTCCCACCCCTTTGGCATTATGTGTCTATTCCTCATCTAGTTCTGCTGACAGATTAATGGCCCATGCTTTAATAATTTGCCTGTTATAGCAGAGAGAATTCCAGGAACTAAATATGTGCTCAGAATTTTGTTTAACAGAATATACAATAGTTTTCCACTTGGCTTGTGAAATCCAGGTAAACCTTGACCTATTTCATGTCCCGGCTTGTGGTGGGCCCCCGATTTTGCGAGCCTGCCAACATCAGGAGGGAAGATACCTGTTTTCTCTTTGGGGTTCTGAAAGATCAATTTTCTATCGTCCCTTTGTGGTGGGGGCTTCCCATGCTCCCCATCATTTTAGGCATTGCCATTTAATCAGTTTCTACTCTAGAGGGGCGGTGCTCAGCTGCAGGTAGGTGTGCACTTTAAGGGGTCTTCTTACCTGTTTCTCTACTCTAGAGGAGAGTAGATTGGCTGCAGGCAGGTACATGTGCTTTCTGGGCCTGCACACCACACATATTCTCTTTCCAAGACAAGGAGGCAAGTTCTGTTTCTTCCTCTAGAGGAAGCACTTGGCTACAGGCAGGCACACACTTTCTGGGCCTGCATGCAACACACATTCTCTTTTCAAGACAAGTAGGCTGCTTGTGAAAGTAGGCAAGGGGCCTGGATCTGCTCCCACTTGCTTTTGTGTTGAACTGAATTTCTTACCAGGAGGGTGATTCCTGTTACATGCTCCCAAAGGTAACAAAAGTAATGGAAGAACGGATGTTCCGAAGGAAAACGGGTCTGCTCACAACTCTGTTGCCCACATATGCCAGTGGGTCATTAGTGACTGGTTAACTTCTCTGAAACTGGATTGTTGCCAAGTTTAATGGTATCAGAAAATAAGAGGGAGAACCCTTTGTACCGGAAGTTCCACAAAAGGAAAAAAAAAAGGTGGATCTACCTGTAGGAGATAGGAAAATCTCTCATAAGATTCTATTTGCAAATTCATCTCACCTACTCCTTCTCCTCATTGAACTCTCAATGACAGCAACAAGAAGAGCAATACAGTAGCTCAGTGCAATAGCTATTCTCTCTCATTTCATTCTTCTAACTACTGGAGTTTGAAGGAGAGACAGCACAGTAATAGAGGAAAACCTACAGATCTAGTTAATACAGTGGTTGCTAATGCAACATCTTATTTTCATTTCTTTTGTCCTTTATTGAGAAGTGTCATCGCTTATAATAAATAACTGTTTTCTTTCCATCAGTTCAGATATGAACTGGAATCTTGTTGCTTAATCTTAACTAGAATATGTTCATTAAATCCATTCTTGAATGATAAGCAATAGATTTTAGACTATTATTTTTGAAACATGTCTATGTCAATGGCAGTACATCTCATGGAAGATTTTCTAGCATCTGCACCAGAATATGTGGATATGTGCCATAAGTTATTCATTCTAGAAAAGATTGCATCTGTCTGTTCCATTTTCCCCCATACTCAGCCATATCAAGGATTTTTCCCTTACCAAATTAACGTACATTCTAACAAAAAGAAGGCCATGCTATGACCACCTGTCACATACCTTCAAGAACATCTTATTTTTGCCTAACATGGCAAAACCAGGTGAATATACATGAATCCATGCCTAGACTGAATAAGCATTCCAATGTCTTTTCCTGCATGGATATTTCTATCAGTTTTGGCTAATCTGACTCTATGTTTCTGTTTTTAAAAACTCACCATCTTTCCATCTAATCAATCATTTTGGGTCCTAAAATAAATCCCAGAGAGTATTATTCTTTACCTACCTCACTTTACAACTTAGAAGACTATTTTGATGACTTGGGTGGAGGCATGAATGGTTTATATTGATATTTGTATCTGAACTGTTCAATAATTTAATGTTGACATTTTTCCTATAGAGTAGTCTCAAATTATGTTCAGATAGCAGTCATTCATACCTGCTATCTGAAAGTTAAGGAAAGGCACTAATACCAATGAGTAGAATAAGTTCAATTTTGTACAGTAATTGATTATTTAATTCCTATTTTGTTTCCTCGTTTTTGCCTCAGAGCAGAAACTGATTATTTTTATTCCTTAGATTACTTTTCATTTTCCACACCATATACGTCCTATTTTATTAGACACACATTTTGTGAATCCTTTGGAGAAACATCCATTTTCCAAGTACTTATCTGTTTTGATTTATTGCATGCAATAATTGGGCTGTTTTCTACTGGCATTTATTACAATGTGTGATAGTGTTAGTCATTAAGCCTTGGCTTCCATTTTTGCTTTAAATCAAAGCTTATTAATATGTTCAATTAGCCAAATTGATCATAGTACTTTCCCAGTAGCATCTTTGCAGTATAGCACTTTGAAGAGAAATGGGTGGCCTCAGTCATGCCAACTGCAGCTTGCTGATGTAGTTGTCAACTTCAGTGTTCTGAAGGCTGTGTTTATTGTTCACCTATGTGCCTATACAGCTTCCTCATTGAGAAAGAAAAAAATGAATTCTGACAAAGCACTAGTAAATAACTTTCAGTGGGGAAAACTCCAAATGTAAACCTTGTTTACATAGCAGGAGTGGAACTGTATTGATTGAGATGCTATGGATGGCTTATTGCAAGCTTTTAGTGTGCATGCATTTCAATTGGTTTGAGTGTATTCGAGCAATTTAACACGTTGATCCTTTTCTAAAGCTGTTTGTAAGGTATTTCCTAATATAGAAGTCTTGTGACAGCGGAACACTGAAGTGTCAAGCCATCCATGACTCCTCAAGTTCTTAATGTGGTCATGCTCTTTATAGCATGTAAGTGAATCAAATCTCTCAGCACTCCAGGAACAAAGTAGGATCGCTAGAGTAACACCTGAAGAATACAGTGAGATATTACTGATTTTGGAAATTTCCATTCTATTTCTTGACACTATTCTTATATACATCACTTTTTGCTAAGGCTCTCTAGGCACCAAGTATTCATTTGATCCTCTTCTACACTGTCGTATAATCTGGATTTTCAAAGCAGGTAATCTACATCTGGATTATATGACTCTACACTGTCGTATAAACCAATCTGGGTTTTATAAGGCAGTGTAGAAGGTGCTTTGGGTTCAAAATGCAGTCTTCAATTTGGGTTGATTAAGGCCCGTTCTACACTGCCATACAATCCAGTTCAAAGCAGATAAACTGGATTTTGTATGGCAGTGTAGGAGGGACCTAAGATCAAAGTGCCCTAGAATTGCAAACCTTGCAAGCCCCATTGAATTCAGTGGAATCTTTTTAGAAGTAAAGTAAATATAACACAAGGCAACAATCTTACAAAGCAGAGGTGGGATCTGGAAAAGAATAAATTGCAGAATTTTTAACTATTTATTCTACATCAGCTGGTAGATTTCCTGCCAGGGGAGTAGTCATTCTGCTCTGAGTTTTCATATGAACTTTAAATAAGCTATCCAAGGGTTGAATCCTATTTCTCAAATCAAATTATCATCATAGCAAGTACCTTTAAAATTCAGAATAAGGTATGGAGCAGATTCACCATTGTGCTAACATGGAAGCCAGCAGCTTCCAATATATTTAGTAGGCTTGTGTGTGGATCCATTTTTGCAATCTTCCTTTAGCCAATCCAGCTTCTTTGGCTTGTTCAGGTGGCCGTAAAAGCAAGGGCCCAGCCATCCCGTTTTTTTATCCATAGCAGAACCAATCATGGCTCCCATATTCAGCATCACAGCTGTGTTCTGGCTTCAGTGTATTTTTTCCTTGGCTTCTGGCTTGGCCTCTCTTTTAAATCCTTTTGATTTTCCTTTATTTTCTTGATTCTTTTTATTTATTTTGTGGGACTGACTGGGAGTTGGGAACATGCAGGACGGGTGGGTGGGGGAGCTTGGAGAGTCACCTTTTTAAGCTTATTTTTCTAAAACCCAGGCTCCCTTGAATGGAAAAAAAGAAATGGTCCCCAGGAAGGGTGGTTCCTAAACCTAATTCCTGAAACTCAGAATCCCTTGAAGGGAAGAAAGTAAAGGGACCAGGAAGGTTGCTTCTTTAACCTTGTTGCTGAAACCCATGCTTCCTTAAAGGGAAGAAAGGAAAGGGCCCAGCAATGGACAGCAGAACCTCATAAGGGGGCTAGAGCGCAAATGGAGGAAATCTCGGGACGTCTCTGATCGAGCACGGGCTAAAGCCTCTCTTAAGGCATACTCCGTGGCTATACGGGTGGCCAGGAAATCATTAACGACCACCCGTATAGCGTCTGCAGCAAACAGATCATCGGAGCTGTTTCGGGTCGTGGGGGAACTCCTCCACCCACCTGTGGTGGAGGAGGTCACTGATGACCCAGCAGCTCGGTGTTGCAATTTCGCACACCATTTTGCAGGTAAAGTCGCTCAGATACGCCTCGAGCTCGACTCCAATTCCATTGCAGTGCCAGAAGAGGTGACGGAGGCACCTGCTTGTCCATCTTTGTGGGATTCTTTTAGGCTTGTTCTTCCTGAAACCGTAGAGGAGGTTCTTGGGGCTGTGAGGGCGATCACCTCACCTCTAGACCCATGCCCATCTTGGCTTATTAAATCAGCCAGGGAGGGGTTGCTTGATTGGTTTGTGTTGATTGTCAATGCATCGTTGGAGCAAGGGATTTTTCCATCTAATCTGAAACAGGCTGTGGTTCGTCCACTCCTCAAAAAAGCTTCCCTTGACTCCACGGTGCTGAGTAATTACAGGCCAATCTCCAACCTCCCTTTTCTGGGTAAGGTGCTGGAGCGGGTGGTCGCCTCCCAGCTCCAGAGCTTTTTAGACGATACCAACTACCTAGATCAGTCACAGTCTGGTTTCAGGCCTGGTCATGGCACCGAGACAGCCTTGGTCGCCTTGGTGGATGACCTCCGCAGAGAGCTGGACAGGGGGAGTGTGACTCTGCTGGTTCTCTTGGACATCTCAGCGGCTTTCGATACCATCGATCATGGTATCCTTCTGGGTTGTCTCTCTGGGATGGGCCTCGGGGGCACGGTTTTGTCGTGGCTCCGGTCCTTCCTGGAGGGACGAACCCAGATGGTGAAGCTGGGAGACGCCTGCTCTGACCCCTGGCCTTTGACCTGTGGGGTCCCACAAGGCTCTATTTTGTCGCCCATGCTTTTCAACATCTACATGAAACCGCTGGGAGAGGTCATCCGGAGTTTTGGAGTTGGGTGCCATCTTTATGCGGATGACACACAACTCTACTACTCTTTTCCACCTAATTCCAAGGAGGCTTCTCGGGTGCTGGACGAGTGCCTGGCCGCTGTGTCGATCTGGATGAGGAAGAACAAGCTGAAGATCAATCCTGACAAGACAGAGGTCCTCCTGGTCGATCGTAAACCGGATCGGGGTATAGGGTGGCAACCTGTGTTGGACGGGGTTACACTCCTCCTGAAGCCACAGGTCCGCAGTTTGGGTGTCCTCTTGGATTCTTTGCTCACACTTGAGGCTCAGGTGTTGGCGGTATCCGGGAGGGCCTTTGCACAATTGAGACTTGTGCGCCAGCTGCGACCGTACCTCGTGAAGGCAGATCTGGCCGGGGTGGTCCACGCCTTGGTCACCTCTAGAATGGATTACTGCAATGCACTCTACGTGGGGCTGCCCTTGAAGACGGCTCGGAAACTTCAATTGGTCCAGCGTGCAGCAGCCAGGATGCTAACCGGGGCTCATTATCAAGAGAGGTCTACCCCTATGTTTAAGGAGCTCCACTGGCCGCCATTTATTTTCCGAGCCCAATTCAAGGTGCAGGTGCTCACCTACAAAGCCCTGAATGGTTTGGGACCACCCTACCTGCGTGACCGCATCTCCATCTACGAACCCACACGCTCACTCCGATCATCTGGGGAGGCCCTGCTCGTGATCCCACCCACGTCGCAAGCGCGCTTGGTGGGGACACGGGACAGGGCCTTCTCTGTGGTGGCCCCCCGACTTTGGAATGCCCTTCCAAAAGATCTCCGACAGGCCCCTACTTTAGCAGTTTTCAGAAGGAACCTAAAAACCTGGCTGTTCCGATGTGCCTTCGCAGATTAGGAATCCCCCATCCCAAGTCCTAGAAGCACTTTAGCACAACCGATGTTACTGCACACCGCACCTTTAATCCTATGTTCCTCCTGCCATTTCAGCATTTTAACCCCTGTACCCCATTGCGCCGGCCGAACCAGTTTTAATAGTGTCTTGATGTAGTTATTGTTATTATTTTGCTTAACTGTTTGATTTGCTCTGTTTATTACTGTGTTATGTTTTATTGTATTGTGTTTTGAGGCTTCGGCCTGTGTAAGCCGCATCGAGTCCTGCAGGAGATGCTAGCGGGGTACAAATAAAGTTAATAATAATAATAATAATAATAAGTTGCCCATTGCTGCCAATGGACAAGAACTAGCTGTATTTTTTGGGTGAGGACCGAAAAAGGCTATGTGGCTATGATCCTGAAAAAGAATATGGGGGGGGGGGGGGGGTTAACGGAATCCGGCCATCAGAAGGAGCTGGGTATGTTTAGCCTTGGAAAAGAAATGGTTAAGGAGAATGACATGATAGCCGTGTTTAATTATATGAAAAAAAATCATATTGAGGTTGAAGACTACAGACAAATAAATAAATAAATAGCCACCTAAAAATGAGGAAGAATCTCCTTCCTTGGTGTTTTTTAAACTGATGACGGGTCACCATATGTTGGGAAAGTTTTGATTGAGTTCATTGCATGATCAGGGGTTAGACTAAATGGCCATTGTGATCTCTTCCAATTTTATGATTCTGTGAAACAATGTGGTGAAGCCATGTGAATATTTCTCATAATAAGATTTGGGATTATTATTGTTTTTTAAGTGTACGTTATTGCAATTGTTTATTGAATTCCATTTATATATAGTGAATTGCATGTGAAAAGATTATACAAATGCATTAAAGAGAATTTTTGTTTGTTTATGTCTTTAGGGATGCTGACAGTGTAGCCTTATGGGCCAAGCCACATGGATAAAAGCTTAGTAACTATAAGCTGAGCCATGGCAATTGCAAAGGCTGGATAAAAATTTCCTAATATGAGACATCCTTTATAATTTTCGTGACAATTCTTAAGTATATACCCTAAAAAGTGGAGTCACATGATCTTCAGGACAAGAAAACAATCAAAACAGCACTCCAATCTGTTTTTCTACCTTTTAAGAAAGCATTATCTGATTCAGTGAAATAATAAAATTAAGCAGGCAAGTGATCTGATTTAAGGGATTTTTGGAGGTAAATGAATCTGAACATAAAACAATTTTCTTTTTATTCTCATGAGTACTATTTCCATGCTAGATTAGGTTGCTATGCATTGCCACAATCTCATGAATACATTTAAAAGCAGCAGAACTGAGTCTGTTGAAATATCTTTCCATGCCTTGATTATAATCCATGCTAGATCCCAACCATTAAAAATCAGAACCTGTAGTACATTAGCTTCTAGTTTCAACAACTTCTTCCAACACTCCCCTCCATCACCTTGCAATCTCGAGAAAATGTTTCCACTTTCTGTTATAGTGTGAAGTGAGCATTTGCTTTAAAGGTAAGCTTGTTTGATAGAATGCTGCTTCGGTTTATAACAAGTCACACTGTAAAGGTTTTCATCAGAGAAATTGGATGCTATGAAAACAGAAAAGAATACAAGAGATTCCCCTTTCTGCCACCCCCACGAACAAAAAGTTTTTTAAAAAAAACAAAGAAAGGTGAAAGGAACTAATAGTCACTCGGATAATAATATCTCAACTTTATCAATAAGCTATATAATCAGAAAATAAGCACTCTGACAAAGGGATCTTTTCAACTTGCTATGTTGACAGCTACTAAACCAGAGATAATGGTCCTTTCTCCACCTGTTCTAAAATGTGGAAGAAACCAGGATAAAAGGGGTGATGGATAAATGACATTTAAGGAAAATGCATGCTAATTCACAGTAACATCTGAAAAAAGCATGCTAAAAAGGTGTGCTTAAAACTCAATTTCTCCCCCCAAATGTGCATATTTGCATGAATGTATATCTCTACAGTCAAGGAAAACATGTGACTTCATTCCTACATGCTGGTGAGGACTGCTCTAGCACATGTGTGCATTTTAAAATCCCAAAACAGCTGATCAGGGCTGTAAACAAATGGAGTCGTGGACACACAGGTAGTTAAATGGAAGCACAATTGGGAAGCAATTACAATGAGACCTCTCTCTAAATATTCTTTTGTTCTGATGTTTATGAAATTAAAGAGAAGTTGAATTTACAAGAGGGTGAAGAGAGATGATAAGAAATCTGTTTTTGTTCACATTTAGATATGCAAATCAGTGCATATGAGGTTCAGCGCATCTCAGAGAGTCAATTAAAAAATAAAAATAAAATTCTGCTGGATGTCCCTTGTCTATCTTGCAGATTTCCAAAATCCACTACAAAGGAAGGCGTCAGAACACCAGGGGAGCATTTGCTGGGACTGACAGCTCAGTGTTTGGACTTACTGTCAGGTCCTGCAATTTTTGCCCAACTTATTTGTCTCGCATTTTGACGCTGTCTGGAAGTGCCCAATGTCAGCATAACATGATTAAAACCCTATACACTCGGAGTAGCCACACTGACATTCATGTATTAGGGGTGGGTTTCTTTGCAACCCAATTTGCAGGAGAGAAAAATTGATTGGTGGGTATTCTATTTATAAACACTAACATTCACCTGCTTTTTTTTTTGGTCTCTGACTGTTGAGGGTATGATATAGACAGGGGCTGCTCAACCCATTACGCAAAGTAAGCATTTGCAGTATAGTTGATTTTGCCCAGGGGCGCTCTTGAGGCGCTCTTGGGGAAAAATAGACCTTGACATATGCGAGTTGTAGTTACTGGGATGTATCATTCACCTAAAATCAAAGAGCATTCTGAACTCCACCAATGATGGAATTGAATCAAATATGGCACACAGAACTCCCGCGACGAACAGAAAATATATATCAGTGATTGGTTGGGCGGAGGGGGTGTGTGCGTGTGTGCCAAAATACTGTTTGCTTACCGTTGAAAATTACCTAGGGCCGCCTCTGGATATAGAAACAATCTTTCTGAAAGCTGTCTTCCAAATACTAATAGTAGTCATATCCATAAGAACTTTCATTCCTTGCATGTATTAAATGGGTTCACACACAAAGCAGGGGATGGAATATTACATCAGCTCCCCTTGATTCCATGCAGCCTAGACCCACCAATAGCATCTAAACATTGGATGTTCTGTGAGACATCACACTGGCAACGAAGATCTGCATAGTTAAAGCAATGGTATTCCCTGTAGTAACCTATGTATGTGAGAGCTGACCATAAGGAAGACTGAGCGAAGGAAGATAGATGCTTTTGAATTGTGGTGTTGGAGGAAAATTCTGAGAGTGCCTTGGACCACGAGAAGATCCAACCAGTCCATACTTCCGGAAATAAAGCCCGACTGCTCATTGGAGGGAAGGATATTAGAGGCAAAGATGAAGTACTTTGGCCACATCATGAGAAGAAAGGAAAGCTTAGAGAAGACAATGAAGCTTGGGAAAATGGAAGGAAAAAGGAAGAGGGGATAACCAAGGGCAAGATGGATGGATGGTATCCTTGAAGTGACTCTGAAGGAGCTGGCGGTGGTGACTCTGGTGTGGGCTGGTCCATGAAGTCATGAAGAGTTGGAAGCGACTGAATGAATATACAACAACATTGGATTTTCATGCCCCAGGTGGCTTCAGCCCATACAGCTAACATCTTGTTAGTAGTCCCATAAGTGTATGGATACTGAGGGAAGATGGACTGAGGCTGAAAAGTGATATTAGGAGAAAAATCAATGAAAAAAAAATCTATTTTTTTCATTGATTTTTGCTGTCTATTCACAGGTTAAGTGAAGGTTGGAAATATGTGCCTCTCCAGAGGCTGATTCTATATTCAACATTTCCGAATTGGGTAGTATGCTAAATGTTCAGAAACAGTTTTGGAATCCTTGCCTCAAATTTGATGTCAGATGTTTGCTTATGTCCTTTGGCATATTGCAAATGCTTAGATGCTATCTTTTGTGGATTCATCCATATTCTAGACCAGAGGGTCTTTATTTTAGGCCACTAGAATTGCCATGTCAAAATCATGTGGAATCCTGATATTGGCAGTTAATAGACGTGTCTTGAGCAATCTTAGCCAGAGAGCTTCCTTACTTCTTGCCCAGAATTCAAACCACAAGATTCCACACAAGATCTTGTTTGGGCAGTTAAAGTCAAATCATAGGGCTATGACCGTGTAGTGTCAATATTAAACAGTGTGAGCAGAATTGTAACATATTCAGAGGTGAATGGCCATTTCCTCATGTATCAGAAGAGGCAATATGTTCCCCTCACAATTTTCCTTTGGCTAAAGAAATGTAAGGGAATCGAGAGGGGTTGAGAGCTACGAAAACAGTCTATAGCAGTGGTTCTCAACTTGTGGGTCCCCAGATGTTTTGGCTTTCAACTCCCAGAAATCCTAACAGCTAGTAAACTCGCTGGGATTTCTGGGAGTTGTAGAGCAAAACACCTGGGGACCTACAAGTTGAGAACCACTGGTCTATAGGGCTACATGTGACCCTAGGTTCTACTGCTCACTCTTGTTCTACATCAGTGTTTCCCAAACTCTGCCATATATTTTGGATTTTAGTTCTCTGAATTTCTAATAATTAGTCAGGGCAGCTAAGGATTTTGACTCTGAAGGAGCTGGAAGAGGTGACGGCTGACAGGGAGCTCTGGCGTGGGCTGGTCCATGAGGTCACAAAGAGTCGGAAATGGCTGAACGAATTTTTTTTGTCGTGTCAGGAGCGACCTGAGAAACTGCAAGTCACTTCTGGTATGAGAGAATTGGCTGTCTGCAAGGACCTTGCCTAGGGGACGCCCGGATGATTTAATGTTTTATCCTTGTGGAAGGCTTCTCTCATGTCCCCACATGAGGAGCTGGAGCTGATAGAGGGAGCTCATCCGCCTCTCCCCGGATTCGAACCTGTGACCTGTCAGTCTTCAGTCCTGCTGGCACATGGGTTTAACCCACTGCGCCACCGGGGAGGCTGAATGAACATCAACAAGCTAAGGATTGTGGAAGTGGAATCCAAAACACCTAGAGGACCTGAGATCAGAAAACAGTGTTCTAAGTGTTCTAATGCTTTGCTATTTTACCTTATTATTTCTTTATTTTTGCTCCCACTCTCTACCCTAGCTAAGCTATCTCTAATGGTGTTTTGAGGAATTCTGATTTTTGTTTGAGAAATAATGCAGTTTTTAAGGAACCAAACAACGTTATGGTTCATTATATGAGGGCAGCTTTTGAATCAGACTGATGTCAACCACATTATCATAGTTTATGAACTAGACACATGTTCTCAGTTTCTCAGACACTCTTAAAATTCTTGCTAGCAAGACAACCATATGCTGCTGCTGTTGTTGTTGCTGTTGCTGCTGTTAATGGAAACTGTTCATATACAATTTTTGGAAACTGTTCATATACCAAGTTTCAAACCATAAAATGGAATGGGGAAAATAAATAAATAAGTGGATAAATTTCCACCTTGGAAAGTACTTCAGTATATCGAGGATCCTTTATTTATAAAGCAATCAAGATTGCAAGGGACAGAAGCATGCAGTTGACAGGAGAAGGAAGAAAAGGAAAAGATCAGGGAGTCCCTGTGCAGCCTGAGATTGTCAATTGCCAACAAGATGTTCATATTAATGCAGACTGGGAATTGTCACAGCTGCATTATCCTGGCATGGTGGTTGGTTCCACTTCAAGCCTGACAGGCATGTAATTGAACCCAGAGATTATTTGCTTGTTGCAGCTGAGAGAAACACACTTGAAAGGGCAGTTATGTTCTTTTTTTCGTGTTCAAAATATCTCCCATTGTTGGCTTTCTGTAATGACTGTCTCTTATTTCAGTGTGCTGACTTTTGCTTTTCTGAATAGTTTAATTGGGATCTTTCAGTTATTCAGAAGGTTTCTTGTCCAATTCCCACATGGCCTAAAGGGAAAAATCCTTTTTGGTTTCAAGTGTTGCTGTCAGTTCAATCCCTGCACAGAAATAGACTGAAAGAAGGTAGTGGTCATGGTCAGTAGTGTTACTGCTTTCAGAAAAAAATGATATTGGGGTCCTCAATAGCTATAAGTCACAGTGGTAACTGTCAGTCTCTGTAAAATGACAGTATATCTCTGAAGACTTTCCCTTACCTGTGTCCTCTAGATCAGTGCCTCTTAAAATATCTAATACTATGGGTCAGCAATAGTTTTTCCCCCAATATGCAAGAGATTAATAGCACATTAAGTACAATTGTTTCTTTCTTGCGAGATCTTCAGAACCAGCAGCAGATGACTTGAGGAGCAGTGGTCTATGAACCACCACGTTCATAGAATCATAGAATCATAGAGTTGGAAGAAACTTCGTGGGACATCCAGTCCAACCCCCTGCCCAGAAGCAGGACAATGGTGTTCAAAACACCCCCAACAGATGGCCATCCAGCCTCTGTTTAAAAGCCTCCATAGAAGGAGCCTCCACCACACTTCGGGGTAGAGATTTCCACTACTGAACAGCTCTCACAGTTAGGAAGTTCTTCATATTGTTCAGGTGGGATCTCCTTTCCTGTAGTTTGAAGCCATTGCTCCGTATCCTAGTCTACAAGGCAGCAGAAAACAAGCTCGCTCCCTCCTCCCTGTGACTCTCCATCACATATTTATAAATGGCTACCATGTCTCCTCTCAGTCTTCTCTTCTGCAAGCTAAACATGCCCAGCTCTTTAAGTCGCTACTCATAGGACTTGTTCTCCAGACCCTTGATCATTTTAGTTGCTCTCCTCTGGACACATTCCAGCTTGTCAATATCTCTCTTCAATTGTAGTGACCAGAATTATATTATAATAATAATAATCATCATCATCATCATCATCATCATCATGTTTATTTACACCCCACCACCATTTCCCCTGCAGGGACTCGGGGCGGCTTAAATGACGTCAATCACAACAACATATTACAATAAAATAAAAACCAAAACACAAGCAACAACACAGTAAAATACATAAAACAGATGAATACAGTAAGCAATATAAAAATATTAAAAATCATTAAAAATCACAATGTCAATGAGCGGGCCGCATGTACAAGATAATATATTAGAAAACTCAGGGTGAGATAGGAATGGAGCAGATTATTTGTGAGGGAGAAGCTCATATAGAAATGGGATCATACAAAATAGGCCTTCATAAGGAGGGGGGAAGTGTACTGTAGAAACAAAAATGTTAAGGGGGTGCAACAGTGTATTGTTGTATAGCTACTCTCCAAAAGCATAACGGAAAAGCCAGATTTTTTGAAGGTTTCTAAGGTGGGGGCTTGCCTAATCTCACCGGCCAAAGATTTCCAGAGTTGGGAGGACACAGAGGAGAAGGCTCTCTCCCTTGTACCCACAAGACAGGCCTGTGATAATGGCAGGGGTGAAAGGAGAGCCTTCCCCGAAGATCGGAGAGCTCGGGCTGGTTCATGGAGAGAGATACGGTCACGAAGGTAGATGGGTTCCAAACCGTTTAGGACTTTATAGGTGATAACTTGCACCTTGAATTGGGACCGGAAAATAAACTGCAACCAGTGAAGCTCCTTAAACAGTATTCCAGGTGTGGTCTAACCAAGGCAGAATAGAGGGGTAGCATGACTTCCCTGGATCTAGACACTATACTATTTATGCAGGACAAAATCCCATTGGCTTTTTTAGCTGCAGCATCACCTTGTTGGCTCATGTTTAACTTGCTGTCCACAAGGACTCCAAGATCTTTTTCACATGTACTGCTCTTGAGCCAGGAGTCCCCCATTCTGTATCTTTGGGACATTTTAAAAGCAGCTGAAAAGGTGGGATCCCACAGATTAATCAGTACTATCCCTGCCAAATTTGGAGAATATGGAGCTATGAGGGATCAATGACATGAGCTGCGCACTGTTTAAATCTCATTTTCAAGTGGGTATATGACTGGATCATGTTTGAATTAACAGACCATGTGATGCTGATAAAAAGGTATACATCCTGGATTGGAGTCAGTGTCTTTCCAGAAGTGGCACAGAAGCTGTTACTATATGTTCACTGGGAACACTTGCCACAATATATGCTGAGCTAATAGAGTTATGATCAGTTTTAGAAGGATAAATTTAAAATGATGATTCTTTGTGCTTCAAGCAATTGGACTATGTGGGCTCCATATGTTCACAGTCCAAGGATCTTTGTGTCAGTGGCAACCATCCATTTGGGTGGGCTGCAACAAAACAGATCATTTGGGCCTTGCAGCTTTTTACTTTAAGACTTTAACAACTGGGCTGGTTTGTTTGACCAACACCAAAGAAAAAATGTACAAATGTCAGAGAAGGTCTATAAAACAAGAGTCTCTAATGGATGCAAGCCACCCAACCACATTCCATGTCAGTAGGCTGACCCCATGCTGGTCCTGTAGCTGTCATAGTCCCAAGGGTTGCTGGCTCCATCACGATCCCTCTGCATCGGGTCTGGATTCTTGTCTGGTGAGAAAGAAACTTGTCCTTATGATGAGGGGAATGGATGGATCAATGCCACATGAGTAATAAAATGAGGATCACTGGCGAGTAGGGAGCTAAACTCATTTGCTGTCTGTAAGACCTCACCTATGTCCGGTAAAGAGGCAAGCTCCATCTTTGGTTGCGGAGAGTCTGTAGTGTGTGGAGAGTTTAAAACAGCACCTGCAGGAGTGTCTTTGATCCTCTTTTCTGTTACTTGAGTCATTATTGGAATCACAGATGGATCTCTATCATTATTGCTTACATACTGTTAACATTCATACATTCATCATCACAGTTGTTTAAAGCAATGAATAAGATGCTATTTTGATTCCCATCCCCACAAGATACAGAAATCTGCATACCATCTTCTGCACTTTCATTTCAGTTAACTTACACAATATCTACAAGGGGAGAAAGATTAATGTAAAAAATTACATTTCCATCATAGTTGAAGAGGAACTGAAGTATTTCACTCAAGAGACAACCTGCTGCTCTCTCATACTCTATAGAACACACAATGGCTAGAATAATTGTCTTAGAAGTTTGGATGGAGTTACTGACTACATTGTCTGCTGTTTTCAAGAAGATGCCTCCCATTGCTTTTCCTCAGCAGGATGTCCCACAAGTCTCACCTACCCAATGGACATCAGGAGTAGAAACCACAACTGAAGTAAATTCTAGAATATGAGAGGTGTGTCTGGGAATTCCTTTAATTTGTATCGAGCCCTTTCTCCATGGAACCTAAATCATGGCATTAGTACATTTTAAAAATCATAACATTAGAGCAGATGAAAAAAAGGTTAAATTCCCATTAAGCAGTTGGATGGCATAGTTTTACACCAATACTGCTGCACAGAACATACTATTACTAGACCACTTACTGCTTACTTACTTAGGCGATCCCTCATTGGCCAAGGAGGATAGTCTTCCAGGATCAGTGTTCTGGTGGGTCCATAGGTGACTGTGGAGCCCTATTCTTGATCTGCATCTTCTCCCGCAGTGAGGGCATTGGTTTCCAAGTGGAAGGTGGTCTCGGTCGGGGTTGGCTTGACACACCTTCCTCTTGACACGTTTCTCTCTGGAGCGCTCAAGGGCCAGGGCTTCTCAGTTCTCAGTGTCTATGCCTGTGTTTTTAAGGTTGGCTTTGAGCCCATCTTTAACTCTCTTTACCTGTCCACCATCATTCTGTTTTCCATTCTTGAGTTCGGAGTAGAGCAACTGCTTTGGGAGATAGTGGTCGGGCATCCGGACAACGTGGCCGGTCCAGCAGAGTTGATGGTGGAGGACCATTGCTTCAATGCTGGTGGTCTTTGCTTCTTCCAGAATGCTGACATTTGTCCGCCTGTCTTCCCAAGAGATTTGCAGGATTTTCCAGAGGCAGTGCTGATGGAATTATTCCAGGAGTTGCATGTGATGTCTGTAGACAGTCCATGTTTTGCAGGCATGTAGCAGGGTTGGGAGGACAATAGCTTTATAAACAAGCACCTGGTATCCCTATGGATGTCCCGATCCTCAAACACTCTCTGCTTCATTCGGAAAAATGCTGCACTCGCAGACCACTTACTAGACTGCTTGCTTGAACAACCAATTGCACAGCGGACAGCAACAATTCACACTTGTGTGCTGTGAAATGGTCATACCTCTTTCACAACTTTGATTAGAGTTTATATACATGGAAGAAAAAGAAAACACAAGCACCAAGAGAAATATGTCTTTGTTTCAGAAATAGGCAGATTGCTGATGCTATCAATAATGAGATGCTGGAATCTGGCTACTAAATCATGCTGTCATGATGACTGCACAGGTGCAGAAAATATAAATGGACTTTTAATCACTCTAAGCTCAAATTACAAATATATTAATGTTCATTGGATTGAAATCAAAACTATACATTGGTGAATTATGATTTCACATAATTCAACTTATAAATCAAACTAATTTCAAATTCTGGCACCATCATTAAGGTGCTTGGAGATGTTCCCTTGTGCAGATGCTCAAATCAGAGTGATCACATACCTTGGGAAAATTTCAACAAGAAGACTAACATGGGAGAATCCCCGGCTTCTTACTTGTTCAGTTGTTTGATTTTTTTCTTTTAACTTGGCTTTGATATGGAAATGTTTTCCTTAGCGCTTCCTTTGCCATAATGCTTTATTAGAATAAAAGGACTGAGTCAGTGATTTGCGACAAATTCTTGTTTTTAGACCTGTATCTGTCTCACTTCTGTTGATATTTCTTACTCTGCACTATAATGAAAAATCCTTTTGATTCTTAGCTTTGTGCAACACAACCATAGAATACAATGAATTAAAAAGGTGAAGGTTGTTCCTTTCCCAACTGTGCAATGGCAGCCAAACAGCACCTGAGTGAACCATTAGTTAATAAACTATTATTTGGATGAGACTGAGACTGTACTAGGACTCTATCCAGCTGCCATTTTGCAGGTAGTAAAAACACACTGCGAAAAGAGGTACTGGATACCACCTTGGACAACATTCAAGAAAAAATATACTTGCATTGTTAGTTAAAGGTAAAGGTAGTCCCCTGACATTAAGTCCAGTCATGTCTGACTCTGGGGTGTGGTGCTCATCTCCATTTCTAAGAGCCAGCATTGTCCGTAGACACCTCCAAGGTCATGTGGCCGGCATGACTGCATGGAGCGCTGTTACCTTCCCGCCGGAGTGGTACCTATTGATCTACTCACATTTGCATGTTTTCGAACTGCTAGGTTGGCAGAAGCTAGGGCTGACAGCGGAAGCTCACGCCGCTCCCCAGAATCGAACCTGCATTGTTACTATCCTCAATTATGCCAATCTAGAGAGTTCTGCTCATCAGTCCTGAGACCAACAAGGCTGACTGCTTTATAGTGGAAAATACGCAAAGAACTAAGTATGGACAACTCTGTTTTGGTCTGCTTCGCATTGACCTCTTTGAAAAATAAATGAATATTTAGTAAAATACACATTGAAATGTGCATTCTATTTCAAAATACATGTATTTCTTGTTATACTTAAACTGCCAAGAATTGTGTGCTGATACAGGAAAAATGGAAAATTCTAGTAGTCAAATTTCATTCTTTACATTACTCAAGAGGTACAGATTAAAACATTTGCAAAATAATGGAATTCTGAAGAATCCCTTTAGGGGACATATTCCTCCCTCTGGAAGATTGTAATATAAATGTAGAAAGATCTTCTTTTAAAAATCTGAAATTATTTCAGTGTCTACTGCATTCATTCAGCTTCAAAAGGTGGTTTAAGAAATAACAGAGAAATCAGTAATTCATAAATTATGATCACAATGTGTCAAAATACTGTACAATCTATCTAAATGTGTTGCCAGACAGCTAAAAAGGAGATATACAAGATGGGTTTTTTTCTCTCCAGATAATAGTATGATTCTGTGGGAACAAAGATATTTTTCCTAGCGGAAATTCTCTAAGCTAGAATACTCCACAGGTGCTCAGCTGTAGGTTGGTTTTCTTTGGAGTTGTTTTTTGAGTCTTTCAGAGAGAACTGAAGACTAGAAAAAATTAAGTACATTCAGGATAAAATAATCTGTATTTTTTTCCTTTTTTACAGCAGAGATTTAAACTGACCATGCTATTGTCTAGCAAAGACAATCCAAGACATAGCCAAGGATATATATGGATAGTTGCTCTCCATGAAAAATATTCTTATAGAATGAGACTTTTGAGATGATAAATTAAAACAGAAAAGTGTATTGATAAATTGATGCCTTTTACTTGATACGCCAGTATAAGTATAGAATGTTCAAACCACTCTAATTCTGTGTGGCATAATGGATCCTTAGTTGCAGGCCCGTAGCCAGGATTTTGTTTCGGGGGTGTGGGAATTTTTTTCAGGGGGGGTTTCGGGGGAGGGGCTGAGTTTCAGGGGGGGGGGCTGAGTCTGAGTGAAAGAGGGTCTACCCTAGCAAACCTTTTGTATCATTACCCCAATACCCCATGCATATGGGATAGATTGAGTATGGTGATCAGATCATGATATGAATAAATATAACAGTTTAAGTAATGCACCAGTAAGGCCTTTTCGCGAACCACCATGAGAATTTCGGGGGGGGGGGGCTGAAGCCCCCCGAGCGCCCCCCCCCCCCGGCTACATGCCTGCTTAGTTGTATTACTTGAAGTTCTGTCCTGTGCTACAGCCAACAAGGACTGTCCTGTGTTGTAAGGAAATATTAGAGTATATCTATACTGACCGATAGCTCAGTTTTGAACTGGCATAGAAGAATGCTGTTTAGTGTGTGAATAATAAGATTAGAAGTCCTGGAATTGCTTCAGGGTATAGATAGTGATTACACTCACTGCTGAATATGACCTTGAACCGGTTTGAGGATCCACAGAATCCATGGTTTGCCATTGAGAATACATTAAATGACTTAAAGAGATGAAAACGCTTCATATGATTTTTACAACCTTATTTTATCGTAGAAAATGGTTGTAGTCGTTATTGTTATTATTATTATTATTATTATTATTATTATTATTATTATTATGTATACTCCACTTTTTCTATCCACAAAGAGACTCAAAGTGTTGAGATTACATTAAAATCATTTCAGTACAATTTAAAATCCACACATATATAAGCATTAAAACGGAATTAAATATCACTTGAAGAACAACAGGGAGGGAGACATTCTGGCTTTCCTGTGCAGGGAGTTCCAGAGTCAAGGAGCAGCCACTGAGAAGGCCCTCTCTGTGTTCTCACCAATGGAGCTTGAGATGGAGGTGGGACTGAAAAAAGGGCCTCTCTTGAAGATCTCAGGGCCTGCGAAAGTTCATACAAGGGGATGCAACCAGCCAAATACCCTGGACTTGAATCACCTAGGGCTTTAAAGGTCATAGCCAGCACTTTGAATTGTGTCTGGAAACAGACTGGCAGCCAGTGGAGCTGCTGCAACAGGGGGGCTGTCCTCTCCCTGTAGCTAGCCCCAGTTAGCAACCTGGCTGCAACTCTTTGGACCAGCTGAAGTTTCCAAGCACTCTTCAGAGGCAGCCTCACATAGAGTGCATTTCAGTAATCCAGATGGGATGTAACTAAGGCATGTATTACCGTGGCCAGATCTGGCTACGGTGATACATGCATGATTTATTTGTGCACAAGTTTTAATTGTGCAAAGGCCCACTTGGTCACCCCAGATACCTGGGTCTCCAGGTTCAGTGCTGAATGCAGGAGGCTCCCCAAGCTGCAGACTTGTGTCTTCAGCGGGAGTGTGACCACATCCAGCACAGACTGGATCCCTATTTCCTGGTTTGCCTTCTGATTCACCAGAAGCACCTCTGTCTTGTTTGGATTAAGTTTCAATTTGTTTGCCCTCATCTGGTCGATTACTGATGACAGACACTTATTTAGGGTCAGGGCAACTTCCTTGTCTTTAATTGAGAAGGAGTAGTAGAGTGTCATCTGAATATAGGTGGAATCACACTGCAAAACTCTGGATGACCTCTCCCAGTGGTGATGGTTATGTGGTTATGGGCTAATAGTCTTTTATTTACCTTGGACTGCTTCAATGAACTGGAAGGAGGAAGGGGACTGAAAAGGAAAATGTAATTTGTATTGTTGAAGGCTTTCATGGCCGGAATCACTGGGTTGTTGTCAGTTTTTTCGGGCTATATGGCCATGGTCTAGAGGCATTTTCTCCTGATGTTTCGCCTGCATCTATGGCAAGCATCCTCAGAGGTAGTGAGACCTCACTACCTCTGAGGATGCTTGCCATAGATGAAGGCGAAACGTCAGGAGAAAATGCCTCTAGACCATGGCCATATAGCCCGAAAAAACCTACAACAACCCAGAAAATGTAATTGTTGTTTACTTCTTTGTACTCTCTAGAGTGTTTAGTAATTTTGAAAACATTTTTTTGCTTGTGTATTATTTCTTAATTTTCCCTTCTGTTATTTGGTTCAATTTGTTCATGAAATGTGATAAATAGTAATTAAATGAAAAAAAAAAAGGAGTTGGACAGGGTCTGGTTTCTTGTTGTTGTTATTTTTAGTGATTGTCATGAATTCTCAATCTGCTCTGACATCATTCTTGACTTTATCCCTCATCCTCTGATACTCTTCAGCAAACCTGGGTATTAGTCAATGATCAAGCAGGAAACCAGAAAAAAATCTGAAACCAACAATCGTTCCATAGTAAATGTGGTTTGAAAGAACCATGGCAATGTACATAGATATTAATTAATGCCTTCATTGCTTCTGGCAGTGTCATGGGGCAGCTTGAAAAGTTGGTTAATGAGAATAGGAACTGGAAGCATATTGCTTGCTTCCTTTTCCTAGATCTTTTGAAGGAGCCATATGTATGATAAGAAAGCTGACATTTCAGAGAGGCTGCTTGGAATATTTATAACGAACTAGAGACATAGAATCCCAGACAGATCTCAGACAGCTGCTCTCTTATTGACACAATAGTTTTAGCCATGACTAATAAAATTTTCAGAAAACACTCTGCTTTGGAAGGGTTTGCAATTACTTTTGACATTTCATTTGAGTTTATACTCCATGTCATGGTCTTTCTTCTATCATGCAGGCATCTAACACACACACAGAGCCAGTAGTTAAAGTAAACCTTCAGTTTCAAGTCTGATTTTGCAACTGACATTTATTAGATTTGATAATTTAAACATTTTGAAACTGTAAGAATTGCCAGGTTTGGGAATTTTAGTTTTTGAAACAAAACATTTGGTGTTTCTGAGTATTTCTGCTTGTGTGATTGATATGTTAATTTAATTAGCCTCCTTATAGGAACTGAGTGGTTAACAAGTTCCATAAAACACAGTTAAAATACAGACTATAAATATCAAAGATCTAAAATAATAAATGCATATCTAGAACTACAAATTACACAAAGTGCCTATTAAAATATAATAAAGGGAACACAAGTTAGAGTAAAATACATGTCAAATACTTGCTTATTCCAAGAAAGACTATAAATAGACACAAACACAACTGGATTTTTGAAAGTTTCATAACTAGAGAAAGTTCTGTCTTGCGAAATAGCTATATTACTATGAGACACCCTAAGTAGAGCTTTCCTACCTGTTCCTAGTAGCTGGATAGGATTTTATTGGATAATGTGATCGTTTCAGAATCAAGATAAGCCATTTAAAGCTGTGTGCATCCTAATGCTAACACTTTGAATTGGACTCCAGAACTCACTAGCAGCCAATTTCAAAATGGGTAGAATACAGCTCTGTGGTCTTCTCAATACTGTGCCTGTCTGTAGCCTCCACACTGTAATCAAGGGAAATTTTATGTAAGTACATTAAGGTACAAGTTGAGTATCTCTTAAGCAAAACGATTGGGACCAGAAGTATGGCATATTTTGGGTTTTTTTTTCAATACTTGCATATACATAATGAGATATCTTGGAGATGGGACTCAAGTCGAAATATGAAATTGAGTATGATTTGTACGTTGATCCATTGTAAAGAAAAGGTCTCACTATCCCAGCTACCCACATGGCCAATTTCAGATTTTGGAATTCCATATAAGGGATACTTAATTTGTAGTGCAATTAGGAATTTACCAGGGCATATAAAAACAGTTGTAGCTGGATGGTCAGCCTTTTAATTCCATAAGAACACCAAACCACTGCAGCCATCTCTCTCCCCCTAAGCTTTACCCAGATGGTTTTTTCCCCCATATAAGATAATTTATAGACATACTAGCTGTCCCCTGCCATGTGTTGCTGTGGCCCAGTCTGTTGATATGGAAAATAAAGTAATGAGAAAGTGTTGGTTTCTAATATATGTAATTCCTTTATGCTTGTGAGTAAACAGTATTTCTTGTTGTTTCTTTGTCAGTGTTGATGTGGAGAGTGTCTGGTTTGCCTACTCTGGAATATGCAACATATCATAGTCCTTCTTGAAGGGTCTCTTTCAAATCTATGATACTATATCTGTGTGTGTGTGTGAGAATCATATCTATCTATCTATATTTATGACTGGATGGCTCTTTGCCAGGAGGGCTTTGATTACATTTCCTTGCCCTGGTGAAGAGAGTTGGACTGGATGGCCTTAAGTATTTTCTGTTGGTCATGGGGTTCTGTGTGGGAAGTTTGCCCCATTTCTGTCATTTGTGGGTTTCAGAATGCTCTTTAATTGTAGTGAACTATAAATCCCAGTAACTACAAATCCCAAATGTCAAGGTCTATTTCCTCCAAACTCCATCTTTGTTCATATTTAGGCATATGGAATTTTTGTGTCAAGTTTGGTCCAGATCCATCATTGTTTGAGTCCACAGTGCTCTCTGAATGTAGGTGAACTACAACTCCCAATCTCAAGGTCAATGCCCACCAAACCCTTCCAGTGTGTTCTGTTGGTCATGGAAGTCCTGTATGCCATGTTTGGTTGAATTCCATCATTGGTGGAGTTCAGAATGCTCTTTGATTGTAGGTAAACTATTAATCCCAGCAACAACAATTCCCAAATGACAAAATCAATTTTTTTGAGTGGAGGACATAAATTGGACTGTTAGGTGTCTTGTGTCCAAATTTCGTGTCAATTTCCCCAGTGGTTTTTGAATTCTGATGGTAACACGAACTAACATTACATTTTTATTTATATAGATAACGATGTTTGAAGTTACACCATCTGTGTTTTTGTGTTCCTCCAAATATGAGTAAGTGAGAAAGCTTTGGGAGGATTTATAAAAGAAATATGGGTAGACACATTCAATTTAAAATTATCATTACTATTAAAATTGGATGAGTTAGGAAATGCCTTTTCCTCCAAATCCAGAAAACAATACATGGAATATAATTAGAGATGGAAAGTAGACTTTTTGAATGAACAAGAAGTCTAAATTTACCTTTGTCAAGGAATTATTTATAAAAATTGGTATCCTTTCTTATATTTTGGAATAATAAAATATAGGACTATACATGTTTGTATGCTTTGTTGAAACATCTAAAAATTATAGCAATTGATTTTATAATTTAATTCTTAAATTCCCTAATAAAAAAGGGAAAAAAGAAAATTTCTGTAGTGCACAATTCCTTATTTCTCTGTATGTGTGCATTTTTTGAAACTATGTGTTTGCTTTTTGTATATAGCTTCTCATTCAGTGCTTGAAGAAACAAATTGTTACATCTTGGAAAGTTTCTTTATTTGTGATGGAATGTTTTGCTTTATATATTTTGTCTTACAGGTTCTTCGGTGAAATTCTTGATGATGTCTGCATCATTTGCCATTAGCAATGTTTGCAAAGACTGAATGTAGCATCTTGGAAGTAAGATACCTCTAATTAGCTCCCTTCCATGTTTTCATTCAAATATAATTAAACTTTTAATCCCACAGTACGCCGACCATTAGTGGAATGTCTTATAATGAATGTTTTCACTTCTGTCTTTAATGTGCTGTGCCTAGCTGCCTTCCTAACATTTGAATATTAGAGGGAGAGGGAAACTCTCTTTGGCCTCCAGGGAAGAGAGGAGCACTGGGAATTCATAAGGAGATCAGCAATACTTTGTGTCTAACTAACTAGTTGTTTATTTTTTAAAAAAAATGAAAACATGCAATTGCAGGAGTTACATCTGTAACATTATTTATGCAAATTTCAGTGAGGCTAATAATAATAATAATAATAATAATAATAATAATAATAATAATAATAATGCCAGTGCGGTTTTCTGGCTTTGTATATTTCTGCCGCATGTGTGATGGTTCATTTGTATTTTGATTCTGTCCAGAATCAGCAGCATCCACCGTGGTCCTTTTTATCCTGGGCATCAACCAAGCCAGTATAGACTTTGTTTTGGTTTGCTTCTCCATAGTGCTAATGGGTTAGGCGCTCTTGGTTCCACTCCTCAGCTGAGACCTCTCTGGCTTGGTTGGACCTGCAAGTAGTTACACTACCGCCAGCACAGCTCTCAGCATCCTTGGGGCAGTTAAGCCCCCCACCATGACAAGGTGGCACCCATGGGGGGTATAAACCAGTACAGGTGGTCCCAGTGGTGCACTGGGTGGTGTGCCAAAAGATCTCAGCCGGCATTTGGAAACAATAAACATCGACAAAATCATGATCTGTCAACTCCAAAAGGCAACCTTACTTGGATCTGCACTCAGCATTCGAAAATACATCACACAGTCCTAGACGCTTGGGAAGTGTTCGACTTGTGATTTTTTGATACGAAATCCAGCATACAGATCTTGTTTGCTGTGACATACTGTGCTTTTGTGTCAATAAATAATAGTAATAATAGTAGTAGTAATTTTATTTTTGTACCCTGCCTCCATCTCCCCGAAGGGACTCAGGGTGGCTTACATATGGTACAATGTGCCTGGAACAATGCATAAAATAAACACACAATATAATAAAAGATTTATATATAAAACAATGATTTAAACTCAAAACAGTGCCCAATAACTTGCGGTGAGAACTATTGTAAAACATGACCAACCATAACCAGGAACAGGGGAATAGGATAGTGCAAGTTGTAGCTCATGAACTAGCGCATGGGATGAAAGTGCATCTGAAATTATACATCTGAAATACATCTGAAATTATACTATGATATGTATGTGTGTGTGATTTTCAAGAAATAACATAAATTTAACATAATAAAGGGGCATAGAGAACCCTTGACTCACCGGATGTTTTGGACTGCATCTTCTATAACCGTTTATCATTGGCCATGCTGGCAGAGTTTCTGGAAGCTAGCCGAAAATATCTGGCAAGCCAATAGTTCTCTACTCTTGATTTACAATTCATAAAGAGCAGTTGTGGAAAGTGCAAATGTGATCTGTGTCTTGTTTTTGAAGGGCAAAATGAATGTGAAGAATTAAAATCAGAAATATACTTGACAAAATGATGGTAGTTGTGGAAGCCTGCATGTGCACACAGCCACCCAGTTATGGTCTCCCAGCCACTGTGGAGATGGAGGTTCCTACCACCCAGTGGCACTAAACATGCTTTAGTCTCACTGGGTAGTCAATCTTCCTGCCCCCCTCCCCCGGCTCCCTCCTCTCCCTGCTCCCTAACCAGATTAACTTGTTTCTCTGGCTGGCATCACTGCAGGTAGAGAAAGGTGGGGTATAAATAAGGTAAATAAACCCTGGGTCCACAGGCTTCTCAAGCCTGGAAAACATGGGGTGGCAGTAGAGACAGTTGTGGTCAGTTCTGCTTGAGAATCAGCCGAAGTATTCCCACAGGCCCAAGTTGAGGAATAGTCTGAATTCAGCGCCAGAAATCAGATTTCCCCCAACTTTGGGTATAGTAGGCCAAGGTGAATTAAGTTGGCCTTGCCTTAAATTACTCTGGAACAGTAATGTTTGGTTGCCACTGAGATGAACTGGCTCTACACTGACCTATGTTCAGCCAAGATGTGCCCTTAGCCTGAACTTGTCAGTTGTGATTGTTATGGGGGAATAGATGAGAAGACGTACTTCAGCAGTGTATTAGAAAGGTAATGTTTTAACTCCATATTCTCAGTTGGTATACTTGCAAACAGGCTAAAAATCACAATACCTTATTTTATAGTGTGATTAAGAAAAAGAGCTTTACCTGGCTAAAGTAACTGACTTGGACTTAGATCTCATTCCTTTAACACAGTGTTTCTCAACCTTCATAATTCCACGACCCCTTAATCCAGTTCCTCATGTTGTGGTGACCCCCAACCAGAACATTATTTTCATTGCCAGTTCATAACTAATTTTGCTACTGTTATGAATTGCCATGTAAATATCCAATATGCAGGATGTATTTTCACTTACTGGACCAAATCTGGCACAAATACCCCATACACCCAAATTTGAATACTGGTGGGATTGGGTGTGTGTGTGTGATTTTGTCATTTGGGAGTTGCTGAGATTTGTAGTTCACCCTACAATCAAAGAGCATTCTGAGCATTCCAATGATGGAATTGAACCAAACTTGGCACACAGAACTCCCATGACCAAGAGAAAATATTGGAAGGGTTTGGTGGGCATTGACATTGAGTTTTGGAGTTGTAGTTCACCTACATCCAGAGAGCACAGTGGACTCAAACAATGATAGATCTGGACCAAACTTGACATGAATACTCAATTTGCCAAAATGTGAACACTGGTGGAGTTTGGAGAAAATAGACCTTGCCATTTGGGAGTTGTAGTTGCTGGGATTTATAATTCACCTACAATCAAAGAGCATTCTGAACCCCACCAATGAGCAAATTGGGCCAAACTTCCCACACAGCACCCCCATGACCAACAGAAAATACTGTGTTTGTGGATGGTCTTTGGCAACCCCTCTGACATCCCCTCACGACCCCCCAGGGGTCCCGACCCTCAGGTTGAGAAACACTGCTTTAACATGAGGATGTGAATTATGAACATGTAACGATTGCAGGGTTTTTTTGTTTATGCTTTTTACATTTCTACGTAACCAAATGTTTAAATCAATAAATTCAGATTTAGTAAATATTCATTGACGATATAGATATTGATACTGAAATGCATAGGTGTGATTTTTTTTCTGTAAACTTGATTTTATTACAAAATGTATTTTATTCTAGAGATTGGGAACTGAGATGGTGAATTACATGCTTATTTATTTATTTATCATGCTCAATAAATATTTCATTCTTTTTTATGCATACTTGATAAATGTTACTTTACTGGAAACTATTCCCATTTTAAATGATGGCTTTACTTGATCAACTGCACTGGCTGGTGCTTAGGATGTTTTATTATACTTGGCATGGTAAAGCTTTCAGTTAGATAAAGCCTTGTCAGCAATAAGAATGCCAAAACTAGAAAGACATATATAAGCTACTGAGCTGTTTCTACTGCAGTCCCTGAGACAGCCCAGGATCAGAAGCTCTGTTAGGCATAGCACAAATGGAGAGTTAGTATTATTTATAAATGTCCCACTAATTTGGAAACAACAAGAAATGGTTTGATCTGAGAAAGATGGTCTCCCTTATAGTACACTTTGCTAATTAAAGTGGTTGGAAAGTTTACAAGTTAGCACAATTTCTTACAGAATCTTTTTACTGAGGGAAACAAAGGAAGAAGATGAGCCATTAAAATGTTGAATGCTACAAATGCTGACAAAAGCAGAAGTTTAAGCAGTTTGGTTCCAACTTATTCTAAACATTATAATTATTCATGCATATGGTAGACTTTTCTATTTAACTTATCATTGTCACTTCTGACTATTTTTTTCAGGCACTTAATATTATGTATATAAAAAGCAGGCATGCTAAAATCCCCCAAAATCCGAAATCTGAAAATTTCTGGCCCTCCAAGTATTTTGGATAGGAGATTCAGCTTGTAAAAATATGGAGCTCTAGAAAGTGTAGGAAAAAAAATGTGCTTAAGGATCATATCTGTAAAACGGACACACACAATTATCAAAATGCAAATGTTATATTAGGAAATATAAATACAAAACATTTGAGCACTGAAAATGTATTTAAAATATCCTCTTCAGAAATCAAATGCTTTAAAAACATGTGAATTTTATTCTATTCTGAGGGATTTTAATAATGATTTTTATCCCTTCTGGGAAGGGAAAACTTTAATGAGCAGACAAGCTAAACAAAGTTCAAACAAGACATATGTGAGAATTAATGCTTTCAGTACCTTGGGTTAAAGAGTTCTGCTCCTTTATAAAGCAAATGATGTTTTTGGCTTCTCAGAGTCAATTATCTCTGATTACTAGTTCTTGAGGACTGTGCATTACATCCTACTAATGAACCTCCAAGGATATCCAGGTAACTTGGCTCTTCTGATGTGCCTTTGGGGAGTGACCAATTATCTCATTTCTGTCTGCTCCATCCACAGTGTTGCCCCTATGATGTACTTTCCCCCCTTCCTAAACTGAAAGCCTAACCCCACTGTGCATCCTTGTTGGGCTTCTCTCAGTTACACTTTTTTCTATTCCTATCTCATCCAGGGTTTTATCATTTTACCTCGTCCATTTGGCCTGCCCATTGTGTTCAATTTTATATTATGTCAATTTACTTTATTTGTTTTGCTTTTGTATGTATTTTATTGTATGTATTTTATTCTGATGTAATTTTTATTGCGTGTGGATGGGCGACACTTCTCCCGCCTTAAGAACCAGAGACGACACTGACACATGGATGGAGTAAAACATGGCCACAACTTAATTTATTGTTTACAGGAACAAGGGGTTGGCTGCCAGTCATGGGTTCTGGATCAAAATCGATCAGGCCGCTGCTGACCGACACAAGATGAGACCAACAGGGGCCCACTGGCACAATACCGGGCAACGAAAACGGTACTCCTGGGAACAGCCGTACCTTCCCTCCCTGGCCAGTAGGGGAGGGGCAGAAACCAGATCCAGGGCCCATGCCACATGCCAACACAAGTATGATGAACAGATAATAACCAAAAAACTGCAATACTATACAACAACATGAAACATGCAGGGTGGGTGGGAGGACAACTCGAAGCAGGTCTGGGCCTGCCTGGCCCAGCACAGCCTATATAAGGCTGCTGGGCGAGGGAGAGGCCGGCCACTTAGCCCCTTAAAGGTACTGGGTGGGGCCGGCCACTGATTGGCCTGCTGACCAGGCGGCGGGAAAGCTCCCAGCCACGCAGGAGGCTTCTGGGAAGGAGAAGCCCCCTGCTCCCCACGTGGCCGGCGGGAGAGTGCCCCCCACTGCAACAGGCCTTGCCCAGTAAGTTGGGCAATGCATTTGTCTGCATTTTGTATTTTATTCAGCTGTATTGTATCTTTGGGCTTGGCCTCATGTTAGCCACCCCGAGTCCCCTTTGGGAGATGGTGGTGGGGTATAAATAAAGATGATGATGATTATTATTATTACAATTATTGGACATGGAGTTAGACACTTTCTCTAGATCTTGCTGTTTTCACCATCTATAGTATTCTTTCCTTACTGCAGTTCTCCATACACCTCAATTGTCTTTCTCAAGGAGTTGGTAAACACATTGGGCAAGTTTTTTAACATCACTGTGGGCTGCAGTAGGAGAAGAAGGGGAAGAAAATCTCCTTTCCCCAGTGATTAGATACAGAAATACACTATTGGATTTTGGGTTGTGTACTGGATTGGAGTGACATTTAGACTGATCAGAGAAGTCTTAAGCATTTGTACTGACTGTTCCATTATGTCAAACTATCAAACTGGAGGCAATGTCTTACATAAATTGTGGTTCATCAGATCAGGAGAAATCAACAGGAATGTGCAACCCTCTCTGGTCCTTGGTATTAACTACTATCACTTTTTAAAAGATATCTTGTGTTACTACATGTTTCCTGAGATAGGACTATAAACATTTGATGCAGTAACAAGGCTGCATTCACTCTATCCTGAAAAGGGAAGGGCATTCCTCAATATACTTTACTACACTTTAAATACTGAGAGCAAGTGATAGGTTCAAGTTTTTCATAACAATCGATAGAAAAGCAAGTGTGTTTGTTTTAAAGTAGCACCTTGGGGTTTACTTCCCTTGGGTAAATCTAAAAGAAAGATGAATTTTGGATTCTGTAACCCTCCTCCAGCTCCTGAGATAATTCTGTCTCTTATTTAAATAAGAATAAAAAATCCTCTCTTTTTTTTGGCATACATTGTTTTTTGTTTTGCCCCCAAGCTGTTGTTTTTAAACAGTGAGCTTTTAATACAGAAAAAAAATCAGTCTTCTTTCAGCTTCCAAACCTCAGAATGGGTGAAATCTTTTTGGGGGTAAAGTTTCTCTTGTTGATGATGACATGTTGGAGATAGCTTCAGGTTTCTTCTCTTTGTTGCAAAAAGGAGTCACGTGCTGGAGGGCAGACAAGCAAAAACCCCTGCATTTAAATGTATGAAAAATGTCCCTGTATCATTACTTTGATTAGAACTATAATTTACACTATTGCCAAAAGGAAATATCTGACAACTCCAAAATATAATGTGTAATTGACATCCAAGACCAAAGAAAGAAGCTGATGACTAGTGTTAAGGCAGTCAAATCTTTGCTTTAAAAGGAAATGTTTAAACATTGACTCTGAGACTGAAAAGTAGAAGTTTTATATTTTAATAGTTTTATGATCCCTTTATATGCCTGTCTATTGCATTGATGTATTACATTTTATGTTGCCGAGTATGCGGCATTAAATATTGCCACTTTGTACGCCACTCTGAGTACTTTGTAAGGGTGAGAAGAGCAGGATATAAATATAGTAAATAACTAAGTAAGTTAGAACAAAAATTAGAACACATAAAAAGTGCAAGAACTAGAACTACTACATAAAAAACATAAGACCCAAAAGGCAACAGTCCCTCTTTTTAAAGGTTGTTTCATTGGCTAGAGGTCCCATTGAATCTGACTTGGGATCTCTTCACATGGCCCCTGGGAAATGTCAGTCATGTGGGGTGCCTTGTGGTGCTCCACTCATCCTCCCTCCTTCCTACATCACATGGTGAGGATGGGACAAGTCACGTTGGTGTCCTGTCCCCATCAGATGGGTGAAAAGGCCGAAAGAAATCCTATGGAGCTACCCAAAATGCACTTTTCTCTCCTTCGTGGCAGGGGAGGCATCTTGCGACACTTCTTCTCCAACCACACAACCTCTGAGGATGCCTGCCATAGATGCAGGTGAAACGTTAGGAGACAATGCTTCTATAACATGGCCATATAGCCAGAAAAACCTGCATTTTCCCCTCCACTTCGGGTGGAATGGGAAGTGGGACTGAGTCAGCTTCATTTGATGATGCTTGGCAAACTCCATCCAGAAGAGGAAAATGGGGCCATAAAAACCTCAATGTGACGAGGTCACTGAAGTGAAATGTTAAGGCAAATCAGAACAAATCTCTGACAAATTTTCAGGGAAGGAAAAGGTAGAATTTCAGAAATTGCTAACAAAGTTCCTTTGACCAACTCTACACATCCTTGCTTTGCTAATGTATTTCAGCTACAGAAAATCTGGAAGCTCCTGTTTAGGGAAAGCATCCCAAGAATTTTGAGAGGTAAAAACAGAACCAGGAAAGGCCATACAGACTTTTTATTGAGGTTCTGATGCCATGGAGAATGAGAGGTGTTGATAAATGCCTTTCTGTGTCTCCAAGCTTTCTAAGTCCAGGAAACACAGGATGATTCTATAAACTGTTGTGGCCAAAATTGACCTGGAACTGACCCAACTGTTTTATATGTGTCCAAAATTTTAAATTGCTCCAAATTCTAGGGTAGAATTTGAAGCAACCTGTAACTTTGAATAATATAAGTTAAGGCCATTACTCATGAGGTGGCCTTCCCTATCTTACCACGAATCAGCTCCATATGCAGTTTGGCAGCCATGGAGTTGATTCACGTGCACTTCACAGCAAGGGATCAGTGTTGCCCTTCCTGCCAAACAGTACTTGTGCCTCACTAAACTACAGTGGCTACATAGCATTGAGCTATTGCAGTTAAAGTCCGACATCCTATAAATCACAAAGGGAGTGAATTTGAGAAGCTATTCTGGATATTATGCTCCAGAGTCTTTTGGGTGCTGAGAAAGATGATGACAAAAGAGGCTGCTTTGCTTAAAAGCTCACCAGTTCATTTTAACTTTTATGTTTTTATAGTTTTACAGTATTTAATATGTCATACATTTTTATGGTTAAGGATATTGTGTTTGATTTCTTAATTTCTGGGCAAATGAAATGGATTCAAAGCAGAATGGAACTAAATTGATATTCTGCCTCCCTAAGTAATTTTTCTTTGTCTAGGAGGATAAGAAAAACCTATTTCACTTCATATAAAGGAAGCTAAAAAGCCTTGTGCTTCTGTCCCTTTCATGTCCACAGAGGCCTGAGGGTAAAATTTTCACAACAAAAGTTCTCACATCCCTCAAATATTGTATTCAGGTCAACAAATGGTAAAGTAAATACAAATGTGCTCCTTCTGATGAGCCAAATGCCAGGCTACACTTAACAATGGGCAATTTCTCTGTGCAAATGTCTCATAATCTCAGGGTTGTGGAGTGCCAGACCTTCTGTAGCCTCTAAAATGTTTCCAACATAATAATAAAGAAAACTGGCAAAGAAGGTCTCTTTTTGTCACGAAGAAAACTGATATCTGTGGCAAACTGAGACAGTTTTCCAATATAACTTGAACTGAACATTGATTGATTGATGGTCCCAATGAGCAATTCAGTATGAACTGCTGAGACGTATATCGTGTTCAAAGCATTTAAAAGCAACATTATTTCCCTTAATCTAGGGGACATATTTTGTCATCTCATTACACTAAAAATAATCATGTGAAAGATCACCTTGTAAAAAGATGCAGTAGTATAGCAATGGGACTGCCAATCCGAACAGTTATTTGTATGTGTGTGTGCAGACTTGGAGTTGGATTCAGATAGTGTTATACTTTGTAAATATGAATTTATAATTTCCATAAATGTCATTGGCTCTATGATACACACACACCAGTAAATCTGAGATATATATATCAGCAAATCTGGATTAAATCCTTTACTTCAAATAAATGGAATAATATGTCAAAATATTTGGTGATCTGAAAGCTTTGAATTTTACTTTCTTATACAGAACCAGTTAGTTTTCATTTTTTTCTGATCACCCAGAAAACTTTATTTGTTACCATTACTGAATTCCAGATGGGTAAGTCACCAAGTTACCATTAGTTTTTATATTGTGCTATTGGAAAATAAAGATGGATACTCTCTGTTCCCACCAGGTGACCAATTCACTTATTGCATCTTGAAAATAAAATACAAAAGACATTCTGAACAAATTCTTCTCAAGTTGTGGCACGGAACAGTGACCTATATGACCTTTCAATTTTTCTCTGCTCATGCTGATTCATCCTGAATGGGCTGCTAGCTATCTCCATGACATAAAGCGCCTTTGGTGTGTGTTGCAAGGGCTTTTCCCCTGCTTTATGTTCAATTTGCCCTACTTTGGTGTTTTTTAGCCAGAGTCATTTATTTATTTATTTATTTGAAACATTTATATTCTACCCTTCTCATCCTGAAGGGGACTTGGGGTGGAGTACAGCATATATATGGCACCAGGCATGTAGCCGGGGGGGGGGGGCTTGGGGAGCTTCAGCCCCCCCCCCCCCGAAATTCTCATGGTGGTCTGCAAGAAGGCCTTACTTATTTAAGCTGTTATGTTTACTCATATCATGATCTGATCACCATGCTCAATATATCCCATATGCATGGGGATATTGGGGTAACGATACAAAAGGTTTGCTAGGCTAGACCCTCTTTCACTCAGACTCGCCCCCCCCCCCCCCCCGAATCAAACTCAGCTCCCCCCGAAACAAAATCCTGGCTACAGGCCTGTATGGCACGCATTCCATGCTGGAACATAAAATAATTATAAATACAGACAAACACTAAAATCAGCAGAAGGAAAAGGGGTGGATCACACAGGCACTCTTTTCTGATATTTGCAGAGGTGTCTGCGATAGCCAAGAGCTCAGATAGAGCTCTGTGGCTGGCTAGGAGTGGCAATGACAAGGTGGAGGTGAGACACTGGCCACCCAAATGGAGTGGGTGCACTGCTGTGCTGTGTAGAAAATGGTCCTGGATATGATACAAATGTGCAGAATTTGGGGCTGCTACCAGACAGATTTACACTGTGTAGATTGGCCCTTTGTTAGCTGATACACCCAATAGTGAGTCTGAGGCAGGCAGCCCATTCTCATTCAACTGAAAAGTAGGGCATAACAGCCACAATTGTTACAAAGAAACAAAAATGACTTAATTCTAGATCAATACTGCAAAAACTAAACATTTGAAAAATGAGTTACTTTCCAGCTGTGAGTGATATAGAACACTGTTTGGTTCTGATTGTTCAGTTTCTGCATTTTGTGTATAAACTAAGCTGTGGAAGAAAGCTTCACTCAACTCAATCAGGCTTGTGTAGGATTCCAGTGTGAGTCAAAGGAATAATTAACTAAGCTAATTAGTAATACTGGAGAATTTCATAATTAGAATTTCATTCAACCTTAACTTTTCAAATGCTTCCCCATATTTGATGATCCCCATTAAACTTTGCACTTCCTCTGACAGATGCTAGAAAGATGTCTAGAGTTCTCTGAAAGTTGTAGGGTCATTACCTGAAGGGGGGTTATGCTTAAAGTTCATCACCACTGCTTAGAGAGTGCAAACAGCCAGAAGTAAATGTTCCCAGAGCTTGCAAGTTTGCCTTTCTTCAGTAACGGATATGGATTAACATTTGATTTTGCTGTCACAATATCTAATTAACCTTGAGGAAAAGGATGCATTGGATTGAAGATCTGGATGGTATCAGAAAGGCAATGTTAAGAAAGCCAATGGGAGAAATTTCATCTTCCAGGATGTTCTGTTACTGACCTTGGAATAGCCATTCATGAAACAGTTGAATGACAACTTATCAAGAAGCTTGGTTCTATTACCTGTGACATGAATTATAGTAATTGGTGTGTATCCCCTACAGAAATGAATTAGCCTATCTGTCCAAGGATTTTTATGTTATTACCAAGACTGGCTTCTCAATGACCACTTTAATGATTTTACATCCATTCATTCTTAACGTAAATGTCAGTGTGAATTTCACTTCCCTCTGACCTCATTGCTTACAGCTCCCTCCTGCATGTTCTCAATTGTAGTTACACATAACTCCTAAGAATAATACATCATGCAACTGATATAATGGGCCCTACTGCATGGAAGCCTAGTCATTAAGAAGTCAGTAGCTTTTTTTTTTGGTGGAGGGGGAGGTGGTTACTGTGCTGTCGCGCGCTGGGCCTGTGACAACAACTGTTTATAGGACGTGCTTTTTGTATGCCCAACAGGACGCCGGGGTGCCTCAGCTAAAGGGTCCCTTAGGTTTCCCAAAACAAAGTTCTGTAGAGGCTCAAAGTAAGTCCAACAAAGTTCTTTATTAAGGCTTAAATCTTTGAACAAATGAATAAAATGCCATATAATCTTGTAAAACTGGTAACTTTCTCGATCTGCTGACAAGGGGCAGGCAACTGGTTGATAAACCGTTCCTTTCCTCTTTAGGGAAACCTTCCGACCCCTCCTTGGGCAAACTTTCTTAACTCTGCTGGCATGATGCCTCAACTCCCGGCTCCAAGCTGCGTTATGGATAGCCCGAGTGGTCCCTTACCAGGCAATGCTTGCCTTAAATCTTTGAACAAATGAATAAAATGCCATATAATCTTGTAAAACTGCTATCTTTCTCAATCTGTCGACAAGGGACAGGCAACTGCTTAATAAACTGTTCCTTTCCTCTTTAGGGAAACCTTCTGACCCCTCCTTGGGCAAATCTTCTTAACCCTGCTGGCGTGAGTCCCCAACTCCCGGCTCCAAGCTGCGCTATGGATAGCCCGAGTGGTCACTTACCAGGCAATGGTTGCTGCAGATCTGGTGTTCTTTTAGTTTCTCCACAAAGGCTGTGGAACTGTAACTTTACTCTCCAGCAAAGCTGTAGAGGTTTTCTTTTCTCCCAGCAAAAGCTAGCTGTAGATCTGTGTCTTTGACCCCGGTAGAGCTGTAAGAAGCGAAGCTTTTTGCAGGTGGGGTAGAGAAAAGCCCACACATCCTACTGTAGGGCTCCAAACTGTGAGACTGAACTAAAAGTCCCCTTTTCCCTCCAAAACCTGGAGAAAGGGTCGGATCTAACGGCTCTAATGATGATTGATAGGCCGTTGGCCCTAAGATTGCAACCCGGGGAAAGCTACCCAATTGCAAAATGCAAGCTTGAACAGATTCATGCAAACTAAGAGTGCAAGAAAAGAAATTCAAATCTCCTGGCACAGCCATGCCAGCACAGTTACCGTAGCAGACTAATATGGGTACCTCTCTGGAAATTACTATCTGTCCATCATATCTCTCATGAGACATCCATTTAGGTAAAGTGCAAACTGTAGGCATTTTCATAAATATTGAATAGTGAAGATCAAGACACTAAAATGCTATATTGGTAATTCAGTTAAAATACATCGCAGTAAGTAATTACAGATGAGGTGGGATGAAAGATAATACAGTGAAACTAATTTGATAATGTTACCTCCTCTCATTTTTAAATATGTGTGTATGTACGTTTTTGCAGTTTCCTGATGTTCTCTACAACATCCACAGAATAAGACTAATTATAGATGCTATAAATTGTGGTCAGGATTTGAGGTGAAATACGTAGGAAGAAAAGGCAACTTTCAAACTGGGCCAGTCCCCAGAAGGGAGACCTGACTGGTAAGGGGGCAGTTACTTAACTGAGCTAAAAATATAAACATTAAAGGAGGGCTTCCATAGGGCAAACGGTGATGAAAACTGTTCAGTAATAAATCATCATCCAGAGCACCACTGGGAGGAACATGAATGGGTTAGGAGTCATAGGAAAGCTAGTATCAGAAGCTAAATGTTCATACAGGCTGCAGCAGTGATTGAAAGTCTAAATAATAGTGGAGATTGTAGTATAGCTTTGTTCTTTCTGCCAAATATAATGTTAACCAAGTGTCATGATGGCTGGTGAAAGTAGTGAAGGATGGAAGTTTTCACCTTGTCCTGCTCTACTCAATCAGTGCTATTTTTTCCCAATATTTTTAATTTAAAATTTTGACAATAAAATGCAGACACAAAAAGAAAATCAACAATATTTATGAATAGGTAAAGGTAAAGGTAAAGGTAGTCCCCTGACATTAAGTCCAGTCATGTCTGACTCTGGGGTGTGGTGCTCATCTCCATTTCTAAGCCAAAGAGCCAGCGTTGTCCGTAGACACCTCCAAGGTCATGTGGCCGGCATGACTGCATGGAGCGCCGTTACCTTCCCGCCGGAACGGTACCTATTGATCTACTCGCATTTGCATGTTTTCGAACTGCTAGGTTGGCAGAAGCTAGGGCTGACAGCGGTAGCTCACGCCGCTCCCTGGAATCGAACCTGCGACCTTTCAATCAACAAGCTCAGCAGCTCAGTGCTTTAACCCACTGCACCACCGGGGGCTCCATTTATGAATACATATTTATTTATTTACCATATTTATACCCTGCCCTTCTCAACCCTGAAGGGGATTCATGCCAGCTTTACAGATAGGCAACTATTAATGCCTTAAAAACAACATACAATTAAAATATACATTTTAATTAAGATTAAAATTAGTACACATTCAAACAGTTTAAAACATTACACTCATTATTAAAACCATGGGACTTCATTCTACAGGATAAGTCACGTTTTAGGGAGAGTTGGTTCTCCCTAAAGCTTTGCCACACCCTGTTTTGAAATTAAATGGAAGATTTTCCTGTCCCCATCACACGTAATCCTTTTCTCCACTTTCTTTAAGATTTATGCATTTGATTTGCCATTACACAGGAGACATATGTCTCTTCCCGATGTCTCCTCCCCCATGATTTCCCCTCAAAATCTTTCAACTACAGGAGAGTTAAAGCAATAGTCTTAAGGAATCATTTATTCTGGAGTCATTTGCCCTTCCAATTAAGCTGAGTTAAGGCACCATTTTAAAACAGTTATTTCAGTGGGAGCTGCACTGCCTTTTAAAAAAAATGTGTCAAAAGCCAATTGATAATATACTGCAAGTTGCTTCTGGTATAAGAGAATCAGCCATCTTCAAAGATGTTGCCCAGGGGATGCCTGGATGTGTTATCATCATGTGGGAGGCCAGAGGCAGCCCTAGGTAATTTTCAACAGTAAGCAAACAGTATTTTGCCCCCCACCCCCACCCCAACCAATCACTGATATATATTTTCTGTTTGTCGTGGGAGTTCTGTGTGCCATATTTGGTTCAATTCCATCATTGGTGGAGTTCAGAATGCTCTTTGATTGTAGGTGAACTATACATCCCAGTAACTACAACTCTCATATGCCAAGGTTTATTTTCCCCCAAAAGCACCTCAAGAGCGCCCCTGGGCAAAATCAACTATACTGCAAATGCTTACTTTGCGTAATGGGTTGAGCCGCCCCTGTGGGAGGCTTCTCTCATGCCCTTGCATGGGAAGCTGGGGCTGACAGAGAGGAGCTCAACCATCTCGTGGATTCAAGCCTCCGACTTTCAGGTCTTCAGGTCAGCAGTTCAGTTGGCACAAGGGTTTAATCCATTGCACCACTGCAGCTCCATACCACACTGCCTGAAGGAACATTAGCCCTTATATTTGACAAGTCATATGACCATTTCAAAATACAACACGGGTAAAAGACAAGGCAAAAAGGAAAGGACAGCAACCTCTATTTACAGTGAGAAACTTATTTTCCTGGTTCTTCTTTTGGGAAAAGTGCTCTTTTCTTGATAGACTTTTGCTAGTTCTTCAAAATCTTCTTCCAAAATTATCCTTCATTGGAAAGTTGCATACTTTTATTCCTAATGCATTACTGCAAGTAACCAACCCAATGGGAAATCCATTAATGAAGTAGAGCTTTTTTTGCTACCGATTTCAGTTGGCCTTGGCAGATTTCTAACTTTCATGATTCTATACAGCCCTTACCAAGTTCTTGATAATCTGCTTCTATCTCTCCTCAGAGATAAATCATTAGTTTTTAATATCCTTTTGCTTGCCAAAGAAAACCATAATGCTGATGTGATAAGAGTGTTAAAGTAGAGAAATAAAATGAAAGCTGTGCTAGATTTTGGCTAAGAAAATGTAAAAATGAGTTGGGGAGATATAATGAAACTCCCCTCCCCAACAGTTCAATTTTTTGTTAGTTGTTGGATGCTGATTCCCATTTGCATCCTTCCCTAGTATGTAGTTATAATATTGATAGGAAACAAAATGCTGACTTCTTACAGAGGCAATCCTGGAAAACAATGAGTCAATAGGGGTTGTTGTAGGTTTTTTCAGGCTGTATGGCCATGGTCTAGAGGCATTCTCTCCTGACATTTCGCCTGCATCTATTGCAAGCATCCTCAGAGGTAGTGAGGTTTGTTGGAACTAGGAAAAAGGGGTTTATATATCTGTGGAATGATCAGGGTGAGACAAAGGACTCTTGTCTGCTGGAGCTAGGTAATGTTTGAGGCAATAGGTAATGTTTCATCATTAGAACCATATGGAAAATTTACTTTCTTTGGACTATTATTATTATTATTATTATTAACTTTATTTGTACCCCGCTAGCATCTCCCGTAGGACTCGATGCGGCTTACAAAGGCCAAGGCCTCAAAACACAATACAGCAATACAACATACAACACTAAGCAAATTAAAACAGTAAGCAATACCGACAACAAATAATAACAATACATCAGGACACTATTAAAACTGGGCCAGGCCAAAGTGATGGGTACAAGAATTAAAAGTGCTGATGTGACAGGGATGGTGGGAGTTATAGGGTAGTGCAATATGCGGTGTGCAGCAATTTAAATCTAATAAAGTGCTTCTGGGACTTGTGTTGGGAGGTTCCTACTCTGGAAAGGCACAACGGAACAGCCAAGTCTTCAGGTTCTTTCTAAAGACTGCCAATGTAGGGGCCTGTCTAAGGTCTTTAATTGTAGTCTAAGGACTACAATTCCTAGGATCCCCAAGAGAGCATGACCGAAAAGTATATTTTCCAGACTTTTCTGTAATGCAAAATACACATTTTACATATTATGATTAGACTACAAATTGTGCTGCACAAGACTGTTCTAAAATCAAACCAGAAGCATGACTTCCTGATTCTTCTCTGATTGAATCTCTGTCTCATAGCCTCCTCCAACAATTGCCAGAAAAAAGAAGTCAGTTTCACAAAGAAAAGTCAGTTAGTTATCCAAAATACACCTCTTTACCCAATTTTACCTCAATCTCATTGTGATTCAATGTTTTAATGTAAGCAAGTGTCATTCTTCATAAAAGCTGGATCAGATTTCCATGTGAATTTTCATGATGCATTTGAGACAGTTTCATATAGCACTGTTTTTCTTTCTCTTTTTGTATCTCCTTTAAGTGTATTGCCTATTCATAAAACATCACCCTTGCTTTGAACTGCCTTTGTTTATTGTTATGTCAACATTGATCAAAATCTAAGGGCCTGGTTGACACTGTGATGTCATTGCCTGAATATCTGTGATTATCTATGAGAATAATTCAGGAATGGAAAAGAAGTCCTAACAAAGAAACAGGATATAGGTGAACAAAGGTTAGATGAGTAGATTGTAGAATGGATTATGCAATTCAGTTCAGAATTCAGAAAACCAAGTTTACAACAACCTTGGTGCATGTGTACCTATGAATTCTTTGACATGAGGCCACTTTTGGCAAATGCATACCCTCATGGTGATACTGGGGGTACATGAAACCCATGACATCAAATCTTTTTAGAACCTTACTTTTATCCCAGATGGGAATGTGTGGTGGCATCACTGTCTTTGTTGCAGAATTGAGATGCTCAACTATGAGCAGACCTTCAAGAAATCAACATGGTAACCTGGAGTACACCTTAGACAACTTGTTCTTGAAGCATAATTTAGCCAGAAAATGAATAGACATATTTACTATGATAGGGTAGCATCCTGCAACTGGTAGACATCTTCAAAAGTAGTAATCCATGCTTATGGGTGTTCCCTATGCTTAATCTGAGAAATGGAAAGCTTCAGACAAATACTTGGAACGGAGTGCTTCCTGATAGATTGCAGCAGATTTTATCAGGAATGGCTCCATTTTAATGGCAGTTTGGAACTGTGGACTTGCTCATAGTGAGACATTCTATCTGAGCAGTTCTACTTAACTTACAATTGTCTTATCCAACAGTTCAATCAGCTTTTGACAGCTTTTTGACAGCAACAATATGGTGAAGTAATGAACCAATTCAAAGAAATGATCAAAATTAAACCTAAGATTTGTGGTATGAACCTGTATGTCCACTTTCTATTTGTTGCTTGATCTCATTGAAAGTCACAACATTAAAATTAAGATATACTTATTTTCATAGTTTGTGAGTCAATGCAAACTTGGCATGACATTCTTAAACCTTTGCACAGGATGTTCTAAGCATAAATACCATAATGTACTGGAATCATTATGTCTAATACTGCATAACTAACTACATGATATACAACACATTTGAAGATTGGGATGTTACTTTTTTATCATCCAAGATAAAGGTTGACCATTCCTTATCCAGAATTCCAAAACCTGAAATATTCCAAAATTGTCTACATGGGTGGTTGACACAGGGCCTCATCACAAAGGCCAGGCAAAGCATCCCGCTTCGTGACTGACATCATGGCAAAAGGAGAGAGGGAGTGGGTGAATCTGTCATTTAGCGCAGTTCCTTCTTGGCAACACTTTCCCCATCACATGAGAGTAGTGTTGCCATCCATTGGAACCAGCACAGTACAGGAAGCCTCATCCAGCGATGCTTTCACCCCAGTTTGGGATGGGGCCTCTGCTGAAAGTCATATTAGGTCATGTGATGGCCGTTGTGGGGCTCCATAAATTACTCTGGGTGAAAGCAGTCTGATGTGGTCCATGGTGATGCCCTTGCTTTCTGAAAGTACACATTTTTTGTTTCATACACACAATTATTAAAAACATTATGTGTGGAGTGTATATAATATATACGTGAATTTCAAGTCCAGACCTGACTACCATCTCCAAGATATTATTTGAAATACAATTCTAGCAAATATCAGAAATCCAAAACACTTTTGTTCACAAGCATAAGGGATACACAACCTGAAATTATTTTTTAAATGGTTTGTGTCTGTAACTCTAAATAAAATTATTAATACACTAATAGACAACTCTTGAGAATCCAGAGGAAACTGAATGTAATATTTTGTTTGGTCGTGTTGTGAGAGAATTGGCCGTCTGCAAGGACGTTGCCCAGGGGATGCCTAGATGATTTTTGATGTTTTATCATCCTTGTGGGAGGCTTCTCTCATGTCCCCGCATGAGGAGCTGGAGCTAATAGAGGGAGCTCATCCGCCTCTCCCTGGATTCGAACCTGCGACCTGTCGATCTTCAGTCCTGCTGGCACAGTGCTTTAACCCACTGCGCCACCGGACAGGACAGGACAGGAGCCATCATTTGCCAGTAAAAATTCAGCACTCAGTTTTTAAATATGAATTAATGTTAACATATTTTGTTGAAGGAAGACATGACTTCAGAATAAGAGATGACATTTCAACGATGGATGCAAATAGCCCTACTGAGGAGAAGTGGATTATTTGCATGTGGAAGGCAAACAGGGTAGAGCCTCATAAGGGGCTTCTGTCTAATTTAAACTGTGAAAGAGTATTTTCTGATGCCTTTTTTTAAAAGAAAGAATAAGCAGCTGGATACTGACTCATCTTTGGACAGCCCCCATAAGTCTCTCAAAGTGCATTAAATACAAAGTAGTTGGATATGTTTGTAAAATTTGGATTTTTTCCCCCGGGAAAGCAAAAGTTAAACTTATATATCCCTTTTATCAGTTGGTAAATATTCTCAAGTGGCATCATTTCCAAATTTTGTGATGACTCCAGTAATAAATCAGGAATAGATGATTTCAGGACTACAAAATTCAACAAGAGATGATGAAAAAAATGGGCATGATTTAGTCATATTTGTATATAACATTATACTGACTAAAATAAAATGGAGGTGAGTCAGTCATTGCTCTAGTGTCTCACTGATTGAAGAATCTCCTCTAATTACTGTTTTTCTTCTATTCTAAGATGGCATTGATTGTAAGATGCCTGCTAATTTCAGTACCACCAACGGAAAAAAAATGTCAATTTTAGATATGTTTATATGAGGGAAAAGTGTGCCTTAGAGCTGAAAAAATACAGTAGGAATAAATCTGGATCTAACACTGTCTACTGAAATAGTATTGCATTGTCATTATGTAAATTTAAATTTTTGCAAGCTATCCCCAAGGAGAAAAAATGAAGCTAATTTTCCTCCTTTCTTTCTTTTTTGGTCTTCATATCTCAAATAGCTCAATTAAATATAATAAAACAAATAGATTTTGTATTCCCTAAAGGATTATGAAAATAATACAAAAACAGGCTCTTGATTTTCAATAAGCTCTTTTTCTCATACATTCCTCGGTATTGTTATTAAAACCATATAGTTTGATATAAAATTGTCAGATTCTGAAAGCCCTTGGAATTATAGGCAAACTCACAATAATCAATCACTGGAAACAAGTGATCTATTCCATCTTTCCACAAATCCTAAGAAGACAGTTCCAGAGTTTTCCTGCCAAACACCCCCATATATATCATTTCCCAATCCCATCCCCCTCTACTGGGCACATTTTGTTACCAAAGTGGCTTTCCTACAGTTTCGATTTCCCACAAGAACAGATGGTCTTATCTTATGGTATGCTCTCATTCATCTTCCCCAACCTCCCCTCTTCATAGTATAGAGGGACAAAGCAGCCAGATCCAGGTGGATAAGGCCATCCTAAAAGAAAATAATATAAGCAAAAAAATCCTGTCCCCCCTCCTTTTCTTACAAAAACATAAACTGTGACACAGACACAAGCAGTAAATCATACCAACATGATTCTTTTTGCATTAAATAAGTTGAATCATCCATTGCCCCTGGGGGCTTTTGTTAACCTAATTCAGAATTTCTCATTTAAGAAAGTTTAAGGGTTTAGTCATAAATCGCCTCACCAGCCTAAACAGGGTTTCCTCTCCTAATTGGCCTGACTGTCTTGCCCTTACACTTGTTCATATATCATCATCAAAGGTGATGACTCCGCAGATACATCTCCAGCTCATCCCCTGTTTGGGTATCAGCCAGCACATCAACAACTTAAATCTAGAAATAGTTTTCTAAGATCTGCAAAGACACTCACTGGAAAACCTCAGCAAGCAAGAGTCCAAAAGTGGCAGGCTCAAATCAAGAACCTCAACCAATGGCTGATACCAAATGAGACACTCCCTCCTGGGCACACAGAAGACTGGGCGACTTGGAAGGCGCTGAACAGACTGCGCTCCGGCACCACGAGATGCAGAGCCAACCTCAAGAAATGGGGCCACAAAGTGGAATCCACAACATGCGAGTGTGGAGAAGAGCAAACCAGTGACCACCTGCTGCAATGCACCCTGAGCCCTGCCACATGCACAATGGAGGACCTTCTTGCAGGAACACCAGAGGCACTCCAAGTGGCTAGATACTGGTCAAAGGACATTTAATCAACTACCAAGCTTGCAAATTTTGTATTTTGTCTGTCTGTTTGCTTTGTTCTGTTAGAAATGTAATACAATTGACTGGTTGCCCTGACACAACAAATAAATCATAGGGGATCATTTGTTATTGTCTTCCAAGCATAGAGCATCGGCACTGTGGCGCAGCTGGCTGGAAGTCAGCTGCCTTAAGATCACTACTGAGTTTGAAGCCAACCCGGTTTGGAGTGAGCTTACAACCAAATTGTGTAGCTTGCTGTCAAACTTTGCAGCCCGAAAAACAATTGCATCTGTCAAGTAGGAAATTTAGGTATCGCATATGTGGGGAGGCTACTTTAACTAACTTTAACTAATTTACGACGCCATCAAAAAAATCTCCAGCAAGCATGCAAAGAATGAGGAAATACTACTGTTTGTGATATTGCCTATATTGTAATTTGTTTTTATATGTTGTACACCGCCATGAGTCGCCCTAGGGCTGAGAACGGCGGTCTACAAGTGCAGTAAATAAATAAAATAAATAAATAAATCAGTGTCACAAATGGATGGTGAAGTGCCAGCTCCCCTGGTGGCCAGAATACCCTCATCAAAAGCTGGAATGTTAAATAGCCTCTGTGTGTCTGTCTATATATGTTGTGTGTCTATGGCATTAGATGTTTGCCATGTATATGTACATTGTAATCCGCCCTGAGTCCACTGCGGGGTGAGAAGGGCAGAATATAAATACTGTAAATAAATAAATAGAGTCTTAGTAGTGGGTCCCAACACGGATAGTAAATATGTAGCCATCTAAATGCTGGATTACAACTCTCATCATACCCCATTATTGTTTGTGTTGGTCAAAGCTGACAGGAAGTGCAGCCACACAATCCCAGCTCCAACATATAGCTTGAGTCTTAGGGTGTTTCTACACTATAGGATTAATGCAATTTAAAACAATTTCAACTAACATGGATAAATGTAATGGAATCATAGGAGTTGTAATGTTACAAGGTCTTTAGCCTTGTAACATTACAAAGAGTAGTATTGCCTAACCAAACTATAGATCTCAGAATTTCATAGCAATGACTCAAGGCAATTAAAGTAGTGTCAAATTGCATTAATTCTACAGTGCGGATGCACCCTAAATCACAACTAACATGTTTCAATGGTGGCAATGTGCTGTAGTCATCATCCCTAATATGTAATGGATCAGAACCAATGAGAATTGGAAAACTAGCGTGCTGTACCTTTCGTGCTCAAGCAGGCCTTACAACAAAGACAAATGTGATCACTGAATATCATGCTGAGTGAATATTCACCTGTTTCCTGACAGACAGGTCTGTTGGAGGCCTAGTCCAAGATGCAAAAGAAGTCAAGAAATGTTAGGAACTGCAATACTCTCTCAAGGTGAAAGCAGGAATCATTGGGTTCAGGGAAAAGCTCCAGGTTTGCAAACATGCTCTCATTTAATTACATGCCTGACTGAGTCAAAGGTACTCCTGATGCTCCAGGTCTTTGAGTGCCCTTGCTGAATGCCTGGGGCCTTAAACTGCTTATCCCCAGGATTTTCTTATTTAATCATTTATACTTGGTCATAAATAAGCCCTGACAAAATGCAACATTTATTAGTAGATTCTCCCAAGCTGAATTCATGATAGGAGTAGCTTGAAAATGACATAACAGACAAGGTAAATCAGCTGTGAATGTGAAGTGGAATACGGTGTAGAGCCAAACTGCTCATTGAGCTTTCATCACCCCCTCTTTTGCTTCTCGAGATATGGAGAGGTATAACTCAAATTTAGAGTTTTGGACAAGCACATCTCTGGAGTTACTTCATTGAACTCAAGAGTTATGTGCCAGAGATGGATCTCAACAGACCTAAATATTGCTTTCTCAATGTCAGGTAGGATCTTGATATTCGGGGAAGGGAATGGAGCAGAACTTATTATTTTCCCCTAGCCATTTTACATTTAAGCAGTATGAGAAAAGAGGCATTAGTGATCATTTGTGAGGTGCTCAGGGGAAATAAACATAACAATTTGATAACATTTTTCAATTGTGTCTGTTTACCATGGAGAGATCTTTTGGTACTTTTTGGTATTAATTAAGGCAGTCTCTACACTGCTATATAATACATTTTGAAACTGCATTATATGGTCAATGTAGAATCATATAATGCAGCTAAACTGCATTAGATTAGTCTACATTCTCCATGTAATGTATCAGATAACAGTGTAGATCAGTGGTTCTCAACCTGGGGGTCGGAACACCTGAGGGGGTCATGAGGGGGTGTCAAAGGGGTAGCCAAAGACCATCAGAAAACACAGTATTTTCTGTTGGTCATGGGGGTTGTGTGTGGAATGTTTGGGCCAATTTTATCGTTGGTGAGGTTCAAAATGCTCTTTGTAGATGAACTATAAATCCTAGCAACTACAACTACCAAATGTCAAGGTCTATTTCCCCCAATCTCCACCAGTGTTCACATTTGGGCATATTGAGTATTCATGCTAAGTTTGGTCCAGATCCATCATTGTTTGAGTCCACAGTGCTCTCTGGGTGTAGGTGAACTACAACTCCAAAACTCAAGGTCAGTGCCCACCAAACCCTTCCAGTCTTTTCTGTTGGTCATGGGGGTTCTGTGTGCCAAGTTTGATTCAATTCCATCATTGGTGGAGTTCAGAATGCTCTTTGATTGTAGGTGAACCCTAATATATCCCAGCAACTACAACTCCCAAATGATAAAATCAATCTCCCTCAACCCCACCAGTATTCAAATTTGGGTGTATTGGGTATTTGTGCCAAATTTGGTCCAGTGCATGAAAATACATCCTGCATATCAGATATTTACATTAGAATTTATAACAGTAGCAAAATTACAATTATGAAGTAGCAATGAAAATGTTATGGTTGGGGGTCACCACAACATGAGGAACTGTATTAAGGGGTCGTGGCATTAGGAAGGTTGAGAAACACTGGTGTAGATGGTGCCTATGTTACTACTCATAAGTAGGGGTGGAGGAGGGAAGAAGAAGGCATTTAGTCAAAAGTTACAGGAGTAACACACATTTTTCTGCAGTGATGATGGTGCAGCTCATATATACCTTAGACTAAGAAAGAAAATTCTACTGAAGTTTAAAGCTATTTAAGGTAGAGTGAAGAAGATAGCCAAGGCCCTGAGAGTTGGACCCCTTGCTTTCTTGTCTTCCACTTCCTCCTCTTCACTCTCATGGCCATGCATGTATCTTATCCAAATATTCTGAAATGTTTTCTATCTGATTAGTTTAAATGGGATTTCTTAATGCTACGATAGAATGTGGATTATGAGAGATGGTGAGTGGGAGAAAAGTATTGCATTGTCAAGGTGTGTATTGATTGGAAGGAAACTGCATAAGATACAGTGTGCTTTGTTTCAGGTGAAATAGCAAAGAAGATTTTGAAAGCACTTGGAGATGAGGATGGAAAGAAATGACTCCACTGGGTTTTTTTCATGCACTTTTCTTAGAGCTGGAATTTCTCAGTAAAATAAATTTTCTATAGAAGCAAAAGACTTTTAGAAAACAGGTGAAACCTTGGCTCTGGAAACTGGCATTTGACGAGTGAGTCAATATCCTGCGATATGGATGGATGATGATGAACAACGATTTTATTGTGACGACTGACCATTGTAATTACATGACTGTATTTTGCTATTTTAATGTTTTAGTCTAATATGGAATATTATGTTTTTAATTATTGTTTGTAATATTGTTGTTGGAAACCGGCCCAAGTCCCTCGATGGAGGTGAGGAGACCGGTATACAAAACTGCTAAATAAAATAAATAAATAATAAATAAATAAATTGGTGTTACTCCTCATAAAATCATAGAATCATAGAATCATAAAGTTAGAACAGACCTCATGGGCCATTCAGTCCAACCCTCTGCCAAAAAGCAGGAAAATTGCATTCAAAGCACCCCCAACAGATGGCCATCCAGCCTCTGTTTAAAAGCCTCCAAAGAAGGAGCCGCCACCACACTCCAGGGCAGAGAGTTCCACTGCTGAATGGCTCTCACAGTCAGGAAGTTTATTTATTTATTTATCTAAAACTTTTATATCTCAATCTTCTCTACCTCCGTAGAGGGACTCAGACTGGCTGACAGCAAAAATTCAGTGCTAACAGTAAAAATCTAAAACACCATCCATCAACAGTGAATTAACAATACCTATAGGATAAAATACATATAAGCCAATCACCAAGTTAAAATCATGTCCAGCTCAGTCCATATATTGTGATCAATAAACTTTGGTCAATTACTGTTTTCAGCCATCATTCTGCAAATGCCTCGTTCCACAGCAAGGTTTTCACTAGCTTCCTAAAGGTCAGGAGGGTGGGGGCAGATAATTTCATTCGAGAGAGAGTTCCATAGCTGGGGGGCCATCACAGAAAAGGCCCTGTCTCTCGTTCCCACCAGCCACGACTGCGAAGGTGGCAGGACCAAGAGCAGGGCCTTTCCAGAAGATCTTAGCACTCTTGATGGTTCATAGGGGAAAATACGTTCTTCCTAATGTTCAGATGGAATCTCCTTTCTTGTAGTTTGTCATTGGAATGATCCAAAAGAAGTAATGGGTGAGAACAAAGATGCTTGGAGTTCAATTCTTCCTTCTGCAGTCCTTTAGGAACTGAAGGAACCCAGTCTTCTTATAACTCCTTTACCAGAAAGATGTGCAACTTCAACAACTGGGTAAGGGATTGTGCTCTATGGTTTGCTGAAAACTTACAGATCACAATTTCATTTTTTCTTGAAACCTTTTTACAGTGGTTGACAGTGTTGATGCTCCAAATAGCAGAAACAGCATAGTACATTTCATACAGTACTTATTCCTCTATTTCATGCAGTTAAGTACAGCTAGGTAAATAACCACAACAATGCAGGATTGAATGGCGTTCCAGCAACCCACAACATGGATTATAAACACTCCTAGAAAAAAAACTGCATTGCTTTTCTTGTTATCTTGATTTACTTGATGCGCACTAACATAATTTGAAATATAAACCATTACTAATTTTTTAGTAATTTTTTTATTGTGGTTTTTAATATGAGTTCTTACGTTTGAGATCTATCCTTCTTATAATAGTTGATATTCCCCATAATAGTCAGTTACCACTCCTTGACCAATTAGACTTTTTATCTGTTCTGCTCCTAGGCTGTGGAAGATTTCAAAAATATTTCTGCAGTCTCAAGAGATGCAAGTGCAACCTGCACACTTTGCAGTACCTCCAAGCTCGTTGATACTTGTGTGGAGGTTACTACTTTGACTACACAAAGACAGGCACACAGAGAACTACCTCTATGAATGATGATGTCTGATGATTAGGGATGAAATAATTTTATTTTGTGGAAGGTTCATGACCTTATATTCAGATAAATCCCAGTTATCGTTAGCTCACATTACTTTAACCCACCCTCCTGTACATTTCTTAAGGAGAAGAGGATTTTAGTTCTTGTTTGTCTAAAGTTCATGATCTTTAAATGCAGATAAATATTCAAATACTATTCATTTGCATTGAGGAATTTTAAGCAGGCTTATAAAATGTGTATCAGGTTAACCTTCCTTCCTTCTTTTTCGTTTTCTGGTAGATTGTTTCACTCAAAGGACATGGGAATTGATTTGATGTCTCTGCAGTTCATGAATGTGGATGTGCTAAGCTGCTTTTGCATGTGGATTAAATTCTCCTTGCATGCAAATAACAGAAAAAATAAATCTCTCTTTTTATGTCATAACATGCATATAGAATTAATTGATTAATTGTAAGCACAACCATTCCCCTTTCCAAAACAGGAATTCAAGAAAACATCAACATTCGGGATTTAGTACAATGATTAGAATGGAATCTGCATTTTATCCTCTTATGGTGGCATTAATTTCTTTCCAGATAAGTCATTTGATAAAAGGCATCAGTTGTCAGGAAGTCTCCAAGGATTTTCCCAATGGTATAATGCTACAAAATCAGAGAATTTGGTCTAGCCAGTGCTCAAAAGACTGCCTAATATATAACTAAATGAAAATATGGTTCCCTGTCAATGAGAAATTTCATAAAAATGAAGCAACAGGCAGACCATGAGACCAACTCAAACTCCAACTGGAAGTCTTGCTTCACTTTATTATTGGGATGGGAGGGACAAGGCCATGGAACGAGGCTTCGATTATACTGGTTATGGGTCGGATTCAAGGTATTATTTTATTTATGTATTTATTTAGAGCTTTTATAACCCAGTCTTCTCAACCTCCGAAGAGGGACTCAGGCCGGCTAACAACAGGAAATTCATACACAAATAAGCTAAAACATAATAACATCATAATATGTTAATACATTAAAATACATTAAAATACAGATTAAATAATTACATAAAGCCAAGTCGTCAAGGTAAATCACAAATTCATCACCATCCGCCCGTGTGGTCAGCAGTTATTGACTCGATCATCATTCTGAGAATGCTATGTTCCAGAGCCAAGATTTTACCAGCTTTCTGAAGGTCAGGAGTGAAGGGGCAGATCTAATCTCTATCGGGAGAGAGTTCCAGAGCCAAGGGGCCACCACTGAGAAGGCCCTGTCACTCGTCCCCACCAGACGCGATTGTGAAGGTGGTGGGACCGAGAGGAGGGCCCCTCCAGAAGATCTTAACAAGATCTTTTCATCAAGGATTAAATCCTGAATGGTTGATGTTTTTCCATTGACAGACCTGGTGTTCAACAGAACCACCTTTAATCCGGGGGGACCGTCTACCTTGGTACTCAGATTTACCATGTCGGGAGAACATTTTGGAATTTCTTTTAGAGTTTTCTCATGAATTAGCCGAATTGGTTTATTAACTCTCCCTTTCCTGTATCTCCCCTTCCCCATCATCACCTCTATGGGGCCCCCCCGACCAGCAGAACTCTCCCCTCCAACCAGCCCCCTCCTTTCCCTACTTCCTGAAAGTCTACTATTGCACTATAATATGGTAAATCTAAATCCAAAACTGTTGACATTCCATCATTTATATCATTTTTATAATTCATTTCCTCAAATTCATAAAACCACTTCCAACTCTCCCTTTCAGGGTATCCATGAAATTGATTCAGCTGGTTGTCCCTTTTCCTGTATTGTATAAAGAAGAAAGTATAAGCCAGCCTGTTCTTAGAGTATAGGGATCTGTTTGGAGATTGAATTCAGTAAAATGAAAAATCTGGGATGCAATATCTATTATTTTTATTTATTAAAAGCAAATATGCTTAGTGTTGGCTAGGCAAGGCATGTTGCAATTACTTACCTGAAGTATTTATCAGAAATACTCATTGGTTGCTATTCAATGTTATGAATGGGGTCATTAGAAAATGCATACCTATATAATTGGGCCTTGTATAAAAATTGTACAACTGATGGCTGCAACTCCCATCAGCCCAAGAACTAATCAGGCTAGAACTCCATCAGCCCCAGATCTGCGCTGGCTTCAACTCATGTCTTTTCTAAGACAAATCAGCTTTCTTGTTGGACTGCAACTCCCGTGCCCCGCCTGGCTGTGAAAAGAGTGAGGATGTTGGGAAATGCAGTCTGGCAAATAGGCTGAATTATCTTTCAGAAGAAGAGCTTCTGTTCCTGCACTTTTGCAAAGCAATCTTAATCAGTAGGAAGTCTCATTCATATGAGTTAGATTGACTTCCAAGTAAATGTCTATACATACATATGGCTGTAGTGTCTTGCTGATTTTGTATTTTGTTCTAAGAAGAAATGCTCAGAATGAAAAGGAAGCAATAACTTCCAACTGATGTGTTCAGCTGTACACACAGAAATCTGCCCAGAAAACAATCTAGGATGATAGATATATATCTGAAGGGTGTGTTTCCATTCATTGCTACAGACTAATATGAAGTGAAGAAAAATAGATTTGGGTTGACAATTTTTGGAACAGAAATAACTCATTTGTTTATTCCGCTGATGGATTTTCTGTTTTCTCCTGTGTGCAAAGCTGTTAGATTTAGAATGTCATTCATCCTTCAATCATGGAAGTGTAATATTTAGGTATATTCTTGGAAGTGGGCAAACCTGATTAAAATATTTATTGGCTCTCAGATGATTGAAACCCTCAGTTCTCCACCAGTGGTAGCTAGAGCAATGGGAACTGGTGAATTACAATATTTATTAACTTTTAAGAGTATTCATTTTGGACACAAAACATTGTCATGGAAGTTGCAAAACAAATTAGAGATGGATCTAATAGCACATCTCAGAATTCTAGACGAAGCAGCCAATGTAGTTAATGTAGACTCATAGTATTATAAATGAGTAATGTGAAATGCTCCTTGATTCTCACAAATGTGATTAACCTTTTTCTGACCTGCCCCATTTCAGATTAAGTTAAGTGCTCACGTTATAGAATATTTCTTTATATGAAAATTCTATCAGATGTAAAACGTGTATATGATGGAAAAGGCAGTCCTAAACTTGTTGACAGAGAAAGCTTGTTCTTCACCCAGGTTTGGTCTTCTCTATTTCTATGTGCATGTCCATCATATGTCTGTGGTGAAAGAACATGGGGATATATTACATCTTGAAACATTTTTATATAGCCCGTCTGCTGTGATGAGTATTTTCTTCATAAATAATAAGCTATCTGTTTTAGAACTTACCCTATTAATCATTGATTGATGTGATGAAATAATGGATGGCAGAATAAAAAGACACCAATTAATTATTCAAAGTCTTCCTTGCTGTTTCCACTGGCCTATTACTTATTTCTTTCTTGCCTCTTTCTTTCCCATAGAGTATCCTCAACTTCTGAAAACTTAAGCCTTTTTACATTGCCATATAATCCAGATGATCAAATCATATGATTCACATTATCTGCTTTGAGCTGGATTATCGATGTCTACACTGCCATATAATTCAGTTCAATACAGATAATCTGGATTTTATATGACAGTGTAGATGGGGTCCTAGTCTCATGAGCTTTGCATTCAACCAGTCTAAGACACAGAGGCTGCTCCCTTGAAACACTAAAGCCATGTGCTCTTGTGCTAGCACTCCCTCTTGCACTAGCTCTTAACTCAAATGCTGCTCTTATGTCAAAGCACAACCACGTGAGAAACAGCTCTGAACCCAAACACTCTTAAGTTGAGCACTCTTAAGTGGAGGTTC